>NC_143012.1:274500475-274803808 GCF_055824585.1 Amblyomma mixtum | reverse complement strand
AGAAAACAGAAAAAGCAGAGGGACGCGGAGCGAGAATCCGGTCTCCCTAGCCGATCATATTCGCTTTTGTGGATGCCCCCTCGAGTCACTCGATTCCGTGCTCGCATCTCGCAGAGTATGTCTTTCGTAAACACGGCACACGAGAAGCGTGATCCCGGCTTCGCTCGAACACGATGTGCAACGCCTGAACACAAGATTGCACGTGAAGAGAGCCGTCAGAACAGCACCGAGTTTGTGTTCTGCAGTGAAGTACGGGGCAACTATAACCGACGCTGTGCCGCTCAACTTCAAAAATTGTTTTCTCGACTAAAACGAAAAAAATGGCTGAGGCTTAGCTAAGGTTAAGCCTAGTCAGATGCGAAGAATATTGATGGCTAGGCTTGGTAATACATGGCTTTCCTTGGTTGACGTTCATCCCGCTCTTCATCGGTCTCTGTGGCACGCTGAAGCATTCGCTTCTCGTTCAAATCAGCCCTGCTTCTAGGCGGCATCCCAACACCTGGCCGCCTCGTAAGTGCCCGGAGAGCGAGGCAAGCTCAGCTTTATACCGCTGCTGTAGCGTCACGTGGTCAGCTGCAGCGCCTCTGATGTGGAGCCTCCACCGCCGCGGCAGACCGCGCGAGCCGGCAGCCCATCTCCCCTCTGCTGTGACGTCATGTTGTCACGTGGTCAGCCGCCGCGCCTCTGATGTGGAACCTCCACCGCCGCGGTCGACCGCGCGAGCCGGCAGCCCATCTCTCCTCTGCTGTGACGTCATGTTGTCACGTGGTGTCACGTGGTCACGCTAAAGGTCAATGGTAGCTCCACCGCCGCGCTCGACGGGCTGTAGTGTAGCTCTAGTAATATGCTTCGCATAAAAGACCACATTAAAAAACAAAATAAAGCCGGAGTACCCGGGTTCGAACCCGACCGCGGCGGCCGCGTTTTGATGGATGGTGGTGGTGGAAAACATTTATTTACAGATAAACTTCGGGAGGTGAGGTATGAGCTGACCCAAAGGGGGCCAGCCCTCACAAGTACTAGGTGGAGGTCCCTAGTTCGGGACCCCAGTGGCGTCGGCCGCTGCCCGGGCTCGCGCGACCAGGGCCCGTTCGGGATGTAGGTCAGAGCAGCCGAGCAGGGTCGCCTCCCAGTCCTCCCGGGTTGGGTTGGGGTGAGGGGGGATAGCAGGGTTGGAGGGGCAAGCCCACACCATGTGGTAGATGTCCGAAGACTTCTCCGCACAGTGCGGACAGCTGCCAGAGAAAGAAGGGTCAAAGTGTTTTAGAGCTGCCGGGCACAGCAAAGTATTTGTATATAGGCGAAGCAGAAGCCGCTCCTCCGCCTTTGAGAGACCTTTACACGGGCGGGGATAAAGACTATGGCCAGATTGATAAAGTAAAGAAATGTCTTTAAACGAGTAAGCTGGAGTGAATTCGAGTTCCTGATCGTCGGGGTCGGAGGGGAATGTCCGGTGAGAGAGCGCGCGGGCGGCGGCGTCAGCTGCCTCATTTCCCTCAAGGCCCATGTGAGCAGGAGCCCAAACGATACGCCGGTGAGCGGGGTCCCCGGTATAGACGCTGTTTTGGAGAATGCGGTAGGCTAGATACGGTACCCAGCCCGGTACCCAGAACATCCCGGTGCTGTGGCGCCACATGCTCTTGGTCGCTCCGCTCCCGCGTAACATGGACATGGCTTCACATGAAGGCAGACGACAAGCGCGGGTTCGCACGCTTGAGAGGCAATGTGGGTATAAAGAGGGCGTCTATTACGTGGACATCACAGGGCCGTCGCCCGCGGGATTCTTCACGGCTGCCGTAGTCCACCGGGGAATGAATGTCGATGGGCTATCTTTTCGGGCCCCAAATTCAACACGAGCGGAGGAAGTCGCAATAGCTCTCGCTGCCGCCGATCCAAAATCGAAAACGGTTATTACAGACTCTCGCCGGGCCTGTGAACATTATCTTGAAGGCGAAATATCACCTCTGGCCTCGCAAATTCTAAGACGCGCTCTCGCCGATCCAACTCGCACAAAAGTGATCTGGGCTCCTGGCCGCCAGGGTCTACGAGGCAATGAGGCCGCTGATGCGGCCGCCCGAGCGCTCACACACCGGGCTCCTCATCCTAGCTCTCATGGCTCAGAAGCTCATAAACCGCTTCTGCGGTTCCGCGAAATCCTAATTTATTATTGCGACAGCCACCGTCTCTACCCGGCACCTGCCAAGGGGCTGAGTAAGGCGGAGGAGCGAACTCTGCGGCGCCTGCAGACAGGAACCCTTCTCTGTCCTGCAATAGCAAAACACTTCGATCCGAACACAGATGGGCGCTGCCCGCACTGTGGAGAGATCTGCGATATCTTTCACATGGTGTGGGCATGTACTCAGAATCCTCACCTTCCCCCCTCCCCCACCCCCACCCGAGAGGCATGGGAGACTGCCCTCCTCAACTGCTCCACACTGGAGTCCCAAAGGGACTCCAGTGTGGAGCACTGGAGTCAAGCGGGCGCGAGACGGGGCCTCGTCATGCGGTGTCCCGGACTAAGGATACCGACCATGCAGCAGGGTTATTTATTTTTTTTTAACCCTCAAGCTCTCTTTGATTAAAGTTTTTCACCACCACCACCACCACGCGAGTCGGAAATAATTGTTTTTGAATTGGAATGAGATGCAGCCAAAGCAATGGCGACCTCCTCCGCGTGTGTTATGTCACGGGCTCGGAAAGTAAGGCCGTTCACTGTTTTGGATTCGTGGACGACTGCGGTCGTGAACCATCCCCCATGGTGGGGGCCGGAGGCATCCACGTAGAATACGCCGGGTTTCGATCCATAGTGGCGGGCCAGGGCTTCTGCCCGCGCCAGGCGCCGGCCATTGTGGTCCGCACGGTTCATGTTCGCGGGAAGAGGGCGCACGTGGAGGGCGCATCTCCACTGGGATGGAATACGTACAGAGGGCAAAACACATGCCTAGAACAACCAAACTCTGCGTTCCGGAGCTCTCAAAGCCGCTGCAACCAAGAAGGCAAAAAACGACGATGAAATTCTATGAGTTTAAAAGCCCATGTTCCCATCCACATCATTTTTAACCAAATCTAATCGCTAGTTATCGCGTGTTACGCCCGAAACACGCTCAGAGCGTGTTCTAGACATGCGTTTTGCCCTCTGTACGCGCTCTTCCATGAGAGTGGTGTGTTGGATGTGTAGTCGGGCAAGAAGGCGGCGACCCGACGATCAGGCGAAACGAAAGAGGCGCCCGTGTGCTGTGCAATGTCAGTGTACGTTAAAGATCACCAGGTGGTCGAAATTATTCCGGAGACCTCCACTACCGCACCTCTTTCTCTCTTCCTTCTTTCACTCCCACCTTCCTCCCTTCCCTTTCGGCGCGATTCAGGTGTCCGCCGAAGTATGTGAGACAGATACTGCGCCATTTCCTTTCCTCAAAAACCAATTTGCCGCATTAAAAAACGAGGGATTAGAGGAATAGTATTTCGTATTTTTGAGGTGATCACCTCAGTATAATATTTTCGTCTGAATATGCAGCACGGTGCACTCTCTGGCAACTTTGGCGGCTTTTTTTAATGTTATTCTGATTAATTTTAGTGTAATTTTTCCAACCCTGTACATGTTATGGCACGCCAGTGAAAAATTTGATATTGATTACGAAAGTCGCGTGGATTTTTTCACAAAGTTCTAAAATGGAGCTTTTTGAGCTAAAAAAAGAACTACAAAATCCTAAAAACCATGCGCAGCCAATGTCTTGGTAAATGATAAAAAAGTACAACTGATATACATTGTTCACAAGAAAATTTGCAGGGCAGAAAGGAAATACATATTATATTAGGAATTTTTTACAGAGACTTTGTTTAGCACTATTGTGGAGAATTCAAAGTGCTGTCACCTGGCGGGTAATTATTTTCTCGTTAGATATTAAGGAAAATTGCTATTGAAGGTCGGATAAAATGCCGCAAATTTTTTTTTAACGCAATCGAAAAGTGTGGAGTGCAAACATTGGTGCGTTTGGCATGGAATGATCCAAAAATAATATTTATATTGTCACGAAAACAGAGGAGTGCACAAAAGTAGAAGAGTACACATACAGAGACAAGAGCTATTCTGCAAGCCTGAGATCGAAGATGATGATGATGTTGGTGTACTCAGGCTTAACGACACATAGCCACGGCGAGGGATTGGCCAGGGTGCATAGCGGATACAAACACACGCATGTACAAGGATTGGAGTATTTTGATAATTTTGGGATGTAGAGCTAGAATTTGTACAAAACAAAAAATGCGGAAAGGAAAAGTAGTGAATTCACATTCTAGCAAAGGCATCTATCAGATGAAATTATGTAATCGTGAATATAATCGCACACTGGTGAATATAATCGTGAATATAATCGTGAATATAATCGTGAATATAATCGCAAGCGCCAAGGGATATCCCTTGGCGCTTGCCCCGAAGGACAGGGGAATCGGTATAGATAGAGGAAGCCCGAGTCGAGCGAGGGAGATCTCCAAGTAAATTCTACGGAGAACAGTGAACCGCCGGCAGGAAAGGAAAAAAGTGTTCTATGGACTCAATTTCGCCACAAGACTCACAAAGATTGGTCATAGAAAGCCCCGATCGGCATAAATAAAGATTTAGCTGCGGTAGCCCGCAGCGCAAAAGTGTCATGGACACCTCACATTGCCTCGAACTGTACATCCGCACACTCCAAGGAAATGGCAGGTGTTGAAAATCTCCTGCAGCAAGAAGAGGCTCATGGCTCAAGGAGTGGAGACTCTGGAATCGCTGAAAGCGTGCTAGAGTCAAGTGTACAGTATTTGGGACGAACGGGACAATAGGTCCATCAAGAGGAGACTGCTAAAAAAAATCAGCCCTCTCATTAGAAGTGCGACAGCGTTCCCAACTTCTTCGTCCTTCAGGCGACGTGTACAGAAAGAACAGTTCTTTCGGGCTTATGAAGATATCATTTTTCTGCCTTGTTCTGGATCTCTTTCGTTTCTTTAGACAAGCGAAGTCTTGCCATCGCTTCATCGTATCTCGGTTTTTTTTGTCAGATTTCGGTTGGTTTTCGATGATTCCCGCTTACGTTTTTCGTTGTCACGTGGACTGACAGGGCACCTCTTAAATAGTGCACCGCCTGGTTTTCAAAATAAAAGTTGTTAGTTCAGCGCTCCGTCCTGACGTCCTTCTTGTTCTTGTGCGTCGTTTTTGTGCGCTGTTTCCTGCAAGTATGACAAGCCTGGGTGGCGAACAGGTGTCCACACCCAGACTTGGTCACCGGGCTGGAACTCGACGTAGCGGTTCCGGTCATTATATTGGCGGGCATCTGTTGCTTGCTGTTTCATAATGGCAGTGCGGACGTGTTGGCGAGCTTCCTCAGCGTAGTTAACGAATTCTTCTGCGTCAGGTTTACGCGCCTGCTCGTGAATCACACACGGCAGCATGGCGTCGAGCATGGTCTGCACATCGCGTCCGTATACGAGGCGAAACGGAGTGAATAGAGTTGTTTCTTGGACGGTCGTATTATATGCGAATGTCACATGAGGCAGAATCTCGTTTCAAGTTTTATGCCGCACGTCTACGTGCATGGCGGGCATGTCCGCTGTTGTTTCGTTAAGGCGCTCGGTAAGACCAATAAACTGAGGATGGTAGGCAATAGCCTTTCGGTGACGTGTCTGGCTTAGTTGGAAAACTTCAAGAAGTCGCGCGGTAAATGCATTGCCACGATCAGTGATTACGTACGAAGGGGCTCCATACCGTAGAACAATCCGGTTCATGAAGAATTGCTGCACCTCGGAGGACGTCGCACGCTGCACCGCCAGAGTTTGTGAGTAACGTGCCAGATAATCAGTGGCCATGATAATGCACCTATTGCCGGCTGAAGATGGAAGAGGAGGCTGAAGATGGAAGACTGAAGAGGAAAAGGGCCGAGAAAGTCTATACCTCTGTTGCATAGTGCAAGCCTTTACGATCAGCCGCATTACATACTCTCTGCCCTACTGCAACCTGAAGGCAAGAAAGGTAGAATAGGTTAATGCGACCATTCGGATCGTCTACAAAGCCGTTCTAGGGCTTCCCGGATACACCAAAACCAAAAAACTACTCGAACTAGGCATATCCAACAGACTGCAAGAGCTGATCAAGACGCATAAGGAAGCAGAAATATCGAGGCTCTCAGCCTCTACTGCAGGCCGTAGGGTACTATACAGGTTAGGAATAGAGCCCGTGTACGACTCTAGCTTCAGGGAGATACTGCCGATCGCAATCACACAGCACATTGGAATCCTACCCCTCCCCAAAAACATGAAAGTGGAAAGGCATGTAGCTAGGAGAGCGAACCGGGCTCGAAGACCAAAACAATACCGATCCAGCTGCAGTCTATGTGGACGTGGCCCGAGCAAAGGAAGACAAATACTTCGCAGCCATAGTGGGAGTGACAGAAGACTAGCCCACGTTCTTTGCTGTAACGGCAGTAACTTCAGAAACAGAGGCCGAAGAAGTAGCCATTGCCTTACCTCTCAGGGACGAGAGCGTAGGCACAATAATTAGGGACTCTAAGATTGCGATCCAAAATTACAACAAAGGCCTGATTTGCTCTGCAGCCTCAGGAATAATCAAACACAGCGAAAGAATAAGCCCCGTAGAAATTCTGTGGGTCGGTACACACAAGGGAAAGGCGGGAAACGAGAAGGCGAACTGATATGCCCGAGCTCTAGCAAACCGGAAGGGACCGGGGAGACTCTCGGAGTCCCACATAAAAGAAACTTTCACTTACCCAGAAATGACCAATCAGCTCCGTGAGGCACGGACACTTTACTCTGCCCTTCACCCGGACCTTACCAGACAACAGGCCAGAAACCTACGTAGAACGCAAACTGGGAGAGTCAAAAACCCCATTCTTCTGTCTAAAATTGCCACACTGCTTACATTACGATCCCAACTGCTTAAATTGCGGTAACATTGCAACAGGCGAACACATCCTATGGGACTGTGAGGAAAATCCACCTCCAAAAGGCATTCTACAGGCTCCCTGCAGGCAGGCCTAGCTTAGGCTTCTGAGGGAGCCTGACAAGAACACGCAAGCCAAGCTTGCCGACTGCTTGGGACAGGTGGCCCTCCGTTAGGAACAATTAAACCCACCCCATTGATCTTTTAGATCAATAAAGTTTCTCTAGTCCAATCCAAGGTGGGCTCATCATGGCAGGCGAGAAGGATTTCGTCACATAGATCCGCAGGGATGCCCAGAAGAGGGGCTGGGGCACTGTTTTCGGCGCTTTTTTGTAGAGTATTATTTCGCCCGTAGAGTATAAGGGCAGGTTCATGGCAAACAGTCGGGATAATCGAGACCCTCCAGATAGTCGATCACAGGTTTTAGGCCTGCATGAGCACGTGGAGGGTCCTTTAAATCAGAGGTGCTATGATGCCAAGACAAAGGCTGTCGTCGTCCGTGGTGTCATGCGCCAACTCAACGGGTGCATAGAGGCACCCGTTGAGTTGGAGATTCCCAGTGAACGGAGGCTCGTCAGAGGTCCGTTTTTCGTTGGGGTGGTCCGCGTACTGGGTCGGCTGCTGGACGAGCATGTACTGGGTTGGTGGCACCTGGGGTAAGGCAGACAACGGAGCTCGAACAGGAGCATGGCCGCACGACTTGCTGAACCTCTTCGCAGATGACATTTGCGAGAGAACCACCCACTGGGTGGGATGTCCGACAAACCTTCTGATGTTCCTTGGGTGCAGTAGTGCGAATAAGATCATGCAGGAAGTCGGTGTTGCCTGCGACGGCTGGAAGTGGCTCGGCAGCAGTCGCGGCGATGACTGGTCTGTCATAGAAAGCCGAACGCTGGTGGAGAACCTTTTCTACTCTGACCACCTCCGCTAAAAACGGGCAACAGTAGTTGGTGGGCTTCGGACAAGGCCAGAAAAAAGCTGTTCCTTACCCCTACGCATCGGGTGGCGCAGATTTTTGCCTTCAGACATAGCCGGATCAGCTCGTCGAAAGAGCTTCGTTATGTCCCCTACATAAATAATGACCGACTCGTTTGGCATCTGTATTCGGGACTGCAGAGCCCGTTCTGCTCGTTCGCGCCGATCCGGGCTGATATATGCCTCGAAGACAAAACAGCGGAATTCAGGGCAATATTTCAAAATCCCTTCTCGGTTCTCGTAGAATGTGAAAGCACGTTCCTTCAGACAGAAGACTGCATTCCGTAGCTTTAAGTTGTCGTCTTCGCACTCCATCTCAAGCTGGCACCACATCAAGCATGATTTCGTAGCTTCTAGGAGTCTCAGGCAGTTTATCAGTAGTCATCGTATTCCAAGGTGAAACAAGGTGCAGGGTTCGGTGTATATTTATGTTTCGTTCGCCTTAACGGCGGCTCTCGGACGACAGTGCTCGAGTAATTTACACACCAGCTATCGCCACGAGAGTGGAACTATCGTCTCACAAAAACCGAGCAGTTTAGAGAAGGCTTCAGCGTGACTTCATAAGAGCGACTGAGAGCATGTGGGCCAATTTCCGAATGCTATATGTATATAAGAACAACTCGCGGTTAGCTACAGCCCCTGTGGGTCAGCCACTAACGATACCTGACAGCGTATGCGACAGCCAATCAAGAGCCATTGTTACGCGCCATCTTTATCTGGAAACCTGCACTCGATCCTCAAATGCAGATTTTTAATACCGCGTGTTTAATACCAGCAAGTGTTTAATACCACACGCAACACCGCTGCAACGGAACCTCGGGTCCTTCCTGCACGCAGATTTCTTGTTTCGTTTTTACTTAACTGACATCTGCACTGGTCTCGCAAATACTTAAAAGAGCTTCATTAGTTCCTTCTTTGTTATCAGAAATGTAGCAAAGAGCGGTACATCTTTAAATAACGAGCTCTGTACTTGGTGGAAACAAATGGATATGAGAAATACTTGTAAATGGATCATGTTTATTTGCAGGAATTTGCAATTTTTATGTCTTTCCCCACGCCCAATTGCACACAGAAAACAACATCTTTATTTCAGCTGGTCTTTACCTTGTAAATTCAGTTTTGGTACTAAGCGTCTCTGTCTAACACTGACTGCCTTTGAATTGTAGTGCTCCTATGCGCCGCTTCAGGGCGATGTAATATAATGCTGCAGCCTCTCAACTTGGCTTTCCATTGGTTCCGATCGGATTCCTTTGTTATGATGCCCACATAGTAGCGACGTGTAGGGAGTGTATCGAGGCCCAGTTTGCCTTGCACTTTGTAATAATGCCCTCAACGACAAGCGAACGCAATAACAAATGAGGCAAGCTACAGCTCAAGCGATTAAATTTTCCTTGCTAAACGCGAGTCACTCTTCCAGACGACACACGATTAGCCCAGTCCCACTGTGGTGGAGGGTGTGTTAGCTTCCGTTAACTTTCCCTAACGATCACTCGATTTCACAGCTGAGTGATTTCATCTGCTTCGAGGCATTCTTGCCCTTCCTGCCCTTGCGCAAACACCCACTCCTTCCCAGCATCTACAAGAAAACTAATCTCGCCCTGAACGCGTCGCAACGTCAACAACGTCATTGGAGACGCACGCGCTGGGCCACACTACGCTACGCCCGCACGGAAGACCGATTAGGAGCGAAGGAGGAGGAAGAGCTGAGGAGGGAGTCCCAGGGTATTTCCGTGCCGGGCCCGGGCTGGCTACGACGTTGCTACGCTCGTGATGATGTATGAATGGTGACCACCACTGGCACGAGACAATAGTGCACAGCGGCGTCGAAGAGAAGAAGGGGTGCGGTCTGCCGAGGTTTCTTCGCGGCTCGCCGGCTTCCCTTTGAAGGGCGGCCAAGCGCGCGGATTCGGCCGAGATGTCGACCGCCGCCGCGCGAGCACACCCGCCACCGGTTTGACGCAACTCGCTGTGCCGGCACCTCTCTGCAGCAGCCGGGAAGCGCCTTCCGCCCCCCCCCCCCCCCCCCCCCGCTCTTCTTCCCGCAAGCCGCAGATTGAGGTTTCTCCTGCTGCCTCGGGCGCAGCAGAAAAGCGATCAGGCCGGACGGGACGCAAGAGTTAAGGAGGCGGAGAACGTTCCTCCAACCGCCGCGCGGGAATTCTTTCTTGCTGCTGCTGCTTCATCTTTCAACGTACGGCCAGTCGATCACCGAAGAATGATCGTCTTAGATGACGGGGTGACTTGTTAGAGGAGGAAGAAAAAAGTTAAAGCATTTTTTTTCTCTCTAACCTCTGTTTTGCTTTCTGTGGCGTCTTTTCGCTCGCTTGTATCGCAAGGCGCAAGAAGGGTGGGAGCGAAGCAGAAGCGTAGCATCCTCCTAACATGGTTCAGGCGGGCTTCCAAGCGTGCAATTAACTAAACGGAGAACTTGCAAAGAACGGGAGCAGCAGAAAAAGCCTCGAACAAATGGGAACAGTCTCGTACGGTGTTGTCAGGGCTGCCAAAGTACAAGGGAATTAAAACAGTATCACCCGGGGTGTCACAAACACGATGGACAGCATGACTTACGACGATTAACTGTGCTCTGGAAGGCATGCAATAAAATTGGAAAGAAGTGTCGCTGCTCGACAGAACAAACTAACAATGTCACCGTGATTTTTTTTCTCTTTATCGTTCAATTTTTGTGATAAATAATGTTAGAATGAGTGCACAAAAAAAAATAAAACGAACCTTTATCTACGCATGAACTAGAACGAGAGCACGCAGCGTGAAATTATGTAATATGAAGTGATGCTGAGGTAACTTCACACCACAGGCGCACTCAAACCGAAGTTCTCGATAAAACCCCTGCATAATTGCATCCATCGTACATGAATCGAGTTTAGCATTTATTTCTGTGTGCACGTTGATATTAGGACAGCTGTGTAATTTTTATAGCAAAGAGCGAATGAATCATCGCGTTTTTTTCAAAGCAAAGGAGCAATACTGGCGCACACTTATTGAGTTATTGAGCAAGAAAGTTAACCTCTGCCTTTCATGGCGTTGACACCAATCCACAGATAGTGTTTTCGTTGTTACGCTTACATTCTTTTTAATTTTCTACTAAGTCACCCTCTTCCACTATTCTGCACAGTACTTGAACCCCTAGGAGCATTTCTGAGATTACGGCGCGGGGGTTCGCTCTTTCTGTACTGTGTTAGACCTCTTGGTCAGTTTTTATCATCATCATCATGAGCATGACTACTCACACTGCAGGGCAAAGACCTTGTTGCACCCGAAAAGTATGAGGCCGGCACGAGGAAGGAAATGATGGATTTACTGGCTGGAGTGCTAAGATGTAAGATGGCGTGCAGCCGAACGGTGCATCTCGCCGACACGAGAGTCGAGCTTCATTCGGAGGAACTTCGGCGCCATCGTCTTCGGCGGCTGGTGCTGTTCCTGCTGCGTAAGACCACTGCTGCTGCTACAACCTCTCCCATTTCTCTCTTATTAACCCTGCCCTTTGACAGTTACGACCACCATATCCCTGCAAACTTCTTAATCTCATCAGCCCACCTAACTTTCTGCCGCCTCCTGCTATGCTTGCCTTCTCTTTGAATCCACTCTGTTACCTTTCAGCAACAGCGTTTATCTTGCCTTCGCATAACATGCCCTGCCCAAGCCCATTTCTTCCTCTTGATTTCGACTAGGATGTCATTAACCCGCGTTTGTTCCCTCACCTACTCAGCCCGCTTGCGTTCTCTTAACGTTACACCTATAATTTTTCTTTCCATAGCTCGCAGTGTTGTCCTTAACATAAGGTGAACTATTATCGTTAGCCTCCACGTTCCTGCCCTGTAGGTGAGTACCGGCATGATACAGCTGTTGTATACTTTTCATTTTAGAGATACTGGTAAACTGAAATTCATTATCTGAGAGAACCTGCCATATGCGCTCCACCCCATTCTTATTCTTCTAGTTATTGCCCTCTCATGATCCGGATCAGTGGTCACTACCTGCCCTAAGTAGACGTATTCCCTCCCCACTTCCAGCACCTCGCTACCAATAGTGAACTGCTGTTCTCTTGCGGGACTGTTGAACATTACTATGGTTTTCTGCGTGTTAGTTTTAAGACCTACCGTTCTGCTGTCTTATATAACACATTGATCATGCTTTGCAGCCCAATTCCTGAGTGACTTAGCAACGAAATGGCATGAGCGAATCGCAAATTACTTAGGTATTCTTCATTCCTATCCTCAAGTGTCCCCAATCCAGGCCTCGGAACAAGTTTTGTAAACAGGCACTGAATAGCATTGGCGAGATCTTGTCTCGCTGCCTGACATCCTTCCTATTTGAATTGTATTGCTGACTTTCAGAAGTACTATGGTAGCTTTGGAGTCGTTATAGATATCTTGTTCTACTTTCACATAAGACTCTTTTACACCCTGATTCCGCAATGCCTGCCTGACTGCTGAGGTTTCAACTGTGTAAAATGCTTTCTCGTAATCAATGAAGGCTGTATATAGGTGTCGGTGATATTCTGCGCATTTCTCTATTACCTGATTGATATTGTAAATATGATCCATTTTCCAGCATCTTTTACGAAAGCCTGCCTGATCATTTGGCTGACTGAAGTCTAAAGTTCTCCTGATTATATTTGCGATTACCTTAGTAAATACGGCAACAGACAGTAAACTGAACGGTCTGTAGTTTTTGAAGTCCTTCACGTCTTCTTTCTCATGAAATAAGATAATGTTAGCGTTCTTCCAAGCTTCTGGTACACACGGGGTCATAAAGCAATGCGTATACATGGTGGTCAGTTCTTCTAGCACAATCTCCCCTCCGTCTTCCAATATATCGGCTGTTACCTGATCCTCACCAACTGCTTTCCGCCTTTTAATTGCTCCTAAATCTTTCTTTACTTTTCTTTCATTACTGGTGGGATGACACAATCCAGTGCGCTACTGCTTCTCGCATTAACGTTCTGATTGCACTGAAAGAAACAAAAAGTGTTAATGGAGGCCAGTCCAGAGATAAGGGACGGCTATGGGAATCCGAGTCTGAGAGCACAAAAGCGTTCGTCTCCACCCTTAATTCCTTCCACTCCAGCATTAAATTTCTTTCCGCTACTCTAAAATGGAAGATAATTTACTCGACGCTGCCGCCGGCTTAGAAAATAGCCAGCTTAAAACCATACTCTGCAGAAAGCCTACAGACCGACATCATTATTTAAATTTCACCAGCGATCATGCAAGGCACTGTAAGCAAGGCATATCTGTAGGATAGCCAACCCGCCAGAGAAGGATGTGCGCCGACTAGGACGACTATTTGGTGCACCTTCACTCACTCAAAAACACCCTATTTGAAGGGAATGATCTACATAACTGCCTTAATAATGTTTTTTCAACGAGCAAACACTAAAAACGAGGCCATTTACTCAAATAACTAACAAAAGTTAACAGTGACCGGCCTCCTGCATTTATAACGAAATACAGAAATGTCCTTCCGAACATAAAAAATATTCTGCGGAAATACCACTCTATTTCTACTAGCAACGTTCATCTCAAAAAAATATTTCTTAATGTACCGAGGGAAACATACAGACGCTACACAAACCTGAGAGATATCCTAATACACTCTACGCTCGATAAGAAACCCCCGCAGATTGCAAGCTCATGCTCTCGAAGTACGAGTAGGTGCAAGACATGTAAGCATTTGCAAAGCGGTACTACAATTAAAAGCCCGGCAAGCGACTTCATCTTCGTTATAACGGCCAGCTGTAACTGCGACTCGTCTAAAGTTATCTGTATACTTCAGTGCTCCACTTGTCAGAAAAAAAGTATATCAGAGAAACTTGGCAATAAGTTAGCGCCAAACTAAATGGTCATTGAGCTGACGGAGCAAGGAACGTGCAGAAGGCAACGTGATCACAAATTCGATGAACTATTCATTATTCATTCAGGCTTCAAATCTGTGAGGGATAGAAAATACACTGAGGCTTTGCTAATTCACAAATTTAGAACCTATAACCAGCACGGATGAACATAACGAGAGGAAATTTACAATTTCTCAGGTACATTCCGGCACTGGCCTAACTCTTTAAACAGGTATTGCACATAATCATAGGATTTCCCAGTACTTCATAACGACACTTTATTGTTTCTTTCACCCTACCCCTCCGCCCTGACTGTTTCTTTCCCCCTTCCATCACCCCTATTTTTTACATCCCTTCTAGTGGCCATTCACCGCATTTAGCCGTTGTCTATTTGTCTGTCTGTCAGAAGCCGGCTTTGTGGCAGGCTGCTAACCTTTCCACCGAGGGATGGGCATCCTGGCTAGGTGCGTGTAATATATATATATATATATATATATATATATATATATATATATATATATATATATATATATATATATACACACACACACACACACACACCTAGGCAGGTTGCCCATCCCTCGGTGGACAGGTGAGCAGCCCCACTATGTCAAGCGGCAGCTTAATTAATCACGAGAGGCTGCTCACGTAGAGCAACCTGGATCCAACCCAACAAAAGTAACCCGAGCCCCACTGATGGCAAAACCGGCTATAGAACGACAGTGGCGCATCGCTTGACAGCTGCACCAGTGGGCCAAAAATGCTGGGAAGACTCCCACGGTTCTGTTAATGTAGAGAATGACCAATTCCGCATACGGCGACGTTAACCCATTAACGCACCCTATCACTCCTCGCGCACATTTATCCTGATATATACAATCGGAACTGTAAACACTGCTGCCAACGAGCCAACTACGATCATATCCTATGGGATTTCAATATGGAGCTACCTTCGGGTGATCTAGTTACCGCCCCTTTCTTAGTGGTGGGAGACCGTGCTGGCTAGCTGTGGCCCCAGAATGCAAGTTCTGGCGGTGGAGTGGGCTGACGAAGTCGTCGAGGGCTGTGTACTTTCGACGACTTAACGCGGCTTCTTAGCACCGAGCTCTTTCCGACGAATAATTTTTTTTACAATCAGCCCATTATCGCTATCCGAACAACTGCCACCCGTGAACATTGGATGTGAACACGAGAACCAAAGTGAAAACCGAATGCTAGCGCACGTTATCCGCATTTGACCTCACTGCGCAAATCGACCATCATTTTTTTCTTTATTCGATTAGTCCCTCTACTTTTGTCTCACGCTCTTCAGCTCCTGCTATCATTTCTCAGGAATCCTTGGCTTTCGTATTCACCCCCGCCCCCTTTTCATTCGCGCGTTCTCTGAACTCGCCCCCCATCTTCTAGTTATCCTTCAATTTCCCCGCTTCTTGCCTCCCCCCGTCCGGTACTTTTCTTTCCACCGTGCTGCTTAATTCTTTTATTCGAATTTTTAAGGTCAACGCAGCCAGTCATACCTAGCCACCTGTCGAGGTGGGCACAGAGCCTTTCTAGCCCACGTACGCATCTCTCCATGCCCCGCACCCCCGTATCCCTTTCTGCGGAACTGGCCTTTTTTTTTAAGTTTTCCAGGCCAACCGATTAATCCTCTTTAGCATCCATTATGCCTGGACAAGATTCCCCATCCCGATCCTAACGCCCTTCCCACTTCACACCCTCCTCCCCCTCACCGGGCCTTCCTTCTCGGATTGAAGACTCTGTTTGAACCCCCGCCATTTATGAACACTTTACCCAGCGAAGACAAGTCCTCTTGTCGAAAAGCTGGCAAGCACCTTGAGGCTTTCCCCTTCCTTGTTCACTTTGTATGTGTCAAGCAACCATCTGCCTACACTCTCTAAAAGCTAATAAAGGGGGTTCATAAGCAGTGAAGCAGAGACATTATACGGGACAGTAGTAGTATAGTGATAGTGATAGAGAAAGTGATATCTAGCCTTGGAGTAATAAAGGACATTACTAAATAATGATGAGGGTCTGTAATGACATTGCCAACGCAAAAGGTTGATGGCTTTTATGGTTCAGACCTTCATATTAAAGGCCTTCAGAATAACGGCCTTTAGCTCAAATGCTTTTAAGGTAAAAGCCTTTGGGCCAAATGTCTTTATGGCAAAGGCTTTAAGGTCGCAGGATGCTTTTTTGTTCACAGCACGTAAGGACCTTAAGTGCCTACCGGAACTTTCGCTCAGTTGATATTACTCCACATGTTTAGTACCAGAAACCTGACACTGGCCAAATTTATTTTTGTTAGATATCAGAGAAGTGATACTAAAGCCGCAAACGTTTGTGTGCTTCAAGCTGAAAGCTGTCACCACCGAGCCAACGGCGGGTACCTCATTTACGAGCGCACCGCAGTTCTCAACCACAAGCAGGCCTACTGAGCTTTTTTCGTGTCTCTCATTTTCTTCCCTATCTGCGTTAATCATAACTGACGGCAATGCCCTCAACGTGCGAAAGATGTGTAGGTAAGGAGCAGTAGGACCGGCTTTGATATATTCCAACTTAATGCGGGCGTTCACAGAACAGTGTGCAAACATTCCGATGTACATATGCGTGTTTCTTTTACGTCGTGCCTGCAAGGGGTATCAAGGTCATGATTCTAGTGCGGGAACTGCAGCATACGTATTGTAGTATGGCCTTTTGCCTCAGCGCACCATGACGAGTTCACTGGGCTAAGTGGTACTGAAGGACTCTGGTGGCATCTTCCGTTGTCACAGAAAAGGGAAAAAACAATTTCTCCTGAGGTTCATCTTGTGGGCGCTGTTCCTTTTTATGTGTGGCTTTGTGGGCATATGAAGAGTGGCTAGTTAGCAATAACTTCTTCGGTATACTCGTGAAGCCAGCTTAATTTATTTGAAGGTAGTTTATTTGAGGCGTATTTGAGCTGGTGAGGACAACACCGTAAATGCTGTGAACAGTTAAGTCTGATTGGAGGGCACACCCATGAAGTTCCTGTGTGCCGTATGCAACTATGCCTTTTGCAGGGCTTGTAAACAGCATCAAAAAACATGCTAATTAAAATCCATCACAGGATACGCCCTGCTATGAATCACTCCAAGGTGCATATGCTTCAACCTCCGCATTATGCGTTAGTTCACGTGCTCTGCAAATATTTTCGCAGGAAATACCTCAATTGCTACTGTCGAACCTCTCGCGCTTCTGAAGTGCCACCGTTTTATAGCCGCAAAATCACAGTATAGCCCAATAATGCCCTTGCCTGGTCCGAAGCTAAAATCCAAGAGAAATCCTGAGGAACATCCTCGAATTTGTTGCGCATATCAACAGAGTTCGCCAAACAAAACAAGCAGCCATCCAAAAAGAGCAGATATCACACTAAGATAATCACATTAATAACAGTACAGTAGGCGAAGTTTGTAAGTCTGCGAAAGAAATGGATTACAGGAACTCACGGCATCTCGGCGCACGTAGCATTTAGTTATAAATTTCGCACACACAAAATAGTTGCACAAAGCAAATATACACAACATAAACAATCCTTAGAGCGAAGCGAAAAGGAGGCCGAAAAAAGTTCATGTGCTACGATCAACGCAAAATGTAAAGGTCACGATAATAAGCGAAGGCACTCAACGCAAACGACCGGAGTGCCAGTTATCGGTCGTCGGCATTCGAGCTTTTCTTGCTGCGCGTTCGGTTACGTTTCGGACGCATGGGCGACAGGGTGCACTGCATCACGTTCATGAGGTCCTTTTGTTTCTCTACTTCCGCCGTTTCAGCCGTTCCGACGCTCGTCTCCGGCAGGCGCATCACAATCGCGACGGAAGCAAAAGCCGCCACGGCAGCCACAGCGAAGCCCAGGTCTTCACGGCGGGCGAATTTAAGGGGGCCTAGAAGAGCCGCGAGAACTGCCCCCAAGCGGCCACAGGTGTAAGCTCCGCACATTACCGCACTGCGGACGGCAGTAGGGAATAGCTCGGCGATGTATAGGAAGTTAATCGGAATCAGGACAGCAGCCGAAGCATTGGCAATCACCAAAAGCCCATAGGACACTTCGACAGGGCGGGCGTAAAAGGCGATGCTGCAGAGTGAGCACAAACAACCTAAAAGAGCCGTCAAGGCAATCAGGAGCTTCAGTCTTCCCATCGAGTTCAAGGCGACGTACATGGCTAGGAAGCTCGGACCGAGGAGGACGGTTGACACAATCCTGACGGCGGCTTGCTGTTGGAAAGGGCTGCTATCCGCTGTTAAAAAGAATCCGAACCTTATAGCAAAGATCGATAAGAACACCCCGCTTGCTCTCGTGCGGATAGGGCCGGACTGAACGACTGCCTTGGGCGTCATAGGCGATAAGAAAATGTCCGTCCTGTTCATCTCGGTTCGGATGGCATCCACGGCCTTCTCCGCCTCACTGCGCCGCAAGCCGTTAATCCTGGCTGCAGTCAGTATCGCTGCTTCAGCTTTTTTCATCCGGCCCATGGTCATCAGCCAGATCGGTGACTCGTGGATGACACAGTGAGCCGACAGGAGCAGGAGCGTAGGTGACAGGGCGATCACTTGCAGGAGGAACCAATCGAGGTGTAGCGGATTCAGGAGCAGAAGAAATATGTTTGCCAAGAGGACGCCCACGGAACAAGATAAGCCAATGTAGAATGTCCTGAACTCCAGTGGGATGACCTCGAACAGCAAGATGACCGACAAAACGTGCACCGTGCTGGCACAGGCCGAACTGATGAATCTTGCAACTAGGTACAGCAGGAATGACTCCGCGACGCAGCCTGCAATTGTAGAGAACACGAGCGCCAGCGCGGCTCCGATGATAACGGGCTTGCGGCCGGATGTGTCGGCAATGTAACCGGCGACGGGCACCAGGCAGAACGCCCCGCTCATGTAAACCGCGTCCGCCAGGGGCACCAGCCAGGACCTGCGGCAGACCAGGCCCCAGAAGCTACGCACGGTTTTGTGCTCTTCCTTCTCGTCGTAATCCCAGGAGTAACAGGGCATCACCGTCGAGTCGTTTCCTTGGCCAGGGCTCGCATACATGAGGCACCGGCTGTAGCGACCATCACTGTCGACGGGTATTCCCACATTTCTCCATAGGGAGACAGGCAGGTTGGCGAAGTGCTCTGAAGGCTTGCACCAGTGGTCCACGGGAGAGGCTATCAAAGCGAATACTTGGTTGTGGCAGTGCAAAACCAGAAGAGTCACTATTGCGAAGCCGAAGATGAGCCGCTGAAAGTTGCCGTGACCGTAAGCGTTCGCACCCTGCTGTAACTGTTCGTTCTCGGCTTCGGCGGCCACATTTCCCGACACGGTCGTGACAGTTCGCTGGGTTGCCATGATGTCCGACTTGGGCTTGCGCTCGGAGCTTCTTCGTGCGTGTGGCTCCGCTGTCATCCTGGTTGTTTGAGGAAAGCAGAGAGAAGAACGCGGTGGTCTCTCCATTACAGCCGACTGCCAGCAGTTCGTAGGCCTTGCACACAGAATGAGAACCTCCGTGCCAACCGCACGTTTCTTCTTCTTCTTCACATGGCACATTGTTGTTGTTGTTGTCCTCTAAATAATGGCGCGTACCCACTGCGGGGGATTGGCCAAGACACAGGCGGCGACTGATACGTGCTCAGAATGTTGAACAAGAAAATAATGATGGATTAAAAATAATAATAATAATGATGATAATAATAATAATTATAATAATGATAAGAATTGAATTTAGGAAATAACTGAACGAAATTCAGATGTGTAATTGAAATAAGCTAAAAAAAATACTGTGAGATACGCATGCGGGGGGATTGGCTTCGTCTTCTTTCCCATCCGAGGCGCTGCCTGAACGAAGCCTTTCTTTGGTCCCGTTAGTATAATTTGCCTCGCGTCTGCGTGCTTCCGCTTTCTCAACGGGACTGTTAGTGTTCATTTTTACTGTAAGATGAAGCTGAGGAATGAATTTCATTCAGCGTTCTTTAATATTTACAACGGTACACAGTCATCATTAGCCTTACTATGCCACTACAAAGGACGTTCCCTTATCTCTCCAATTAAGCCTGTCCTGTGACAGCCCAGGCTAACTTATCCCAGCGGACTTCTTAACCTCATGCCCCTTCTGCTAGACTTGCCTCCTCTTGAAATCCAGTTCGTTAGTCTTAAATACCATCAGTTATCTTGCCTTCGCATAACACGCCTGCCCCAAGCCCATTTCTTCTTCTTGATTTCGACTAGGATGTCATTAACCCACTTTTTTTCCCATGATCCAGTCAGCTGTCTTCAGGTCTCTTGGCGTTAGACGAGTCATTTTCATTTCCATATCTTGCTCCGTTGTCGTCAATTTAAGTACAGCCCTTACCACGTATATCAAAGCAAAGATACAGATATCTTTCAGCTGATGATTTAAGCTTTCATGGTCGAAACAATTGTAATTAAACACTTTTGGTATAGGGATTACTGGATGCGATGTACCCAGCCCGTTTCCGACGACCCATAGAACCATAGCTGGTACCAAAAGATGTAACAAAATATAGAAAAAAAGACGTGAATATATTTTCCTAAGCGAATTTAGTTAATTACCAGCGCCTATGTTAAACGCACTCGCAAGATGAGAGATTAAGAAAGGACTAAGAGCATCAGAAGTCATAAATTATACTTTTTTGTATAATTTATTTTATTATTCAGCTGCTGGGTTTCTGTAGCCTGACTGACAGGCACTACCAGTCAAGCCTTTTGAGGTTTTTGCAGTCTGTTTATGTTATACATATGCATATAAACGTTTTTATTGTATAGAATTGCATTGCACTGTGTGAATGATATTGTGCTGTAGTGAGCACCAGTGAGCATAGGTGAGCACCGGTAAGATACAGCTGTTTATACTTATTCTCTAAAGGAATATTGGCCAAGTACTGTTCAGTTTGGCAGCAGTGCACATCTTGACACAGTCACTAACGTTTCCTGCACTTTGCAGCTACAAATCCGGCATTTCATCGACCCAAGTTTCCGGGATCAGCTGTTCGCCGTAACCGGACACGCGCCAGATCTGAGTCACCGCCCTGAAGGATCGAGGACCTATCGGTGGCTCCTGCGCCTGCGCCAACTGCTGACCCGCCACCTGGATCACCGTTAAATAGCTGCAGCACGTCGTACGGCACCCTAGTTTGGCAGCAGTGCACATCTTGACACAGTCACTAACGTTTCCTGCACTTTGCAGCTACAAATCCGGCATTTCATCGACCCAAGTTCCCGGGATCAGCTGTTCGCCGTAACCGGACACGCGCCAGATCTGAGTCACCGCCCTGAAGGATCGAGGACCTATCGGTGGCTCCTGCGCCTGCGCCAACTGCTGACCCGCCACCTGGATCACCGTTAAATAGCTGCAGCACGTCGTACGGCACCCTAGTTTGGCAGCAGTGCACATCTTGACACAGTCACTAACGTTTCCTGCACTTTGCAGGTAAGCTGAATCTTTCTAGGCACTCTGTCCGTGGTTTTTGTATGTTTGCACTGCTGCCAAATAGTTTCATGCTCTGCACGTATTTCTTTGTACAATCGTAAACCCTCTTAGCGCGAGAGTAGTGTATTTTTCATTGGTGCTTCCAAGTGTGCATCGTTTCTTTTTTCTTTTTTTTTTCGTCATCTGCTGTGAACCATGCCTAGCGAACTTGAGAAATTACGGGATGAATTAAGAAAAGAACTTGCGAATGACATTGCGGCATTGCGAAGCGTTCTTGAACGTGACTTGAGGAAGGAGCTGCGAGAAGTTTCACAGAGTATAGATTACTGTAGCAAGCAATACGATGACATGGTCACTGAGTGTGCTGCGCTGAAGGCAGAAAACAAATCCTTAAGGGCTGAAAATGCCGCGTTGACCTCTGACCGTGATGCGCTACAAAGACAAGTGTCGGACTATGAACTAAGGCTCAACAGCTTAGAACAATATTCCAGGAACCGAAACGTAGAGATCACTGGCCTGCCGGTAACCGAGAAGGAAAACCTTCCTGAGGTTATTGAGAGGATCGGGGAAGTTTTGAATGTACCCGTGACATCCGACGACATTGAAGTGTGCCACCGTGTGCCTACTAAAAACTCTTCGTGCCAGAACATAGTGCTACAGTTTCAGAAACGCTCAAAACGCGACGCCTTCCTTGAAAAAGCCAGAAAACAAAGAATTACCGCAAGCGATCTTGGGCACCCTGATGGAGATGCAAATCCTGTCTATATAAATGAGCACCTGTGCCCTTCACTCAAGAAGCTGATGGGACTCACTGTTGCTCGTAAGAAAGATAAGCAATGGAAGTTTGCGTGGACGAGGAATGGCCGCATCTTTGCTAAGAAGAATGTAGCTTTGTCAGTGGTCCGGATCGATTGCGTCAATGACCTGGAAAAGATAGCCTGAAGATTTCGTGCGCCTACTGAGATTTCCCTTTTGATTAGGCATGGCTTCCCAGTTCTTTCTACCTGCAGATATCAATAGCCTTTTTGCAAAAAACAAAAAAGTAACGTCATTCTTTCATCTTAACGCACAATCTCTGCGCAGTAAAGAAGATGAAATAATCGCATTTCTTGGCTTGTTTGATTTCGAGTTTGACATAATATTTTTCACTGAGACCTGGTACCGAACTGATCATGAAGCCCTTATCATGCCGCATTATAACTCATACGTGCTAAACCGCCCAAATAAAAAAGGCGGTGGAGTAATGATAGCTGCAAAGGAATCCGTTCGGTGTTCAGTTCTTCCTGACTTTACTAAATCCTGTGAAGATTTTGAAATACTTTCTCTAAAGGCTGGGCAGAACATTTTTTCTGTTTTGTACAGACCTGCATGTGGTAGCATCCCAAACTTTCTTTCATTTCTTGACACTTTTTTAACATGGATAACAGAAAACAGATTTTACTTAGTCCTTGGCGGCGACATCAACATAGACTTTTCTACACCCTCAACTCAGCAGCGTCAAATAAATAACCTGTTAGACTGTAACGGTTTCATTAATGCCATCATTCATCCAACGCGCCTGTCCACATCGACCGCAACTTCAATAGATGCTTTCATTACAAATTTGCATGACAAGTCAATCGTGTCTGGCGTTATCTCTGGCCAAGTTAGTGATCACCTACCAATTTTTTACTTCATAGATAGTCGTATAACAAAGTCCAATAAAACTACTCAACAACAGCGACAGTTAGTGAATAATGATACCTTGACACACTTTCGGTCTAGACTTGAGCAAATAGACTGGAGTCCAGTTTATGAGGTTACAGATCCTGACAAAGCATATGATATATTTATTAGCATCATAAAACCGGTATATATTGAATGTTTCCCATATCGAAGCACCAGAAAACCAAAGAGTGCTCGCAAGCCATGGATAAACAAAGAATGTTTAAAGATGATAAAACACAAAAACTACCTTTATAATTGTTTCATTAAGAATAGAAGCACTGATGACTTTCTTATATTTAAGGCGTACAGAAACAAGGTGACATCATTTCTGCGTCAGGCAAAGAAAGAGTACTTCCATAATCTATTCAACAAGGATGTTCTGAAGCGAAGTGATAAAGTATGGAAACAAGTTAATACCATTATTAACCCATCCAAGAGCATTAATGAACTGGAAGTCATGATAGATGATGAGACGTTATCAGGAAAAAAGCTGGCTGATTCTTTTAACGATTTCTTTGTGTCTGTTGCGCATACTATTCATGACCCTACTTGCATGAGATATCTTGGTCAATCGAACTCGTTTACCGCTTTCCTCGCTCCAACAGACCAAAACGAGATTATGCGATGCTTTAATAGCCTCAAAAATAGCAAGTCGAAGGACGTGGATGGGTTCCAGATCCAACCGTTCAAACATGTAATTGATGTCCTTTGTCCTATGTTAGACCATGTCTTTAACTGCTGTTTCGCCCAGGGCACCTTTCCTAGTAGAATGCAAACTGCGAGGGTCATCGTAATTCATAAAGGAGGGGATACTAACAATTTATCCAATTACCGTCCGATATCTATACTCCCGTTATTTTCCAAATGTTTAGAAAAGCTGTTACATAGCAGGATTCTAGGTTTTTGCGAAAAGCATAAGTTGATCACACCCAGTCAGCATGGATTTAGGAAATTACACTCCACTGAGACCGCTCTTCTTACACAAAAGGAGCTGATTTTAGAATCTTTCGAACACAAAGAACTAACACTAGGCATTTTTATAGATTTTTCTAAGGCATTCCATCGCGTTAATCACGAAACCTTATTACTAAAACTAGACAGATATGGCTTCCGAGGTTGTTTTTATAGTATCATTAAATCATATTTAGAGGCCCGATTTCAGCAGGTTGTGATTGATAACACACTATCTGACCCCAAGCATATTGCTGCCGGCGTACCCCACGGTAGCATACTCGGACCGCTACTTTTTAATCTCTACATTAATGATATTGTAAACATTGACCCTAACACAACTTTTGTTATCTACGCTGATGACACCAGCCTATTTTTCAGGGCACCATGTGTATCGAGTCTGGAAGTAAATGCTACGAGGTGCCTACGTTCGCTACACCACTGGTCACTTTCCAATTCGCTGAATATCAATATAAGCAAAACAAAAGCTGTGGTTTTTAGACCCCGTAATAAGTCTGTTTCTGAGTTAACGTTATCACTCGGTTCATCAAAAATACACGTCTCCTCTTCCGTTAAAAGCCTTGGTGTCACATTCCACGAGAACTTATCTTGGGATGTTCATGTTGATAATACAGCTGCCAAAATTTCAAGAGTAGTAGGTATCCTCTCCAAGTTTCGGTACTACTTTCCACAATGCATAAAAAAACTTTTGTACGACTCTTTGTTCACCAGTGTTATAACTTATTGTTTCTTAGTCTGGGGTACAACCACTGTCTCCAATATTACAAAACTCCATGTACTACAGAAAAAAGCAGTTCGTGCAATTAACAACATTCCAAATGATGCACACACCAAACCTGTCTTTGAGGCATTACACATTGTACCTATTGTGCAATTGTACTCTGTCCTGCTGCGCAAAACGTGCACATCAAATATTAATCAAGGAGCTGCATTCCTAGCTGATTTGTCTAGACTAACATGCAGAGAACGCCCCTACAATACGCGCATCGGAGACAACTGGTATTTACCGCGAACGCGAGCTAACTACGGCAGACAAATGCTGTCCTACAATATCCCGTCCATTTTAAACAATTTGTGAAAAACTGTCATTAGTGAAGAGTAACAGCATATAGTTTCTTTCTTTAGTGTACTAACTCAGCCTGCTTTTATGCCTTCCCTCTTTACGTGATATGTTTGATGGTTATGTGTTTTTTGATGCCCTGAACGTGTTCATTTTCGATACAATGTGCTTTTGTTTTAAATATGTCACAGGCATAACATATAATGTACCGTTGTGTGATTGTGAGTTTTTGTGCACAATGTAGTTGCTGTAGGGGGCGGGGACCTCCGTCAAGCCTCTATAGGCTTTTTGTCCCCGCTCCCCACATCCTTGATGTGAAAATAAGCCTGATTGATTGATTGATTGATTGATTGATTGATTGATTGATTGATTGATTGATTGATTGATTGATTGATTGATTGATTGATTGATTGATTGATTGATTGATTGATTGATTGATTGATTGATTGATTGATTGATTGATTGATTGATTGATTGATTGATGATCTGAGAGAACCTGCCAAATGCACTCCCCCCCCATTTTTATTCTTCTTGTAATTTCGCTTTCGTAATTCGGATCTGCGGTGACTGCCTGACAAGTAGACGTATTCCCTTGCGACTTCCAGTACCTCGCTGGCAATTGTAAAGTGCTGTTTCCTTCAGAGACTGATGAGCATTGTTTTGGTTTTGTGCATATCAATTTTTAGACCCAAGTTTCTGCTCTGCCTGCCTCACTTATTGATCATGTTTTGCAGTTCATCTCCTCAGTGCCTTAGAAAGGCAACTTCATCAGCGACTAGCAGATTACTAAGGTATTCTCAATTAACTGTAGTCCTCAACTGTTCTCAATCCAGGCCTCTGAATACCTCCTCTAAACAGGCGGTGAATGTCATTAGCGAGATGCTGTTTACCTGCCTGACACCCTTTCTTCATTATCATCATAATCATCTGCCTGACTACGACCACTGCACGGCAATGGCCTGTCACCTGTCTTATTGGAGTTTTATTTCTGGTTTTAAGGGGGCGCTATGGTAGCTGTGCATCCGCTATCGATAACTTCCAGTATTTGCACAGAACACTCTTCTACACCCTGATTCCGCAACACCTGGATGACTGCTGAAGTTTCGACTGAGTCAGATGCTGTCGCGTAATCAATAAAGGCTATATATAGGGGTTGGTTATACTCTGCACATTTCTCTATCACCTGATTGATAGTGTAAATGTGGTCTATTGTCGAGTTTAATTTACTAAAGCCTGCCTGATCATTTGGCTGATTGAAATCTAAAGTGGTCCTGATTCTATTTGCGATTACCGCATTAAATACCTTGTAGGAAACAGACAGTAAACTGTCACTTTTCAAGTCCTTGACGTCTCCTTTCTTATGAATTAAAATATTATTAGTGTTCTTCCAAGCTTCTGGTACGCTCGGGATCATAAAGGATTTCGTATACAGGGTGGCTAGTTTTTCTAGCACAATCTCCCTTCCGTCCTCCAATACATAGGCTGTTACCTGATCCTCACCAGTTGCTTTCCGCCTTTTAATTGTTGTTAAAGCTTTCTTTAGTTCCTCTTTCGTTACTGATGGGATCTCCCAGTGTGGTGCTCTGCTTTCTCTCTAAATAACCACTTTACTACATTGGCTACTGTATAGATGTGTGTACAACTATTCGGCTACTTTAATCCTTTCGGCCCTGGTTTTCTTCTATTGGTCGCAGATTTTTGCGCTCTTTGTATTTACACTCTTTAAGACCCTATAACCGCGAAGTAAAAATTTAAAGCTCGTGGTAGAAGTATGAAGTGATTTACAGTTATGCTGTCAAAATCACCCATCAGGGCTCAGTGGGCGTGAAATGCGAAAGTGACAGCTCTGGCTGCCGCAATTCAAAACAAAAAAGCGAAAGAAAAAATTTCTGATTCTGCAGTTTAGAGTACTCTACAGAAGCTTTTTTTACTTTGTAAGGGATAGATAGATATCGAATTTGCCACAGAAGGCGCCGCTCTCTCCTGTTTGCCTTGCGTTTTATTGCGAAATCAATACTACTTGCACTTTCACGCCTTTGCTGTGCCGCGGCAGTGACCACCATTGACCTTCATTTGACCTTGATTGCATTAGATTGGATTACATTAGATTGGATTGGATTGGACTGGACTGGACTGGACTGGATTGAATTGGATTGGAATAGATTATGTTAGATTAGGTTAGATTAGATTGGATTGGATTGGATTGGATTAGATTAGGTTTGAGTGGATTGGATTTGATTTGATTTGATTTGATTGGATTGGATTAGAATGGATTGGATTGGATTGTATAGCCGATGCATCACCACAAGTCTAACCACAAGCACCACCACCAGCTACACAACCAGCTGTACCATGGCGTGTAGGTACGGATATTGCTTTCGCAATTACCGGGCTTAACCAAGCTAAGCCACAGCGAATTTTTTTCATCATTTATCCTCGTTCTTACCGCTGACGCGTGCGATCCAGCTGATAGTGACATTTCCCTTTTGGTCTCATAGCGAATACGTCTGGTTTTTGCCTACGTTTTTGCCTAGCCGAGCAGGGCAGTCAGAAACCCTGGAGGACCCCATGACGGTGGAACCAACGTATGCAGAAATATTAAACTATCACAGAGGGCGGAGATTCAAATACCCACCACCCCACACATCATTAACACAGCACGAGACGGTCTGCTGGCGGAGACTGCAAGCAGGGACTTTCCACAATTTATACATACTACATAAGATGTTCCCTACACAATACAGGGACACATGTCCGTGGTGCGGAGCAACCCCCGCGCTATATCACATCACATGGGAATGCGAACGTAACAGAGCATTTCACAAGCTAAATGACCCGAATTCGGAACAATGGGAGGGCCTGCTGACCAGCAGCGAGCTCACGGCCCAAAGGGCACTGGTGCAGCACGCCTGCGAAGCAGCAAGACTCAGCGGTGCCCTGGAATAGGGGCGCCGACCTTGTGAAGAGGCCGAAGACATGAAGACATCGGCCCACCGCTAAAACCTGATTTTTGGAGCAATAAAGGTTTTTCACTCACTCACTTGCCTACGCTTAGCTTCGTCCTCGCCACTTTTAGGCTATATAGCAGCAGTGAGCCTAGGATTATGTCAGATAGTGTGGTTTTAGTGCTTCCAATTAATGCCTCGAGAAACCAGCCAAAAATATCAACTACTGTCCAACGGGGAGTGTTTTTTTTTAACAGTTAACAGTGTAGTAATTTTCAGTGCCACCTAAGATATAATGCGGATGTTCGCAGTACTATAACGGCTCTTTGCGGTCTATCTACATTGTGCGAAGGTGTGCCACTGCCATCTCTGCACATACAGCCCTTTTGCCTCAAGAAAAAATCTGCTCCCGCATGGCGCCATGCAGTGAAAATGAAAAGATTTTTCGCCATCCCATAGAAGAGTTACCTCCTTCACCTCCTCGTCTGTGCGTTGCCTCTGTTATTTCGATCTCTCCATCTAACTACACATACATTGTATTCCTTCATGGTGGTCGTAGCAGAAAGGTTGAACGAGGACATAGAAAGGAATGAGCAAACAGACACAGACGAAGCAACACTGTCAACTGAATTTTTCACTGGAAACCCTGTGCTTTTTATTTCGCAGCCAGTATTTTGTTCCTTTATCTTCCAGGGGCTTCGCGTGAAGAAGCGACTTCTTTTCTTAACAAAGAGAGTGGTGGTGTGCTCACACACTGCTCTCGTTTTCTGACGAATAATCCATGCTTGCAAGATCTCCAGAGTTAGATTTACTTGCATTGCATCCAATTTGAGGGCACACATGCGTACTCGGTTCCTTTTGCCTTTTTTCTTCAGTTTGCATTGTTTGCAATGCAAGGCTAGATTGCTGCCAGGGGTGCCTGATAGTGACCATGAGTGCTCTCTTATCCGATCGTTCAGGCATCTTTCTGTTCGTCCCTTATATTGTTTTCCAATAGGGTAGGCTGATACTATACACCACTCCTTGAAAGCATTCGCTCTAGACTGTGTGATGTGCGGCCTGGCATTGTTTTTCTTTTATGCGTAGCATATTGCAATCACTCAGTTCAGCCCTTGGGCGGGGCCGGGCAGCCACCAAACCACGTGACGTCACGTGGTTTGCTGACGTCACGTCACGTGGTAACGTGACGTCACCAAACCACGTGGAAAAAAAAGAAAAAAAGGAGAAAAAACAAAAAGGACGGCTAAGCATGGTGGCGGTTGCCACCGCCCCGTTTCAAAGGGGGCGCTCCCATCCATCCATCCATACGTCACGGAGGAAAAGCTGCTGAGAAAATCGAGTGCCGCCAAGCAATACCTCGCGCAAAAAGACCGCGCAATATGCAACGCATTCTTGGCTTAACCAAGCTAAGCCTCGGCATCTTTTTTTTGTCTATCTGTTGACCTGGGAACATATACTTTTTGACTCGTTAGGTGCTCAGCTTACTATTCGAATGCCGTTTCGCTTGCCGATCTTCATGAAGTTTTTAATCAACGTTATTTTTGCAGGTTTCTTTTGTGCATGTACTCCATCAGGTTAAGGTTTTCTTTCTTTGTCCTCTTTTGTCTTCTGCACGCATTCGGCTATGCTACAAAGCAGCGACAAGGGGTACCCCGCATTTTCAAGCCTACTTATCTGCCGTCTGGTGCTCCGTCAGATATTGCTCGGTCAGGCGCTGGCGCGATTTCTTCAGTGCTGGAAGTAACTACGCACTCGGTATTTAACTTCCACGTATTTTGAATGGCTTTACGGGAAATGAAGAAAATGTTTCTTTCGCTCTAGGCTTGTGTCTCCAGCACAGACATCCTGGTTTGAATTCGAGGTGTATGCGGAGGAATTCCGGAGAACTGTGGGCTGGGAGGCCGTAGTGAATTTTGTCTCTGGGCAGGATGAACCTTGAACTATGAGCCAACTAGCTCAGTTGAATACCCTTTTAACACTGTACTCCTTAATCTTCTCATGTAAACACAAAAAATGGTAAATGGAGTGCCATTATGCGTTACAAAAGCAGAAGGTTATTTGTGAGAGCGAGCCCCTTTTGCCACACATATGACAAGATGTAACGATCTTACCGGGCTTCTTTACTCAACAGCGGCGTTAAGATGTCACTCTTGTTATGATCGGGATACCCTCCAGTCTAGTTGGATTAAAACGTGGTGTCTTGTCCACGGCAGCGACGAAAGCAACCCTCCCTCCTGGAAGCATCCAGCGCAGCTCTGCCAATGCACCCTCATCTGCATGACGAAGATAGTTGCCAAGGCCAACCATAATAATGGATCTTCAAGAGAGGGCCCGGAGATCAGCTGTGTCCAGTCACCATGTTTGAAAGCGGCATCCGTCTTCAAAGGAGAAATGGACGGCGAGCAGTCTCCCTACTCCCCGTGGCCTTGTACGTAGCCTAGGTCTTGTACTGATCAGGAAGAAGTACGACCACTTGCCGACCATGGGAACGAGTCTCCGCAACGTAGATGGCATCCTCCTCTCAAGCTCAACAGGTGACGGGGGAGTGCTCTGTAATGAAAGTGTATGATGAATGCCAAAGTGAACTTTTCATGGCATGCCTTCCTCGGCAGGCCCATCCTCCGTCAGGAATTTCAGGGAAGGTTTGGTTTGGTTTATGGGGTTTAGCATCCCTTAGTGACCCAGGCTATGAGAGACGCCGTAGTGAAGGGCTCCGGAAATTTCGACCCCCTGGGGTTCTTTAACGTGCACTGACATCGCACAGTACACGGGCCTCTAGAATTTCGCCTCCAACGAAATTCGATCGCTGCGGCCGGGATTGGACCCGCGTCTTTCGGATCAGCAGCCGAGCACCATAACCACTGAGCCACCACGACGTCTTATTTCAGAAAAGGAAAACCCTGTAAAACTCGGCATCAGGTGCGGCCGAGAAGCTCCCTCTCACTGAGACTCCCGCGTGTCTGCTAAGAGGTTCTCTTTGACTGAGAGACACTCTCAGTTGCTGCTTACTTGTACATAAGGTGAACAGTTGTATAAGTTATCCATGTCTTCCTTGTTAGCCGCTTCTTCGACTTGCACCGTCCTTTCTCCGGGCCGACCACGCTACCTGAGCCCCAACAACGGGTAACAGCGGTGGGGTCACAACACTACAGACGAAGTATATATGGGCGCTAATCCTTATCAAAGAGCCTGGATATAAGTGTGGAGACCTATAGAAAAAGCTGCAAGTGCAGAGGCACGTCGTGCAATGCCTTGCTCTTCTCCAAGAACGTCTTCGAGTTCCGATAACTTCATCGCTACTGGAGTAACGCCAGCTCGCTTTCTGGTGTTTTTCGTCGTAGCGCATTGTCCATAAGGCATTTTACAACCCTTCTGCGCTTCCTGGATGTGTGTACGCGTCTTCAATCATCGCAAGCTGTTTCACGCAGTGATGCATGAGTCTTCAGCTCGTTAAGGTTTTCTTTTGTAGCAGGTAACGATATCGGAGTGCAACTTTATTTCTATGTTTAATACTTAGTCACATGAACTGTGAACATTTCTGGGAACAAGATCCATTTTGGTCAACATTTTTATTTCGTGATATCCGCCTTTCTTTCTGAGCTTCGCTGTCATTTTCACTTGATTTTCGCGTTTTACATTTCTAGTGGAGTACATTTCCGCATTTCCTTTTTTAATTAATCTGATATCATTCACAACAAATTGATGTTATTATGTGCGCTTGCACCTTTCAGCATTTTCCAGTCAAAGTGCTTCTATAAAAAAGCTTTTGTAACACCACCAAATGTTAAGTGCTTTCTATGAGGCAGCAAGCACTTTTTTTGACGCTCGAGATATTTTCCACTCAAAGGATTGACGGCTTGAGGCGCTTTATGCAATAATTCAAGCATTTTTTATTATAGTTTTTATGCTATATAGAGACTTAATGAACCACAGCTGGTCAAATTTATTCCATAGCCCTTCACTATGTTGCCTATTTGTCTATTCTTTCTCTTCCTCCTTTACCCACGCTCACACGGCGCGGTTGAGGTGTCCACCTGTAAGTTACACACCTACTGTGTTTGTCCTTTCCCCGAAGACAAGTTTACCTTTTGCTGCGGCGCGATTTGTGTCCAGTCCTGTAGTAGTGGTTTTTTGAGGAATGGAAATGGCGCAGTATCTGTCTCACATGTATCGGCGGACACCTGAACCGCGCTGTAAGGGAAGGGATGAAGGTAGGAGTGAAATAAGAAAGAGAGAAACAGGTGCCGTAGTGGAGGTCTCCGGAATAATTTCGACCACCTGGGGATCCCAGTTTTCAGTCGAGCCCCGTGAGTGCGAAAGTTCTCTCAGTTCGCCATAGCTGCCTCATACCATCAGATCTCCGTGGTGATCTTCTGTTGTGCTACTCGCGTTGCTGGCACACGTGGGACCGTTTTCCTTGGCCCTCCCCATCCGCCGTAAGATCTAATATTGCCACGTATCATTGTAGTGTTCGTTCGTTCGCGGAAGGCCGCAGAAAAGGGCTGTTATCATTTTTGTTCGTGACGCGAGAAGCGACCGGACTTATCTCGATTGTTCACAGCCATGAACAGCTGCATCTACGTGTTTCTAGGTTATTCTAGATGATCTCGACCTGTTATCTCGAAGTTTCCTTGCCTGCTTTAAATTGAACGATGCCGCGAGCAGCGGGCATTCGTAGTTCGACTGTTGACAAGCACGCTTGTTGCTTACGCTGCCACCGAGTGATTCAGTTCTTTTGCGGGCGCAAGTCAGCCCAAATAAAGAGCTTCGTTTGCAAGTCTTTCTGGTGTCTTCCTGACCGCTGGACTGCCGTCACTACAACGTGACATCTGGTGGAGGTGCGGGGTAGCCTTCCATGTACCGGACACCCCCAGCAAGTCGCGACGTCAGCCCTTCGAGTCATTCACCGGAGGACTTGACTCCAGTCTACCACGCAGCCTCTTGGAGCCTCCAGCCATGACTTACGCCGCAGAAGTGCGCCGTCCTGCACCTCGACGACGGCACCTAAGCCCCTATCGCCATTAGCGAGCTGCGCTGGAGCGCCGCCCTCTCGCCCCAACTCGCCCGTCCTACGAGCGTCGCACACGGCCTAGGAAATGCGGCGAGTGGAGAACACCCGACCAGCGCCGCAAAACTATGCTTCCACTGCGGAGAAGCCGGTGACATTCTCCGGTACTGCCCATACAGGAGAATGGGCATCTGAGGATTTTCTTACGACGCCCCACGACCCCGACCTGGCCTGCGACCAGCCGCAGTCGAAGAGTTCTTGCGTCGGGAAGAATACTCATCGCCGAGCCACCTATCTCGCTCTCCGTCGCCATCGTCACCGCGCTATGTATCTCCTAGCCGAGGCTACGCAGTGCGTAGACGCTCCCCCGGCCCCCGAAGGTTAAACTGAATAAAGCAGCCTCTGGAGGTGATGTTGCTTCTGAGCGCAAGAACTAAGATCCTCCATCGACGAAAACAGAAGACCATGCCCCCTAGGACGACGACGAACCCTACGACGACGACGACACCTACGACGACCCCTATGACGACGACGACCCCTACGACGACGACGACCCCTACGACGACGACGACCCCTAAGACGACGACGACCCCTACGACGACGACGACCCCTACGACGACGACGACAAATACGACTACGACGACAAATACGACGACAAAAGCAACAACGACGACGACGACGACACGGCCAGACTTGAAGCTTTTACCGCTGCCCTTACACCTTATTAGGAACGCTAAAGGACTCTAAGTTCTCGAAGCATTCTCCGTGTTTAATTTCATTTTAAAGCATCGAGACGATGCTTCTTTGGAAGGGGGGTAATGCCACGTATCATTGTAGTGTTCGTTTGTTCACGCAAGGCCGCAGAAAAGGGCTGTTTTCATTTTTGTTCGTGACGCGAGAAGCGACCGGACTTATCTCGATTGTTCACAGCCATGAACAGCTGCATCTACGTGTTTCTAGGTTATTCTAGATGATCTCGACCTGTTATCTCGAAGTTTCCTTGCCTGCTTTAAATTTAACGATGCCGCGAGCAGCGGGCATTCGTAGTTCGACTGTTGACAAGCACGCTTGTTGCTTACGCCGCCACCGAGTGATTCAGTTATTTTGCGGGCGCAAGTCAGCCCAAATAAAGAGCTTCGTTTGCAAATCTTTCTGGTGTCTTCCTGACCGCTGGACTGCCGTCACTACAACGTGACAATATTTAGGAAGCATGGAAAGGGCTTAGGGGTAAAACCACACAACACACTTAAGCGCAGACTATCCAATGAAAGATAATTCTAGGAATGCTCTGATATAGGCACTTAATGCACCCGTATTTATTCATGACTTGACCACGCAAAATGAAAAACCAGCCCCGTTTGAATCGACATTATGTCCACCCTTCCTACTCCTTTCACAGCTGGTTTGTGCAGTATTGCTTCGCTGTTCACGGGAGGGGTGGCCACGATGTCGCGTATGCCGGTCCACCGCTTCACTTTCCCGTCCGGCAAACTACCCTGCAGTTGCGATGCGGAGGTCTGCATGGTTGTTATTGGAAGGTTCAAAACATAGCAGCAATAGATTCGGTGACCACCTAATCCACTAAAAGGGGAAGTCAAGGAAGAAGACATTATACGGTAGTGATACAATTTCTTGGTTCAATTTTTTTTTTCGCCTGTACAAAACTGTACAGCCTTTGTCAAAAGTATACAGCCCAAGAGCTCTCCTTCTGAGCCCTGAAGCGCGGCTCGTCTTCCATACTCAGGAACCCTAACTTCAGGAAGGCTGGAGCAACTTAAGTCCTCAGTCCTTCCAAGCTTAGGACTGTCAAATGTGCTTAAGAGCCCCGCTACACTGCTTGGAAGCAAGCCCCTTGGGCTGTATACTTTTGACAAAGACTGTACGTACGGTGTTGGGAACGCTGAAATGTGGTGTATTAACAAACGCGCCTTAGATAATTTAACGTAGCTTAACTCCTGCGTGGTAATTAACGTCTTATTTGCCGATAAACCACCAAACCCGTGGTTACGCAACAGCTGACTTTGTCACTTTTTTTCAGATACGTCCCTAGCACGTGTCCTACAGAAACGCGCAGTACTGCTAAACGGAGACCCAGACTGCTGCCTGAATAGGAAAGGAGGGTTCACAAAGCGGGCTAAAAATTTATGCCACCACATCAGCACCGCTGCTCAGTTTGCTTGCGACAGTTCGATTCAGAGCGCCGTCTGTGGAGCTTCGCCGTTGCTCTCGGCGAACTGTAGGCTACTTCGTTTCACCATACCGTGATTCGGGGACGAATACGTCATTGCAACTGAATTTCAAAGAAAATGAGCGCAGCACCTTCAACAAGCGTTCTTCTGAAGTCGAGAGAAGAAATGAACTCACCATCACACCATACCTAATTGTGCCAATTTCTATCCTTCTGCAACCAAAACAACTTTTACAGAACTAAACGTGTAGAACGCGAATGTTAAGCAAATAAAGCTTGGTGCAGCAGGCAAGGAATGCATGCGTGTTCACAGTAGGGTTATGATCAGCAAGCATAGTATAATGGTTGAGAGCTTGCCTTCTACTACAATAGTAGTAGTGTGGCTTTAACGAATACTAACAACCCTCGGTAATGACCCGCTTGGCTCTAAGAAAGCAGACAATAGAGCTGGCATTCAAAATTGGCCGGAAAAAGTTGTCATTTGATCCACCGCTGCAGCTGCACTATCCCGAGGAGGAACGGCAAAGAAGCCCGCCACATCTTTTTGCTCGCACTTACAGTTGTCAGAGATAGAACTCTGTATGAGGGCAGATCGTACTGCACATGCAATATAAGCAGCGATAGGAAAGCAAGTTTTCACAACCACCGCCACATGGGTCCCTTAACAACCATACCAAGTACATCACCTCGCAGGGCTTCTAACTCCCGCGTATTCAGCAAGTTTTCTCTTTTTTTTGCCCACTAAGCCCTCCAGCCGCTCACTAATTAGTATGTATTAAAGCAATCCGTCCAATTAGCCTATATGCCACGCACACCTGAGCGGTTCGCACACAGCCGTCGAGCGGCACTAGATTTCTTTTCGCTCACTACCAGAAAAAAGCCGAAACAATCTTCAAAATAGCGCCTACCACGAAACTACAGCAAAAGCCTTTAACTCGAAGTATTTATCCTGAAGTAAACATAGCGATCGCACTAAACCGTCCTTACAGCTCCATCGCGCTGTGAAACCCGTATCACGAAAGCCAAAGAAGAGACGCAAGGCCACCTGGCAAACAAACGACAAAAAAAGGCGGCATGGCGTGTGGAGAGAGAGGTGAGTAAATTGACCACGCACCCCTACGGCCACTGATAAAGAGCAGCACTCTTTGAATGAGCTCACCTCCCCCCTTTACTCTCTCCCTTTCCGCTTCTAGCGGCGTGGAGCCTAAAACTCATTCCCTAGAACACGTGCACACAGCAGAAACACACGAAGGAAGCGGCTTCGATGCGGGAGCCAGCAGCTCCCAAAGCGCAGCTCACCGAGGGAGATAATGCTAACAGCCGCTCGCTCGCGCGCGCGCGCACTCGCGTCGGGTAGAAGACGCTCCCACGGCAGGAAAGCGGGGGCGGCGTATGTGAAGAAAGGGAACGGGAAACGCCAGCGCACCGGCGCTGGGACGCTCCCGGGACGACGGGGAGGAATGCGGCGTGCGCGCATGCTCCGTAGAGGGAAAAGAGGAGAAGGGGGGGGGCAGGCGCCGTCGACGGCGCTCGGCATCTCCCGAGCGTTCGCTCTCACCTCGGGAGGAGAACGGCTTAGCCGCCCGGCGCGTAGCACGGTGCAACAGTCGTCGGCGTCGTCGCGAGCAGCGCAGTCGAGCTCGCCGTTTGACCGGCACGCGAGCGTCAGCACTTGTAGTGGGGAAGGGGGGGGGCTCCGCGCATATTACGTCCGCTCCTCTATGCTACGCTTTTTGTTGTACCTCTTTTGTTGTCGTTTCTTCTTTCAGGTATTAGTTTTTTCCCGCTTTCTTTCCTTCTTGCCTTTTTTGCTCCACTTTGAATCTGGACGCACAGTAGCTGTAGAATAAGCTGGTTCGCTTTGGTGTATTTAGGGAAGAAACTAGTACGATGAACGTCCTTGACGAAAAACGTTAGAAACAGGAAAGCTCGCTCAGGTGTTGTCAGTTTATACTTTTGCTCTGTTTCCCATTTCCACTCCCGCTTTTGTTTTTTGTTCTCCTCCCGTCCGTTTTGCGGCGCTCATGAAACTTTCTTGTCCGAGTCACCAAGCACAGAAGGCACCCTGTGGCGCCCGGGCACCAGTAACTGTGGTGACTCAACACATGGTGGGCGCGTGCAGACGCTAAAGACGGCGGGACTAAAAGCCATGGGCCCTGCCGTGTGCCGAGATCACCCGGAAGACGTCCTCTTCGCGGGCCGGTGCTACAGAAACGGCCTCTCCTTTTTTCCCTGAGGCAGACACCCGCGTTCCCGACTGTGCCCCGGCGCCAACTTCTAGCCAGTACGGACTTGCGCCGGCTGCCGCGGAGATGTGGTGGTGCCTGAGGCGGAGCGGGATTCTCGTCAGCGGCTGGTTCCTCTACGCGCTGTTGGTCACGCTGCTTCGCTGGCAGGAAGCGGAAACCGCCAAGGGACTTCCGGACAGGATACCCATCGGTAAGCCGGGCACGCCACTTCGTGCGGCGTCTGAGGACATGGCATCGCGACACTTTCCGCAGCCACTCGATCTTGACTGCCAGCCATTTTTGGATAGAACTGCAACCAACTGGTCTTGATTTTTTTTTATGGCATCCGCAACCCAGCCTACCTCTTTCAAGTGCGTGTTTAGAATGAAACTTAAGCGCGGCATGAAATTTAATGGCGCCAAAGTTCCACAAAGAGAGAATGACGAATCAGTTGATGGGAATCTACTTGTGTTTTAGTCTACATGAAACAAAAAAAGTTTGTCTACGCAGCTAAAGTTCGAATCGAAAGTGATCAAGAATGTGAAGTCCTACGATGGAAACAGACATTTCAAGTGGTGATCATATGGGTAGCTGAGTAGCTGGGTAGATAGAACGATATCAAAGTGGTTTTTGCAAACATATGCCGGCGTATATTTAATGCAACAATTCGCAACTAGAATTCGATGCTTCCTGTAAGACGATGGCACTTGTAAATGCCAGACTCCTCATGAAAAGAGGCATGCAGTGAAACTTGTATTTAATTTGTACAGTACTGCTGGCCTTCATTTCAAACGGCTACACGCGTATTAGTCAGCCTACTGTATTAGCCACCGCACACAATTAGCCCTAACGATTTCCGAATTTGGTAAAATTTGCAGCACTCAAATTTCTTCACAAGTCATGCGAACTTGACTCATCGAACTACACGCGCTTCGCAATCCAGCGGACACCTGTTGATCCATGATGACAGTCGCGTTGTTTTATTTTTTGGTGAATCTTATATATCTCGTTGCTTTGTGATCCGTAGAACGCTCCTTTATTACTTTACGCATGGAGGAGGACGAACTTGGCAGAGATTCACTTCTTCAGTTCATAATTGAATGGAATCGTATGCGCCTTCACCCAAACGGTGCAGTTGGAGCGCTATATAAAATATGCATACATTTCAAGGTTTTAAGGAATGCATGCAGCACGTTGCTGCATGCATGCAGAAATGAATGTGTATAATGACGCGATTGCTCTAGATACATCAATAAAAAAATAGAATTTTGGTTGATTTCAACTGTGTTTACAAATACCGTTGGGCAGACAATGACTTACTACGACACATAGTAATACAGGCCAGATTCATCACGTGCCACATTTCTTATTTGGTGTGGAGCCAAAAAAGTTGGCCTGAACATCTTCATCACATATAATTAAAGTTGCCACATATTGTCCTGAGAAACCTCGCATCAACACGTCTTGATGCGAAGCAAAATACACTGCATGGCGGTTGTTTGACACGCACTATACACTACAGATGCAACATATTTACCGCCATTTTCAGATATTCTTGTTCCGACTTAAGAAGCCTGAGCAGCAGGAACCATCCCTTTCACGTGACGTTTTTAGCAAGCGAGTTCTCAGTGCAAGTGCTTTGAAATAGCTCAAAACAGTACTACGCCTGACTTTTAACCATTATAGAAAAACATCCAGATTCCTAAACAACGGTTAGTAACCTAGTATTCCTTCCTTTAACTCCCTCCTTCATCCCTTTCCTGCGCAACGCAGGACGCCTTGTTTTTTTAACCCCTCGCCCCAGGTTCATCATTTCGTGTTACGCAGTCAGTATGCGACGTTTTAAACACTGCACTGCATGTTTGGTGACATAAATGGTCACACAAATACGAAATAAGCTGCAAGCATCAATAAACGCGGCTGCCTGTCTAAACACAGGTTCCATAATGATTACGTTGAGGTAGTTATGCTCTCTCCTAGCTTTTATTAAGGTTTTGCACAAAGATAGCAGTGAGAATGCCCTTTCAACTCTCAAAGAACTTCTACTTGACAGAGGATCGTAAAAGCACTCTTTTATTTTGCTCAAATCCAGGCTTTGGCAGATTTTCTCCAAAAAAATGCGTGAATCGAACTTCGTCGCTCCTCCCGACGAGTACGGGTCGATCTCATTCGGGAAGAAAATAATTGCGTCGACTCTGCCATATTCGATTTTGCATTATTTCTTTTGCACGAGTGAACATTTATCTGATTCTCGTTTCTTTGTTACTCTCTACTTCTAAAAACAGAGGTCCGAAAGAACGCGTTCTCTTCATTACCTCGACCCAGGTCTCATTCCAATCCTGGCATTAACCGTGCGCTCCGGCTTTACCGGGATTACCACAGCGGGAGATTTTACTCCGAAATCATGCGTGAAGTTCAGGTGCGGCGTCGGTATCTAGCCAGCCGGCAAGAGCGAGGTAACGTTCTGGAGAATATTACGGGCCCGATGGCGGCCCTTGAAAGGCTCGACTTTTCTGCTTCGTTTTAAATAGCGACATAAACGAAAAACCTAAAAATTCAGAACATTCCCAATCACTTACACTGAAAACAGCGCTTCGGCCTCGACACATGAGTATAAGCAAAGAACGCCACTTTCAGGCCTGACGTGAGGAAGCCGCCATTTTATATGAACTAATATACTTCTATTGTTTTGCATGCAAGGCATAGTGCTATATTCTACAGATATTTATGCAATTTTCTTTTAGTTATTAACTCTCAACTTCAAAAAGCTCCGTCATCAAAATGAACGTCAAAATAAAACAGCCCTTTGTAACATAGTCAGCAGAACAAAGTTGTGTTTTTAATTAGCGATTACATTAGTATAATGAAATGAAAATGTGTCAAAACTTTCACCTCTAAAAAAACAACAGGTGAGTGTGACGAAAAACGGTTGCACTATTGTACTTAGTACTCGGACTGCATGAGCAGTTTTAAATAACACAAACTTCGGTGTATGCCAGTGGAATTTCGCTTCACGCTTAAACCATTTATAAAACGCACGAACGAGTAATGCTTCCAGCCGTACCATGCGAATTATCGCTGCTAGTTTATTGCCACTAAACAAGGAGATCAAGAGAGAATGCCTTCTCCTGTCCCCCCACACGCCCAATATTGGACAGTTTGGTTTTTATGGCCATTTCTATGCGGCATTTCTATTTTCTTCACTTCATGATTCTGGCATCGTCAATTAAAGCCTTTTTATCTCCTGGTAATCCATTTTGTATTCATCTTCTATGTTTCCTTGTCTCCTTTAATATTTGCCCCCGAGTGGACCTTAGTGGGATTCATGGCGAAGGATCCCTCTTACACGTATTCCTTTACAAATTTTAAGTAGAACGCAAATTTCAAGCGTCGACATTTCTTGGGAGAGCAAGCAAACTCATATTATCGGGGCTATTTCCGGTGAACTTCGCATAGCTTATTACGTAAATGCGTCCCAGCAAAGTCTACCGTCAGTGCTACTCAGAATAATGGTTATGAGGTGTGCCGGAGTTTCGGTTTCTGCAACTCAAGAGCCCACCGCCAGAGATCCGAACAGTAGCGCGTGCGCCGAGAAAATGGTCCCCTCTACCGTAAACATACCATCTATCCTCAGTGTTTTCGTCTCAGTCTATCTGCACAAGATGTATTCTTATCTCTGAAGGAAACCTTATTCCACCCCAAGAAGCACACGGCGAGCACACGCGCAATTGTTGCCATGGACATTCAAAAAGCCTTCGATAATATTAGTCATGCCTATATCCCTCGCACCATGGCCACCACGGGCTGTAGGTCACCCATATCGCGCTACATCCAAGCCTCTTAACACAAAGAACAGCCCAGATCGAATTCGGCACTATATCATCACAACCCTTCTCCCTTCCCAACCGGACCACTCTACAAGGGGCCGTTCTCTCCCCCCTCCTAATCAATTTAGTCCTAGCACCACTGGCTAAGCAACTCACCAATATACCTAACTTCCTCGTGGCAATATACACCGACGACATCAGTTCATGGACGACTGAAGGCTTCATAAAAGAGTAAGACACTTTACAATTGGCCCTTGATATGATCACATCGAGCCTGATCAATATGGGCCTTAAATACTGCCCGATAAAGTCTGAACTGCTCATGATCAGACCACTTTCCCGGGATCCACTCATACACTTCCGAATGTATGAAGACTACGTACCGCTGGTCAATGGACCAAGGTCCTTGGACTCTATATATATATATATATATATATATATATATATATATATATATATATATATATATATATATATATATATATATACAGGACACTATGGATGGAACCTTCACTTTGCAACTCCTAGAAAAGCAACCTAAGCAAATCGCGGATCTTATCCGAAGATTTGTAACACCGAACCACGGCCTGTCGGAGGGGGAAACCTTTAATCTGACAGATTCCCTCATCACCAACGCTTGACTTATCACATTCCTTACGACTTGCTTAGTACAGGCCCGTGTACTGTGCGATTTCAGTGCACGTTAAAGAACCCCAAGTGGTCGAAATTTCCGGAGCCCTTCACTACGGCGTCCCTCATAGCCTGAGTCCCTTTGGGACGTCAGCCATAATAAACCAAACCAAACCAAACCATACGACTTGCTCATTAAAACGCAACAAGCGCAACAAGACAGAGCGGATCTGCTTATTAGAAAGGTGACCACCTCAGCGTTCCGCCTACCACAGTCCGTTCGTTAGCTCTAATCACTTACTTGCAACAGACCCCTTACAAAACAATTCCGGAACTACTCGACGCCCAACGAAGCAACCAGATACTACGACTAACATTAGTGAAAACAGCGCGAAAGAAGAAGCCCGAAGGCGAAACGAGGAAGTGACAGGAAAGGGCGCTATCGAAGTTGGAAAGAGTTCGAAGTTGGCTAGGGCAGCATATCTGCTAATCGGTCAGGAAACCTGCAAACGGAGTTGGCCTACAAGGAGTTCACCAACAGGTGACGTCACAGGTTTCTCCGTCGCAGCAGCCGCGCTGAGGGTAGATGGAAACCCCTGGAATACCCAAAGCAACAGAAGGATCCCCTTGTCTCGCTTTGCATTCGCAGCTGAGCGTGTTTCAACACGCTCTGCCATGGAGCTGTTTCTGGGGTGATCATGGACGCTAACTCAGTGCCGTCTGGGTTGCGAAAGGGCACCGGCGTGTGCGACGACGGGAACAACGGACAAGACGACAGAAGCAGCGGAAATTAACGGAAGCCGATGCCGTGGCTAAGGGACAGAATTCGAAGCACACAGGCAGTATAAAGACGAAAGCATGACGGAATCCCGTCTGTCAGGGCGGACACATTTCATAAAACAGAGACGCCGATCAGAAAATGAAATTTTATTGAAGTTTCGGTGGGTAGTATGTGCAAGAAGACATGAGCAAGAAACCGAAGAAAAACGGCAGGTACGATTGGATGCAACAAATAAATTTGACCAATAAATAACAAGGACGTATCTGACGCAAGCTGTACAAGAAGCGCATTCAGTTCGTGTAAATCATCATCCTTCCTGTCGGAGGCATCTGTCTCTGTTGGGTTCGACACGAATGTTTATTCGGAGGCCTTCGTCTCAGCGGCGCTCGAACCGTACGCCGGCTCGGACGCATGGCGTATGGAGCGTGAGGCGGGGCATTCCGGATTGCCTAAAGAACATCGCCGTGCTAAGTGGTGTGAACCGCAGTGACCTGGAGTGCTACTTCACGGTATTCCGCACTTAGCCATGCCAAACCATCTGCTAGTTTCTTTCCCGTCTGTGCATTGTTCTTATGTGGGGTTCGTCTTCATGCAAGTCATGAAGTATCCTCTCTTCCGGAATGTTTATTCAGGCTTCATTTGATGGGCTTCGAAAGCATAGTAGTCTTAGTAAGTAACCATCAGCAAAAAGTTATTGCCACTGTTAGAATATAAATTAAACAAGTGTCTTCAGTGCATCCTCACTACTCGGATTATGCTCACTAAGTAAGGATAAAATTTCGAATTTCTAGACGTGGACAACGTCGATGCTTCTGACAATGACACCGGTGGACTGCCCGTGTTAGTTATGCTGCTATTTTAAAAGTTGCAATCAAGCTAACAACTCTTCCCATAATGTAGCATTGACCTCACGCTGCTCTTAGCGTTAACGCTTGCTTATAATATGCGGGAAACAGTTCTCCACTAATAAAACAGCCACTACGTGTGATTAAAGAAGCTAAATAAACGGTACCGAGGCGAGATGTCGTTTAAACCTTAATTACTAACTTTACGACGTGCACTATCCACAGCGATAATAAGGAGCCATGGATAATGAATACATAACTTTCACGAGCCCTGCTCTGGCATGATTAATGAAGGTGCTTGTCTTCTATTGATATTGCATGCAGCGGTTGCGCAGGCAAGGGTGGTCATTCCTTTGTCCTCATGCTTAAACATTTTTATTAGTGTGCCTTCTTCCGCCAGGGCACGTGTACAGGCTGTCTTGTCGGAGTGACGCGTAAACACGAGAATAATGTGCTGCAAAAGACCAATAGAACACATTTTTGCACAAATTACAATATTAGCAGGAGTTTGCGAACATGCGTAAGCACGCGAGCATGAGTGCAGCCCCCAGATAGAGTCTGCGTACAACTCTTGTTCAGTTTATAGCGTGTCAGACTTGCAGGAGACAGCATAAAAAAAGTGCAGTATTGAAGCTTACATCACGCGAGGCAACGTTGCGGGATCCAGGAAAGCGAAGTTGAAGAAAAAATAAAAAGGTTTCGCTGGGCGAAACTCCGGAGCTGGCTGTTTAGCGGATAAAGCAGCAGCGAACAACGAGCGGTATCCGGCTGTGCCGTGGCAGCTTGCCTGCCTGCCTCCGGCCTAGCGCAGCGGGGGGTGGCTCGGGGCACAGCGGGTGCGCGGGGGCCCATTCTGTCACGCGCATACGTTAATGGGCGCGCGAGAAATTATCTCTCGCTGCCCATTACGTACAGCTCGGCAGACTCGGAGTTTTAATCCCACCAAGATTAGGCAAAACCGGCGCACGCGCTATGACGACCTAAGTGTCGCCCCATCGGTCACGCCTGGCGCTGAGCGATGCGCGTCTCTCTCTCTCTCTCTCTCTCTCTCTCTACATAACTCCGACCACGTATACTCATTGTCTAGTTTTGCACAACAGGCGAGCCACGCAACCCTTCAAGAGGCGTGCGCGCCGAGAAATGGGACGGGACGTCATCTTCGCGAATAACATGAAGCTCTCACGAGAACAGTGAAGTGTAGCGTTGCCTGATCGGAGGGCCAATTCGTAAGGCGCCTTGCTTCCCCTGTCGTTGGGAACCGCGGTTTACCTGGCTACGAGCTGCTGCTGTAAGTAACTGGAGCTGAGCGTCTTAAGGGATAATTGGCCCTTCTGGACGCGATGCGGCCCAAAATTCATATCTGAACGAAATACAGATCTCTATTAAAGGGGCAGCACTTAAACCAGTATATTACCATTGAGCCCTTGTTAAAGAAGGTTAACAAAGCAGCGTAGACAGGTGGCAATGCAAAGAAGAGTATGAATCCTGCCAAGTACTCTGAAGCAATGGCTAGTCTTTCCGTCGATCATCTCTTCGTCGTTTTTCTTTTCGATTATAACTGAAGAAGGGAGTAAGTTTAGAGTGGTATCAACTAGCCCATCTTGCCGCCCTAATTAGATGCATCAATGACAGGTTCTATAATGCGGGTACTTCATTATCCGATGCGCCATCTGTACCTTCCACAGCACTGCACAAGTTTTGTTTAGCGATGCGCAAAGCAGGCTTCGAACAAAGAAAGAAATGATGGAAGAGGCTGACCAGCTCGCAGCCAGGAGTGTTGCGCAGAGGGGTCTCTGGCGGGAGTGGCCGCCGCTGCAGCTTCGCGATGAATCAGCAGGGACCAGAGCATAATAAGCGCCGGCAATTGCTCCACCGCCACCGCCCTCTGCTGTGCGGCGAGCGAGTTTCGTAATAGCCTGAATGGAGGCAGAGGCCGGCCAAAATGAGAAGCAAACTATGGACTCGGGAGACACTACGAAGCCCTGGGCTTCAGTGCGCGTCTGGAGCAGCGATAGCCGGGAAGAGTGCTGCTGACGAGCTACCGCGAAAGTGCGTGAGCATCCTTCAAAAGGTCTGCGCTTATGTCGATTGCGGGTTGCGGCCGCCTGAATTTTTGTACATTCTGCGCATGAAACTGCGTAGGCCAATCCTCATTCAAATTCAACGGCGCCTAGAAAGTTCTTGTTTCGTCTTGCAGGCCCAAAAGTGGCTTTTGCTTACGTGGGTGTTGAATTCCTCTCTGCAGAACTACCGCCTTACGTGAGCAGCCGCATGTTTTGAAAGCGAAGCATTTCAACGAGATGGATTCCTAACCATCACCACTCACTGCAGCTTTTGAGTTGCGTTCAGGATTCTTCTATCCGCTCAGGGCTCGGGAGGCGGCCCTTGACACAGAAACCCTCCTCGGGTATATCGACTTCTTGCGTCGTTGATTCAGGCAAATATGGAGACAGACGAACCATCAGACTTTCTCAAAGTAAGGATGCACATAGCACTGAACATATAAATTTGTGCAGGATCCTTTCTTCGCTACCAGGCCAATCAATCAATTTTATTTTTTAGAAAAGGATACATCCTGGAGAGTTTCAAGAGCTAAAAGCTGCTTGGAACAGCTTTACTGGGCCGAAATGTTCCTGAGCTGCCGATATTATATGTACACGGAGTGGATGGTGTACCTCAAGGTGACATCATCGCCACTTCTGCCTCCGCTATTGAATGGGAGCATGCATTACAGCAATCTGCAAACAACCAGTGGTCAGGGCTCTAAAGCAAGGATGAGGAACGATACCGTCTTCAATACTACCGCTGCAGACACCTCCGAGTAATAATACCATCCTAGGCTAGTTCTCAGTAACACACTCATCACGCCGGCCTCAGTTAATCATCAAAATATCTCCCTCCCCGCTAGCACAGCGGCTTGACGTTCGGCTGCCGATCTCAGGTTAGCGGGTTCGATCCTGCTCTTGGCAGACGTACTTTGATGGAGGCGAAATACATAAAAGACCATGTGTTGTGCGTAGTAAGCTCACTGTATTGAACTCCAGGTGGTCTAAATTAATCCAGAGCCCTCCCCTACAGCGTTCCTCATAACCAATGTCGCCTAGGGACATTTACAAAAAGTGAGAATAGGCATAAATTGGACGGTATCGATATGCCCAGGAACCCAAATCACGAAGAGAACATTCATGCCGAAAACAGCGCTTTTATTCGCTGTTAAAGACCTAGAAACAAAATCCAGGTGGCGGCCGGGTTCGCAAGTGAAATGCCCGCGCTGATCCCTGGGGCTATGCAAAGCTGGAATTCACTCAGTACAGTGGTGGGATCAGGAATTCCTCAGTGTCCCTTTAACATCCACATACCACAAATTAACTGCGAAAATTATGGCTCGGTGTCGTATGCCGAGATGTTTATTAAAATTGAAAAGATGACGATCGGAAGTATCTGATGAACCTCTATGAACCTCTGTAATAAGGGAGTAATTACTCATTGACATCCACTCAAGCGCAGCCAGGCGGCTACGAAGAAAAGCTATACAGCTTTTTCAGAAACTTCGCAGATAAAGAAACACCCGTCCTGGTCCGGGGTTCAAACCCGAGACCAGCGCTTCACCGAAGCAGTCACTCTACCAACTGAGCTGACCGGGACGGCAAGCTTAAGGCTGGGTGAGAGCGAACTGAACAATAACTCGAAGTGGGAACTTTGTTGGTCAAATGCTTAGGGGAATCCTCCAAGGTGGAGTAGATTTGTAATAAGGGAGTATTAATCACTGACATTCACCCAAGCGCAGCCAGTGTTATTCGAGTTATTGATCAATTCGCTCTCGCCCTACCATAAGCTTGCCGTCCCGGTCAGCTCAGTTGGTAGAGTGACTCCTCCGGTGAAGCGGTGGTCCCGGACTCGATCCCCGGACCAGGACGAATTTTCGTTTAGCTGCGAAGTTTCTGAGAAAGCTGTGTAGCTTTCCTTTGTAGCCGTATGGCTTCGCTCGGGTGGATGTCAATGCATAATTACTCCTTTATTACAAATCTACTGCACCTTGGGGGATTATCCTAAACATATGACAAATAATGAACCTCTATCTGTGAAGGTCCTCCCAGTGGCAGCTCTGAGCGGGCTATTAATGCTGTGTTTAGCGCACGAATCTCCGTGACAAATCTCAGGAACATCCTATTACGCTGGAAAGCCCTAAAATACGACCTCGGAGCTTACCAATAAAACTTGAGCTCAGCTTTTTTGTATTGCTCTTTCCTTCAGTCTGAGAATTCCTGGAGACGACTTCAGGCGACTCTGCGAAAGAAAAAATTGTTAAAAACAAACGTTTGTATTGCAGAAAACGTACTATCGCGCTCAGTATGAGTTGCAACGCGCGTTCATCGACCGAGGCTCGTTCCGTGGTGTGCCTCCTCCAAACAGTCGCTCGGAATTCTGGGAGAAACTGCTGTTCCAGGAAACAACAGCATCCCCGCTCAGGAAAAAGTTTCTCCCAGAATTCCGAGCGACTGTTTGGAGGAGGCACACCACGGAACGAGCCCCGGTCGATGACCGCGCGTTGCAACTCATATTGAGCGCGATAGTACATGTATTTATGCTTTCAAAATACGCTCTTTTATTACTCCCGGTATGAAATTGTCCACAGAGAGGCCCAGGGGCACCGAATAGAAAATACAGGCATCAAACTGGACTGAACACATTTCAAACTCTGCAGCAGTGATACTAAGGGTAAAAAGTTGGTCAGGTGAGGCCACATGAGAGAGGGAAATTCCAATGGTTAAAGTAAAATCAAGGCTGTGAATTCGCTGAGACTATAAGACAGTACAAATAAAGCAAAGAAAAACACATATAGAAGACACATGTCTACGAAGAGAAAACAGAAAGTTCACCTTTTCCACTACACCACTAATGCAGTACGTAGGAATGTATTTGCAAGGAAATAAGAAAGAAAACATCAATAAAATCGTATGAGAAATACGGCAAAGCGGATTGGATCACAGGATGAGAATAGCCCTTCGCAATGGCTGACGTGACTCAACTTGTAATTCGAGCCATGAGTGCCACTCTCTATAGCCAGACCCTGTTGCTCATGTTTCGGCGAACATTCGGTTCAATGCTGCCGCTACTCGACACCCTCGTCTTTATTCGAGCGGCCGTGGACTGGTCGATGGTCCATCTCTTTTCCTGCCAACGAATTCTTCGCAAGCACAAGACCGTGGCAAGCTCGAATTAAAGTACCCTTCGACATATGTTTCTTCGACTGGCCCCCGGTCATATACAACCGGCGAATAATATCGTATGGCGCTAAGGTATATTGCGAAAAAGCACAGGGTCGAACCCAGGAGGTTTTTAACGTGACACCAGGAATAAACTTCCAGAGTCAATTACACAGTCCTTCTGTATGTTGTCAGAAGGATAAAAAGAACAGACTAAGAAAAAAAAGGAAAATTGGTTTCGAAGAGAGGAATTGACGCAGTAACTTTCTCGCATATGTCGGTGGACAGGCACCCGAACCGCGCCGTAATAGAAGGGATAAAGGAGGGAGTGAAAGAAGAAAGGAAGAAGGAGATGTCGTACCCGCCGTGGTGGCTCAGTAGTTACGGCGCTCGTCTTCCGATCCGGAGTACCCGGGTTCGACTACAACTGCGGCGGCCTCGCAAAAAACACCTGCGTGCTGGGCGATGTCAGTGCACGTTAAAGATCCCCGGGTGGTCGAAATTATTCCGGAACAAACCAAGGCAAGCGAGAGAAATTAAACTCTAGTGGGCAGTCGATTGCTAGAAAACAAAAAACTTGTCCTTTTTGCCACTTTTATTCTACAGCACATGTACACTCGTAATCCTTGCTCATTTAAGCGGTAGCCGCTATACGTGACACAGATTCGATGTTCAGGAAACAACTGGAAGTGTTTACCTAAGTACTGAACAGTAAATTATTTTTCTCGGTGAACTCTTGCTCCGCTCGCCAGGTGTGAGAGAGAAAAGCGGAGAAAGCACTTCGCAGTTCATTGTGATGAGGACACCATTAAGTTTTAGTTACTAAAGCTCTTCCTGCATTTATTAGCCGCTCGTCGTTTATGCTAGAATATTTCGGAAAAAACGCATGCACACAGAAGTACATATTACTACGACTTCCCAATATTTTGCTTTCTCGTGAGTTTGTGCAGATGCTATACCAAGACAAAATAAAAAGACGCCAAAAGAAACATGCAAGTGGCCTTCCAGCAACGAAAGCCATAAGTCTAATCTAAGCATCCCACAGTCTGCTACGTAAGCTGTAATTACGCCCGCGTCAGTGGTAGAGTGATATTAATGGCCAACACTCGCGGAGCATCGCTAAGCAAGCCATGTACGCCTGAGCGTCGGCGCCGCCAGGAATGTTGGCCGTAGGAGCTGACTTAAGCGCAACGGAGGCTTTACTTAGGGAATAATTCATGGTGTCACGTTGCTGATTCATGATGCTAATGTCTCTGAAAAGCACTTGGCTGAATTTCTGAATGTGAAGAGTCACAACATGTTAAGTTATAATCATTTAAAAATTAACAGGCTCTCCCGCTGAGCGGGTAGAAAGATGCCTGCGATCCGAATTACCTGAATCGAAAACGGCAAGGAGTTAATACCCAAAAGTGCTCGCAGAGTGACGTTCACTTGCACGCATACGGTAGCTACGCACATTTCTGCAACGCATCTACATTAAATATCACCAGTGTGCGAGGCGTACAGGAGCATACACAAATACTGACGAGCACCTTATGAACCCACCAGGAAACTCTGCTTTCCATATTCATGTTTCTCATGTGGCGTGCAGCGAGCGGCTTTACTAAGCAAAGCGCAGAATCTCCCGCCACGCTCGCCATGATGCAAACTAACCACTTACAGATAAAACCACGCAAGCAAGATAAATTAATGCTCGCATTAACGCAGAACGCTTGAGTAACTAGCAACAAGAAAGAAGTGCAATAGTAGCGGCATAGGCTAAGCGGTTAGTTTAGAAAATCTATTAGTGCTTCCAGCGATACCTGCTGGTACCTTGGTAGCTAAAGTCGGATACAATGCAAGAAAAAAGTGGCTTTTCCCTGCCAAAGGACACCTTTCCAGCCAATGGCGGCCTATTCTCTTCAACCTGCCAGCATGACATTGCAGAAAATAGCAGATGAATGAGGATAGCCCCTTCCTTGCATTGTCGGGGTAGTACCCGGTCTGCATTGTCACGCCAAGCCCTTTATTGTCATGCTACTCACGTTGTAGTCTACAACTTAAGAACAGTGCAGCGAATGCCCCTCAAAGGAAACCCTCCAGTCTTCCGGTTTCCGCGAAGTAGCTTCTAGTCCATTTACACAATAGTTAATCCCGTTGCAGCTGAAAGCCCCGTGATGTCACGTTAGCGAGTGCAAGGGGATTAAGCACGAGGTCATGAGGGTCAGACGACGCCATTGACTGCAGGGCCTTCTTTGAGGGGCATTCAGCCCTTCGTTCTTGAGATGAATCCGACAAGAACAGGTTAATTAAAATCGGCCGAAGCCATTAGTTGGAAGCGGGTCCCTTGACAGGGAAAAGCCGCTTTTTTTTTTTTTTTACGTATATACGACTACAGACTTTTCCAATAAAGGCTCCTTGGGCGTCGCCACATTTCTCGCTGAGCTATTGTGTGCACAACGCGCTAACGCGGTGGAAGCGGCAATGAAACCTGTTTGCAACAGCCCAGAGAAGGTGCCTTTCGACATTCGCATTGCCCGATGGAAAGCTCTAATAGTCACCTGCTAAAGGAAGGTCCTTTTGAAGGCAAAGTTTGTCATTTCTCGGTGCGTTAAGCGCTTGCTCTTTTTAGTTGGCAGCTTGATGCTTACGTTATGCGTCGGCCAAATAAAAACAATAGCTAATACTTAATTATCCAGCCACTGCATCAAGATTTACAGACAACTGTCTGCGGTTGGCGCTAACACTTTGAAATAATGCCAGTGTGTATCTTCCATACATGCTTAACCTGTATTTCATAACCGATCGATATCTGTAAAGAAAGCAACAACAAAATGCATTCGCATGGAGTATACTTGATTTGTGCCCTGTTGCATTTTTCTACACCCTCGCAATGCATCGACTACACTACAATTTGCTCTAGCAACTTTGTTACAGCCAGAGTTCCTTTTTCCACTGGAAGAATCATTTTGTCTTTGTTTTCCAATAACTGCTTACTCCAGCAACTCCGCCATCGCTGGAGTCGCGAGGGAATCCTCACGATTCTTAATGACACTTTGGAGCGCAATACATTAATATCAAGCACCAAAGAGTTGCCTTTAAAATGTGACGCTAGTTTCGTTATGTTTTATTTTAAATTTACCCTGAGGTGGAAAACGAAGTTGTGTTTGCCACAAGGGAGACATTATTCATAATTTTGTCCCTTGATTCGCATGCGAGAATTCCTGTCAGTGTTACTGACGACGCTAGCGTTTCTTGGGAGCCTTCTGTTCGAGTATCAGAGATGTGGTTCAAAACAGCAATAAGCACATTAAAAGCAGCCCCGCAGCGCGTACGCCGACAATAAACGTGGCCCTACTTCCTAGCGCCGAGAGTGCTTACCCCTGTCGCTCTCTATTTCTTAATATGTTTGTCTCAGTCAATTATTTTTCGCATTTCAGGAACAGCTGAATGCTGTGCGCGGAGACATTTTGTAAGCTCTGGCGCCCCGCATTCTGCGCTCAAACTTTCTACGTAGATCTGCTGTCTCGACGCACGCTACAGGGATATAGAAAAAAAAACGAATGACGCGGGTTCGATCCCGGCCGCGGCGGCTGAATTTCGATGGAGGCGAAATTTTAGAGGCCCGTGTACTGTGCGATGTCAGCGCACGTTAAATAACCCCAGGTGGTCGAAATTTCCGGAGCCCTCCACTACGGCGTCCCTCATATCCTGAGTCGCTTTGGGACGTTAAACCCCAATAAACCAAAACCATATAGAAAGAAATGTCAAATATATTTTTTATAGGCTCACATGGCGCACCTTTACATGCCTACTGGCAGCGCTCATGACCTTCAAAGCAAAACAAATATTAGATAATTAAAAACATGACGCTTTAACGCATCTTATTCGCCATCAGAACGTTCCTATAACACTATCCTAGTGCAGAGAGCTGCTTTTCATTCTCGCTGCTTTTCGACATTTTTTTTTATTTATTTTACAACACACTGATATCACATCAAATCACTTTATTGTCTTAAAGATTCCCAGTTTGGGGGTATTACATAAGGGGCGGGTATAGTACAAACTAACTTCTGTACAAAAATATTATAAGTTAAATACGGCAGTTAAACACTCCGAAAATGTCGATAGGTAGGTGTTGCGGAAGACCGTTCCAGTCTATTGCTGAGCGACGAAATAATGAGCCTGCAAACATTGCAGTGCGAGTACGTGGACGGCCAACTTACGACGGATGAACAATGCAAGGAAAATACGTGCCGGAGGGCTGATGCAGGGTGGCATACGAAGTGTGAATTAAAAAACTTAAGAAACAAGCGCATACTGGCGATTCGGCTACGAAAAGCAAGATTTGTTAGTCCGGAGCTTGCTTTTAAAGATGACATGGTGACGTTGTATGAATAGTATGGTTCTAGCACTAGCGTTGAGTGAATCTAGCGGCTCGATTCTGTAGTGAATCTAGTGAAGCTATCAGATAAATCTGGTTAGCGATTCAGATGGGCGAAACGCATTTTACTTTTGTGTTGGCCAGGGGCTTGTATGCTAAAAATTTCACGCCTAGTGATGTGTGGCGCAAATGACATTTTATGAAACCAAGCGCATGATATGATGTTAGTGATATGCGCATTCCACGTTCTATCTTTGCACCGGGTCACGGCTACGTATTCATAAGAAATGGTTAATCCTACGGCGACGCCTGAGATAACATAAGAGAATAAAAGCGGTTTGCGTTTGCGGCTTAATGACACTTGTTTGCATTTAGTGGGGTTGAGTTCCATGAGCCACTGGCTACACGTCTTGCGCATTGGTTAAATCGTTCAAATAAGTGGATATCAAAAACCGACGGGAACCAAGCACTGACCATGGATTGAGGCGCGCCTGAAGTTACGGAAGGGCATTGCAGGCTTGATTTTTAACGTAGACGAAAAAATTATTTTATTCATCCTAGTACATCTTGTATATATCAGTACATTAGGGGTTAGTACATTCATTTCATTTCATTTATTCTACCCTCAAGACCCAAGGGCATTGAAGAGGGGAATAGTTATACGCCCTGAAGGGAGTATGCCCTGAGGGGAGTGGTTGTACGCATTGAAGAGGGGAGCACGCCCTGTACTCAACCACTGTATACAACCACTCCCCTCTTCAGTGTTAGGGTGTAAATAGGGTTTAACCTCACTCTACGGAAATAGGAAGGCAGCGCTGTTGGCTCGGAAGCTGCCAAAAAAAATGGCGGCTAGAATTTTCGGTAAAAAGCCAGTACGGTTGACTGACATGCATGGCGAAGGGCAGCGAATAGCATGACCGCATCGTGTCACAGCCACCGAGATCACAGGATGCCGTGCGCGGGTGACTCAGCTTTACAGTAGGCGCGTCAGTCGCCGTCGATGCTGGTGGGGCGGGTCACAGAAGATTGGCAACCCTGAACTAGGCCTGCGGAAAAAATTAAAAGCCTTGGCGCAAGTTTAGTTAAGCCAGTATTGTAGTTAATTGAACCACAACTAATTTCTTTCCATTTTATTTACTGGCACGCGGAGCTATTGTGTTCGCAAATAACATCTTTTCATCAGGCGGAACAAAACTGTAGCTGCAGATTTCGCAGTGTTAACCAAACTTCAACGAACTGAGAAACAGAATGAGCACAAAACATTTGCCCATTATTTTATTTTTTGAGTAGTTACAGTTATTTTGAACGTACCGAAAAATAATCTGGAAAGCACGGAGCTTAGCTCAAGAATTCTCGCAGCTGTTCTAATTATGAAGACAATCTCTGGTTGTCTGTAAAAAGATGCTTATTTGCTGCACCCATAAAGTTTCTTTTTCTTCCAGGTTTTTTTTTTTTGCGACGATTGTCCAAGCATACGCAGCTGATAACGCGTCTTCTAAATGCATGGAGCGCCTGCACCCAAAATGCGCCACGATTTCACGAACAATCATCGAAGCGTTCCGTGTCAATGTGCGTCGCGGCAAAACGATCTTGAAAAATTGCACGCCGGCGAGATTACCGGCAGTGCGTCGCAAAATTACCTCGCGCGTTTCGCGGAAGCGCGGCCCGAGAAACGCACTGAATACAAATTCATTCCACGTCCCCGTCCACTACGCGTTCAATGCGCATCGTGCCCAGCTCCGCCACTTCTTGTTTTGATTCAAGGAGCTAACTCCAGCACTGCAGCTGTCAGCTGTCGCCAGAGAAAAGGCGCTGAAACCCGAGTAAAAAGTGCGCAGAGCTTTGCAATAGCCACGGACGAAATTGGCTGAGAAGCCAAGCACAGGGGCGCCTTCTAAACAAATGTAAGGGCAGGCTGAAGGAGCACGCATGGGGCTTGGAGCTTAGGCCCGCTCAACCCGGACATGCTGCTGTGGCTCGTTTCTTTGGTTGTCTGAGACACACGGGCCCACTGGTTTGCCGCGCCCGACGCAGTGCATGGTAATCATGATTCGGATGGTTGAAACTCAGAAAAGATAGGACTATGAGCTCAGTGGCCTAGTTCTCTCTGCTTCTCGTTTCCTTGTCGGCAATTGAAGCTACCGAGACAAGATGCTTCAAGCAGTCCTACAACGGATTAAAAAATTACTAGGCGTGATTTAGGTCCTTCATCAACATCATTATCATCAGCTTAACTACGCCTGCTAAAGGACAGTGGCGCCTTCCATTAACCTCCAGTGAACCCTGTCCTGTGCCAGCTGCGGCAACCTGATGCACGCAAACTTCCTTATCACATTTACCTACCGAACTTTCTGCCGCCCCATGCTGCGCTTGCCTTCGCTTGGTATCCAGTCAGCTACCCTTAAAGACAATCAGTTATCTTGCCTTCGCATTACATGCCCTGCCTAAGCCCATTTCTTCTTTATTTCGACTAGACCAACTCGCGTTTGATCTCTGACCCACCCCGCCCTCTCCCTGTCTCAAAGTTACACCTATCACTTTTCTGTCCATAGCTGGCTGTGTTCTCCTTAAGTTGAACAGTTTTCGTTAGCCTCCGCGTATCTGCCCTATCGGTGAGTACCGGCAAGATACTACTTATATATGGTTTTCCCTCGAGGGATATTCGTGAACTGCCATTTCTGAACTCAGAGAAACTGGCCAATGCGCTCCACTTCATTACTATTCTTCTAGTTATTTCACTCTCGTGATCCAGATCTGCGGTCACCACCAGTCCTAAATAGACGTATTCCCTTGCTACTTCCAGCATCTCTATGCCAAATGTATACTGCTGCTCCCTTACGAGGCAATAGAACACTATTTAGGACCACCTTTCTGCTCTTTATTCAAAGTCAATGGTCATGCTTTGAAATTCATCCCCTGAGTCACTTAGCAAGACAACGCCATCAGCGAATCACAGGTTACTAAAGTATTCTCCATTAACTTTTGTCGATGACTGTTCCAAACCCCGGCCTCCGAGTACCTCCATTAAGCAGGCGGTGAATAGCATTGGCGAGATTGTCTCCCTATCTGACACCGTTACTTGTTGGAATTTTATTGCTGACTTTATGAAGGGCCATGTTGGTTGTGCAGCCGTTAAAGATATCTTTCAGATTTTTAAATAAGGCTCACCTGGGCCCTGATTCAGTAAAACCTACATGACTGCTAAGGTATCGGCTGAATCAAATGCTTTCTCGTAATCTATGAAGGCTACGTATAAGGATTTGTTACTTTCTGCGCACTTATAAATCACCTGGCTGACAGTGTGAATATGGTCGACTGGCTAGTAGCGTTTTCGAAAGCCTGCCTAATCATGTGGTTGGCTGAAGTCTAAACTTGCCCTGACTCGTAGCGATTAGCTTAGAATATATCTTGCAGGACAGGTAGAGCAAGCAGATCGGTCTTTAATTTTTCGAGACCATGACGTCCTCTTTCTTATGAATTGAGATGATGTTAGTGGTATTCCATGTTTCCGGCTCACTCGAGGTCATAAGACATTGCTTATACAGGGTGGCTAGTTTTTCTTGCACAATCTCCCCGCCGTCCTTCAACAGATGTTATCTGAACCTTACCAGCTGAAACAGCTGATGAGCTCAAACAGCTGAAAAGCTGAAACAGCTGATGAGCTGGGCCCAAATTTCCCATCAGGAAGTAACGTAATCGTCGGCAATTTATTTTATGCGAAGCATATTGCTAGAGCTACCACTCACGCCGTCGCCGTGGGACCCCCACGTGACACCGTGACGTCACACCACGTGACACCGTGACGTCACACCACGTGACATCGGATGAGAGAGCCGGCCTCCACCTCGCGCCGTCGCCGTGGGACCCCTAGCCGTCACGTCACGTTACATCGGATGAGAGAGCCGGCCTCCACCTCGCGCCGTCGCCGTGGGACCCCTAGCCGTCACACCCGCGCATTCCCGCGCATTTGGAACGCGCGTTCACACTCGGTGTAGGTGAAACGCTCGCTCCACCGGGCAGGCAGACGCGGCCTCCGTGGCAATCCAGGCGCTCACCCAACGCGCGTCTCGGGGTTAGTCGGCGTTCCGCTGTAGCCATGCCGTTGTCTTCTCCCACGACGAAGGCTTCTAGTGGTTGTATTAAAATGACCAAGTATTCAACCAAGGAAAGCCATGTATTACCAAGCCTAGCCACTATTACGCTTCGCATTCCCCAGGCTTAGCCAAGCTGAGCCTCAGCAATTTTTAGAGCGCAGCTCTTTGGCGTCCGTTCCTGGGTTTCGCGTTGTCGTCGGCGTTGTCGTCGGCGTTGTCGTCGGCCTCGTAACCAGCTCCGCCCCCCTTTCATCCCCCCAGCGCTAGCAGCGACCGACTGATACCGCTGGATGCCGCTGACGCCGCTAGAGAGTCAAGATAACGTGACTGCATAGAACACCGTCGCCGCCATGCAGAAAGAGGAGGAAAGGGTCCCCCCCCCCCTGTTCTTGTGTGGCGGATAGGGTGCTCTTCAGTTGCCGACGCGCCGGTTATTTCACGTAGGCCCCGGCACGTCGACGAATAGGTGACCACCTTCCCACGGCTAGACCTGGTTCTTAGCGCTGCGGAAGCGAGGGTATCATATTGTTTGTGTCGGCATCGGCGGCGTTGTCCCTGAAACCAACTCCGCAGCTGGGGTTGACTCACTATCGGCGTCAGCGGCATCAGTCAGTCGCTGCTATCTCTTCCCTCCTCCCTTTATCGTGTTGTCCGCTTGCTGCGCGCGCTTCTGCCCCCATCGTTTGCCGCTGGGTGTACACGCCGCCCCCCTCCCCCCTCTTCCTGCGAGTCTCCGGTTGTCAAAGCGCCGGCTCGAACTTAATTCCTTTCTTCGCTCATCCTCCAATGCAACCCCTGTGCGGTCTTTGTTAAAGGAATACGTGTGAAAAATAAAAAAAAAATTCTGTGATAGCGCATACATGTGTTGCTCGATTTCTTTGCCTCAATATATCGAAAAGGTGAAACAGCTTATTTGCTGCGCTCAAATTTCGCATTAGGAAGTAACGTAATCGTCGGTAATTTTGACCTAAAGTGCGGTCACTGATATGTGGCTAAGATGTTAAGCTTCGCCTTTAAGAGTGGAACGCGATAGCGTCTTGCAACGCTGCCAGGGAGTCCATCGAACGCCATCGCCCATTCGGTTCTACGCCTCGCTCGTCGGTAAATTGGTTTTTCTTCTTGCGCTCTCCTTGAACATCAACCTCTGCGTTTCTTGAACAATCCGCCCTTATCCGGGAAAAAAGTTTCTCACAGGCACTTGTAATTACTGATTCCGAAGACCGAGTGGCTGCAAGTCTTTGTACTTGAAGAAAAACGCCTTGCGTGATGCAATGCACGCACGACTTCCCGATTGCCCAGCAGAAAAAGGAGAGAGAAACACTATATAATCAATTTTGTGGACCGAGATAAAAAATTCAGAATAATTTTTTGACCTTGGTTTGTTCACTCAGAAAATGTGCCCTTCCTAAACAGTAACCTGATATCGAAAAACTAGAGCTCGTTACTGACATGTACTTGCATTGTGAATTTCTGGTGCATGGAATTCGCTTTGAACACTTTAAGGACGTCGATATCGCACCTTGCCTGTCCACCATTTGCCATCAGTACCAAAAAATAGTCTACGCACCTCCGAACTCATAACGTTATCCCATTAAGATTGTGGGATATAGCCTCTTACAGTTTTCCCAATACTGCCGAGAACCGCAGCTACACAGGAACTAACGCACACACCCTATTTTGAAGGAAGATTTTACCATGTCATTCCGTGCACGCTGCATTTAAGTAGAATGAAAGTAGTTCTAGAATACTCTCTAATGAAATCCAACTCTTACCAATGAATTGCACTTCGTCATGGACCTTAGGAACATTAACACTTGAGTGCAGTGGGGTCGTGCGGGAACCCTGCGGCGGGCTTTGAATTCCTCTTCAAATAAAGTTTCTCTCTCTCTCTCTCTCTCTCTCTCTCTCTCTCGTTCTGTTGTGCGACGCATCGCCCATTTGGCGCGACACTTTGCCAGTTGGAAACACCTTTGTATGCAACGTACTTTTAAGGAAAGGAAATGGCGCAGTAATTGCCCCACATCTCGGTGGACACCCGTACCGTACCGTAAGGGAAGATAGGAAAGTGGGAGTGAAAGAAGAGAGGTGCTATAATGAGGGAAATGAAAATTGGATTTCAGGAAAGGAAACGACACAGTAACTGTCTCCCGTATCTCGGTGGACACCTGCAGCCCCTGATTATAGGTCACCGGTTCGAATTCCTGCCGCAAGCTAGGCTCTAACTTCACTACTAAGTTTAAGACGCACGGAACGCTGAATTGTAGACACCATCCGAAACATTCTGCGACAAACGGTTTGCATGATACGATTTTTATGCGAAGCATACTACTTTAGCTTCCACTTCAGCCATTCACCGTGGTTATGCGCCTCCAAATCACGTGATACATGACGTCACACCACGTGACACGATGACGTCACGTCAGTGGAGAAACGGGGACCCACCTCGCGCCGTCGCTGTGGTTGTGCGCCTCCAAATCACGTGATACATGACGTCACACCACGTGACACGATGACGTCACGACAGTGGAGAAACGGGGGCCCACCTCGCGCCGTCGCTGTGGTTGTGCGCCTCCAAATTATGCGACACGATGATGCTTCGCATTCTCAAGGCTTAACCAAGTTAAGCCTCAGCCATTTTTTCCGACGCGTGGTGCCGACAACTACAAATACGACGCAGACTGCTTTCCCACCGAAAAAACTGTATACGTAAAAAAAAATGTTAGCTAAGGTCGTGCCTCATAAAATTTATTGGGTATATATAAGTAAAATGAGCAGAACTGCCATTGACGACGTTGCAGACTCCGATAATTTTGAGGAATGTAGAGGCGCATAACTTGCTTCCTTTGATCAATGGACACATTAATCGCGCTTTGAGGCACGTGATGATAGTGTCCATATTTTTAAAAAAAATGCGCTTTGGCTCAATATTCTCTGCTTAGCAATGCTAAATAGCTGGCCAAATATTTTTTTTTATAAAGCAGAGAATTGCGCGGGCCAGGGATTCGAACCATGGTCTTCTTGCACGCGAGGCGGATGTTCTACCTTTTCGACATACCTTTTTTTTTCTTCCTTTATTGCCGGGATCTCGACAAAGTGAACAAACGCCACACCTTATGTGCGATGCTTAAGTGCGGTTAATTCGAGAGTATTCTAGTTAAGCATACCAAGTGCTTATTAGTGTAAGTTAACAAATAACAGGGTTTCCCTAATTATTATTTAGCGCATACTAATGCTCTATTGATGTTGATTTTCAATTAGTTAATGACCATTAGCTATTAATCGATGTTTACTTAGTTTTTTTCTTTTCTAATTGTCGTTTAGGTCTTGTTGACTATATATCAACTGTCACTTATTGACTGTCCACAATTATCTGTGACTATTGACTGACCGTGTGACGTCATGAGGTTTACTGTCACCGCTTTCCGTGTCCACAACAATTTCGCGGCTTAAGGGAACTTCTAAAGCTTTCGCATTAATAAATACCATTTCTGCAAGTGGCAGTTATTCACGGATGTTTCGAATGATGTGTGTGAGTGTGTGTGGAGGCATTGAGACCTGGGGTTGTGTAGTAGCCTTGCGATGAAGTAATTTACGTGCAACTTCAGCAAGCCAATCTTGAAACAGTTTAATCTGAATAGCTCCCTCACACGGTCTCTAAAATGTAGCCAAATTGCCGTGCAGGAGTGCAACCGGTGCAAGGAACTGAATTTTTTTTTATAAAAAATTGTATTTACATATGTACACATGCCAAGCTTACCAGATACATTCACATTTACAAGATGACATAAGCAGCCTGTAAAGCGTGCTTTTTTTGTAAGACAGCCGTGTACAGCAAAAAAGCATCGTTTTCTATACAGCAAGATCGAACGGTGGACCAGTTGGTCATGCATGTTTAAAGGATTAAAACAATCGAAAAAAGGCAGACAAACAACCGAGAAGAGCACAGGACATGGGCTGGACTAACAGCCTAAATCTTTATTGAAAACAGTATACAAATTTTAAGACTCCTTTTTTTCGCAACCGAAGAGGTTGCCATCAAACAAGAAAATCGCAGTCACTAAGAAAACAAGTCGCTGTTTTTAATATTTCGTAAATATAGTTACATTGCGTGAAACTTCAACTACCTATACAGCTCCATCTTCTCATCCTGGAATTTTATTGCACTAAGGGCTCCACATTTTAGGAACCGAGATAAATCCTCTTTTTCCAAACGTCATTGGCATCGGGCCTTGCAGCACACCGCGGACCTGTCAACGGAACGCATTTCGTCGCATGCATGTACTTAGACGAAGTGCTACGGGTACGAAGCAATAACGTTCCTTTTTCCCACAGGCCACCCGCACAAGCAGATCGCTCTTGTCGGCTCGTTCAAATCCCGTTTGAGCGGCTGAGCCTCTCACGCTTGGTCAACACCGCAGCTGGCTGCCTGACGTGTTTATTGCCCAAGCACTCCTTCGCAATCTTCGGCGCCGCGCCCGCGGAGCGACGACCGCCACAGGCATTGTCCGATCCAGCCAATATAGGCTAAACAGCTTGGAGGATCTTGTCGAGGGGCGCTATATAAAACCTGACTGAGCAGAATTCTTCTGGCAGCTTTTGAGCTTGGTAAAATAGCTTTGTGTGTAAGAAGTTTTGTGAGCTGTGAGATTTTTATGCAGAGTTCCGCGAAATTGAAATTTTTGACCCGTTTGCCGTCTTTTTTACCAAAAAGAGAGAGTAGAAAATAGAAAATTCTGGAGAAGTCGGATTCAGTATTCCGTCAACGGCTTAGAACGCGGCATGGCTTCGCACTCCACCGCTGGTGAGCCAAAAAAAATCTACAAGCAGTGCTGAGATTCTTCATCTGGTGGCGGTACGATGCCGCTTCACTATGAAGATGATCCAGTCGTCTAGTATAGATTCTGTTCATAGAGCTACGCTTTACAGGGTGTTTCACCTGTGACTACTTAATTTTTTTTTTTTTTAAAGAAGCTTTGAGTTAGAAGAGTGCTTTTTTCGTCATAGCCTTTTCAGTGGTGTAGTCCATCCGAATACAGCTAATATGTGCAAACTTGCAGGCTGGTTGACTAATATTAAATAGTTAATTTTAATTATTACTGTTAGCATCCCTAATTAGTGAGAGGCGTGAAGCTCATAGCAAATAATATCTACATCAGTTTTTAGAATTTCGGTAACGCGGTTAGCCTCGGCGCTCTGGCCGAACGAATTCTGGCTACATCTCTCCAAAATGTATGCGCTTTCGAGAAGCTTGCACGCAATGCAACCTCTCCAGTACACGTAACACATCAAAATAGCCAAAATTTGTAGGGTCACAGCACCAATGGTAACCGCATTTTGGATATTCTGAATACTGACATGTACATTACTTAGAGTGGGCTACAGTCCTCTCAATAAATAAAGAGACTAACAGTAATAGTTAGAAGTTAACTATTCAATATTGGTTAACCATCCTGTTGGCACGTCTTAGCTGTATTCTGATGTAGTATACCACTGACAATGTTATGCCGAAAAAAGTGCTCTTCTAACTCAAAAAGCCTATTTAAAAAAAATTGTGTAACCTCTCAGGTGAAACACCCTGTATACACGAACATAGAATTCCACCGCCATCGCTTCATTAGCTGTTACCATATAAACATTGAGAAGAGGTTTCTTTTCAGGTTTCACGAGAATCAGCTAGACGCTTTGTTAATGAGAAAAAAAAAGTCAGCGGAAGGTTGAAGAACTTCAACGCGAATCTTACCGAAGCCAATTCACGAGTAGGCCGGATATGACAATGACAAGACAAGACTACATAGACTGCATAAGCGATGAATTAACAGCTGAGGTTTATTCTCAAATAAGGAATACACAAGTCACAAACAAAACGAAGAGCCTGAGTCGGGACATTATCAATCTGATAAAAGGAATGAATGGCATTTTTAACCCACCAGGACGTCTGTCACCAAAAAGAAACAAGAAAAGACAAGCTTCACGTTGCACAATAACGGTGAACAAAGGGCATGAAATATGGTTTGGTTTAAGGTTTATGGCGGTTTAACTCCCCAAGCGACTCAGGCTGTGAGGCACGCCGCAGTGAAGGTATCCGAAAATTTTGACCACCTGGGGTTCTTTAACGTTCATCTGACAGCGCACAGTACACGGACCTCTAGAATTTCGTCTCCATCGAAATTCGACCGCCGCGGCCAAGATCGAACCCGCGTTTTTTGGGTCAGCAGCCAAGCGCCATAACCACTGAGCTACCGCGCAGGACGCATGAAAGATGGGCGCGATCAAGGGAATAGAAGTGATCATCGAGCTACGCAAGTTCCATCTTGTAGAGGACAATGGAATAGCTACTGACACAATCTCGTCCAATCATGTGCATGCATAACGGCTTATAAATATCACGTATGAGCTTTTCCTTGTGCATTTTTAATATACTGCGCCGGTCTAAGGCAAGACTGCGATATTTACGAGATGCACAATGCACTCTAGTCCCGGCTTGAGCATGCTGGCCAGCCGGTAGCAAGAATTCCACCTTCTGTCTGAAATTCTCCCCTTTTCCTCTACTTCATTCTGTTTCAAAAAAAATGACATGATGTGAATTATCTGGCGATGGTTAGGGTACGTGCCAGAACGCATTCCTCGCTGTTTTCTTTTTCCTCTAATTCAATCTTCACAAAGAGCGGATGTCCTGTAACCAAAAATATCATTCTTCAGCGACTGTAATAATTTTAGCAGCCGCGTTAGGGTGCGCCAACATTAAGGCGGATACTCGAGATTCTTTCATGCTACGCTACAGATTACTGGCTTCGGGTCGTTCTTCAATGCGCTGATCTCAACGTGATTCATTCTAATTATCGCTCGGTTTTGGTTTGTTAACATGCCACAAATATGTCAGTAACAATTTGTTTCGATATATGAACCAAAACTAACTTTGGACCTTATCGTCCGCCGCCAGAGGCGTTCTTGGTCGGACGTCTGGTTCGTTTCTTCGCTGTTGCAGATTACACTAACACGACTTGGACGGACAGCGAAGAAGACCAGACTCTTTCTTCGCAGCCTTTCCTTGTTGGCTTAACGTTCCACCATCTTTCAAAGTTAATATGCACCAGCCTTGCCAGCTCTTCACCTTGTGGAAATATACCGAGATATGGGGAGCCATTTTTAAACTCAGCTGCGCAATTTAAACCATTCTCTCAAAGATACACTCATTTTCACATTAATCTACTATTTTTATAACTTCGATAGCCCAGAAAATTTGCGGTACTAAATTATGATGCGAATATTAAACGGACACTTAGTTCGTTATGTGCCGCCTTTCATGTCGGCAATGCCGATCCAACGTACCGGCCTCTGTCAACGCCATTTTTTAAGATGTGTAGCGGCGCTATCTCCATCAGCCCCGCGCTGCCTTTGCGCGCGACACATGCTGGCGCCGGTTGGTGCGTCAGGGAGAATACAGTAGTCCACACCTGGTGCTCAGCCCGTTCACCACCGTACCTCGGCCAATCCCCCCCCCCTTCCCCGCGTGGGTATATGTGCCATGTTTACTGTGGTAAACAACAACAACAACTCTGGCTGTACTCCTCGTCCACGTCGCACTCCGCTTAGCTTGTAGACCTGGGCTCTGCCTCCCTGCAATTGCATCTTGTCGTCCTGGGGCTAGGGATTATCGGAAACTGGTTTATTTCATGCGAAGAATTTGCGGAGTATTTTTCTTCTGAAGTTTGTACATATTCCAATATCGCGACAACTATTCTGTGTTCACCTCAACATACCCCGTAGTATCTCTGATGACTGTCGTGCCCGCGGAGTGCTGCTAGTGCAGAGACAATTTCCCACTAGCGAAGAGAGTGATTTAGAGATATCGGCTATCATATGCTGCTATAAATATGGAGCTGCAATTGCTTAAACATGGTAATAAACTTATCTATTTCAAGGTCCAAGTATCATGCTGAATCACTAAATTGATCGGTTCTAGGCTGTCGGTGCTAAAGCTGGTTCGAGATTCTGGAACAATTAGCAATAAATTGGACAAAGTAGGAGTACACAGCTGCGCATGTCCCGTGTACTTTACCAATCTGAGACTTCTCAGTAGAAGGACCTACACAAGGGAAAGAAGAAGCACGTAGAAATGCGCAATTGCTAGGATTTAGGCCTTGTTTTTGCATAGCGCATTCGAGAATTCTCTAATGTATATAATGGATAAAACTGATTTCACTAGCGAGGATATTTCTCTGAGTACGCTATTAATCGAGTGTTCACACAACTGCTCTTTTCTTTTCTTACACCTCATGTAGTTTTTAGATCAGTTTGCTCTTTCGAGCTTTATTGCTTTGAGACCGTCGGCCAGTGCAGCGTCGGTGATGTAATCAGTGGTACCTGTAGTAATGGAGTTCTTTCATTCTTCAGTGGTTAATATATGTTGAAAAAATTTACGCGAAGTATACAAAAATAAAAGGACAAAAATAAGAAACTCAGTGCGTTCGTAAAAAGGGCGCAAGTGAAAATAAGTTCCAAACATTTCTAGTAAAGTTGTAATAAGAAAATGTGTTGCAGTCCCGAGCATCGGATCTTATGTGGAACTTCGCAAGAAAGCGTAGCGAGCGATCCGTGTTTCTGACTTCGCATTTACCGGAGATCATAAACCGCGTGAAAAAAGCGCCTTTATACTCTGTTGCGCCAGACCAAACAAAGACTGTTCCAAAGGCTGGGAATTCTTCCCCGAGCACTCCTCGCCTTCTTCCTTGATCTATCGTCATACCGAACCATCCGCGACTGGGACAATTCGCTTCAGCGCCGAAGTACATAAAGATAATGTTTTTTTTTTCTTTAGCAGGGTCTTTTTTGAGGAGCTCCCAGATGAGCTGTGCAAGTGCTGAAAGTTGGAAACACTTAAAAGAGCAGAAATTGTGTAAGAAGCCGCGCTGTTTTTTTTTTTATCTATTGAGAACGCTGAAGGCAAAATTTATCGGGGTTTACTTTTTTCGCTCTTTTCCTTTTCATCTGAAGAACAAGACGAGTCAAACATATCAGGATGCCTGGATATCACTGAAGCTATAAACAAAGTATTAATGCTCGTCTTTAAGATGTATTCTCCTTCTCACTCCTAACGTGCAGAGTACGCCTTTATGAATGGTGTTGTTAGACACGGAGTCTCAAAGTGAGTGTATAATAAAATCGAAATGCACGGGCTTTATCACGCTTAGGTTAAGGCATTCGTGGTATTAAGGCATTCGAAGGTCGCTTCGCGTGGGTACCGAACAGTTGCAAAGGGATGCGGTGGAAACTTTAACCATGTTGGGTGATATATGTGCTCTTTCGTGATGATAAAAGCCCTACACTTGTCGCATTCTAAAGTATCTGAACTGCTATGATGTTGCTGATGGATACTTCTGGAGCAAGTGCATCTGCGGCCAAAATGCGCCAAACACAAAATTAAAGGCCAAATCAGGTTAAAAAACACGCTTTGGGTCAGATTTTTAAAGTCGTGATAAATTAAGGGAAGTTTATAAGGCCTAATAGTTCATTCTGGGTGTATATAAACGAGCAAGTGCACAAAAATCACCTCAACGGCAAAAAATGCTCCTTTAATAGCACGCAACACGTGGCCTGGAAACTACTGAAGGCCCTTCTGACATAATTAACAGTTACATAGCCAATGCCTTGCTTCGGTATGCTAAACATTACGTACGATTACAAACAGTTTTCTTTCCATTCATCTTCTCTCTTTCTCTCTCTCTCTCTCTCTCTCTCTCTCTCCCTTTTCCCCTTTAGTTTTTAATTGGGCGTACATCTTACTCGAGGCTTAAACGTGAACCATGTGATCCACAAATTTCTCTGCATACTCAAGAGTCTCGTCTCTTCAGTGCACCCTGACCAGGAGGCAATGATTCCCTTTTCAGGGAGCCAGTGGCACGCCGAGACGAATCCATTATTGCCAGAACCGCGTATAAATAAATGACCGCACCCTTACCGCCCGCTCACTCATTCAACAGCGTTGGGAGCGCTGGGACGTGCCGCCGACGTGCCAGCGCTTCGCGGGACCCAGTTAATGAAAGAGCGCGGCAGAGTACCGACAGCGAAGGACGAAGCAAACGCGGAGCAAAAGCGCGACGGGGGGAAAGAAGCCCTGAGGAATGCAGCCCCGTCCGAGGTGCCCGCACAACGGCCTCCCGGTTTGACCGCCGGGTCCACGGTCATTTTTCAGGACCCCTCAACCGCGACCGGAAGTCAGCGCATCGTTCTTCGTTGCTGGCGAGCCTCGCGGGATATCCGACGCTCCTAAAGCGCGACGACCCAATGAACGAATCCAGGTGGATGGGGGGGAGGCAGTCGTCGCGAGAAACCCGCCGAGGCGATCGACCTTTGCGCGATTTCGTTTTCAACGTGCTGTTACCTCGCACCGTCTCTGCCGATTATTTTTTTCTCCCGAGGAAAGGAAAGACGCCACAGGCGGCCTTCCGTTTTGTCCCGAGGGGAGGACACTACCGAGAAACGAGGGGTCAAATGGGGGAAGCGGTGGGGAGCAACATGAAATGGAGGACCTCCTAGCAGACAGCTACATACCAAAGGCTTGACGGATGGTGTCTCCTTTGGAACACTGGAGCCTCGGAAATGTCATCTGAGGCACCAACGTAGCCCTTCGTTCTGGAAGAAGTCACCGATGTAGTTAGTGAACTGAGTGCTATGTCCAGGTGCCGGCGGGAGAGCGGGCAATTCACTTTCCGGTTCACGCCTCCATGGGCAACAGTACAGTATGTGATAAGAAAGCTTTAAAAAAGACACTCAACTGTTGTGTCTCCTTTGTGCTCCTGTTATATCGTTTAACCTCATCAATTCCTCGTTTCTTTTTTTTTTTGCTTCTGTCGCTTGGTTCTCACTATGACGCAACCCGAAGACTCATCATTGTACTCAATATATAAGCTGCCTTACAGAAGTGTTTCTAACGCTAAATGACCTGCCCCAACTGACTTCTGCACTGAGTCAGAAATGCTTCATGTGTATAGGCCTTTCAGTACACTGGAAGCAAGCTGTTGCCAGTTAAAAGATTATTTTCCAGAGCCTGAATAAGAGCTAAAGCTAATAAACATTCAAGCTATCAAGAATGCAAGGAATTGTTCCTTCCCACCCTGCCTTTTACGGTGTCCAGCATTTAGTTATTGCAAGCTTAAGGGAGGAACTTTGTTCCTCCTGGAGGCAACAGATAGAGGAAGTAAGTGTAGGCAAAACAATCCGTCAATGTTGATGCACAGCGATAGGGAGAAGGACGAGAAAGAAGAGGACAGCGCTGACTGACAACTGATTGCTTCCCTGAAGTGGACATAAATATATGCATGGCTTGATGCGTGGCAGACGAAAACATGGGAGGTGTGTCTGTCCTCCCTTGGTCATGCATCTGTCCCTTGCGCTGTGCATAAACATGACAAACAAACTAGCCCGCACTTCAACTGAGGCAACAATCCTTCAGTAATTTGTTCCTATTCTTAAACAAAGTAGAAGAGGATGTTATCGCTATGTACTCTGCTAAAATCGTAATCATTTGTTAAAGTTCCATGCAAGGATATGCTTCACAAATAATAAAGCTACAGCTTGCGCAGCAACAAAGGTCTAGCGTCACCTTATGTCGCATTAAGGTATGCAGCCACTTTAAAATGCCACGTTTTTTTTTTTAGTTTTTTTCAGGTAGAACACCAATTCATTCGTGAATGAACTACCACAAAAATTGTTTCTAACTAACACCGTCTGAAAGATACAACCAAAGTTGTAACCACCTGCGCTTCTCGCCAAAGCGCCACAGAAAGGTTTCCCACCAAATAAAAAAGTAAATTTTGCGTCTTCCTTCTTACTCGAGAAATCCTAACTTTATTGGTGTACAAGATTTATTTATTCAAACTTTGTACATTTATGTATTACACCAGGTGTTTCAGACAAGACCAAGTAATTCTCAAAAATAGGTTTTTGAGGGGAAAATAAGGCTGTTTAAGAATAATATTACCAGTGCTGGCGGACACACTACAAACAGGTGAATCGTCTTAAGGAGTAAGCTGGATTATTTTTAATAATTAACTTTTTGACTGTTGGAGTTAGGTGTCTAGTTGCAGTCACAGACTTGTAGCCGGTCGTTAGTAATATCCATATCACTTTTTTAGAATTTACATAGCGCGATTAGCCCTGGCGCTGCGGCTCGATAGAATTTCCTTTTTCCAATAGTTATGTGCACTGGAAAGGTTGATTTGTCTGCATGCTTTCCGAATGCGGTTGTATCTCGGCCACACGTAGCCAGAATTTGTTGGACCACAGCACTGAGGATAATCGCGTTGTCGAAATTCTAAAATCCGGTAGGGCTATGACTAGCGACCGGGTGTGCGCAAACTTTGGTAACACTGCTCCACAAAAGCGATATTTTTACCCTAAGGAGCCTATTTTTGAAAATTACTTAGTCTTCCCTGAAACTCCTGGTATAACTAGCTGTGCAATGAACCACAACAAATAAAATCGCACAATTTGTTTTCTTACTGTTGCGTTTTTCTCGAAAGATTTCTGTACGAAAGCTATCCATTTTGATCTTTCAATGTTTCACACAATGACTATTCGTAACATCACAGTTATTTTGGATTTTTGGACGCCTCCTGACTTTGTCGTACAACAGTCGAAGCAATTTGACCTCAGATGAACAAAACTAATTTTATGACGGCGTCAGTTATATATTTAGTATATTTAGCAATAAAAGTAAAACAATATTTATTTTAACCATTTGATAAGGCCAAAACAACATCGTTTTGAGGCAGGCAAGCAGTTTTCTGGTCTTGTCGGCCATATTTTTTTCCTTTTGGAAAAGCGCCCTCATACCATAACTACAAGGAGTAGGATCGTCGTAGCGAATCAGTTACAGCGCACGGCATCGCAGTGCTCAGGAGTGAGCATAGCAGAAGGGCAGAGCCCTAGAATTCTCCGTTACTCCTGAAATAGAGAAAATATTTTGCCACTGCACAAGAGCCACGATTTATGGCTCAATTCTTCTCGTGCTTTGCCTCGAAACGGGAGCGAGAAGCAATCCACAAGCAGTCACAGAGCAACCGTGCAGGAAATGCGGCAAACAGGGATCAAAACACGTCAGACCCATACTATAGGGCTTGCCAGTATCGTATCACACATTGTAACTCGCGCGCTCAGGCAAAATCCTTAAGCCGCTCCCTTTCCACTCCGTGGACGTATAATGATCCTAGCATTATCGCGTGTCAGATCGCTATCGATACTTCATCTCGGCCCGAAAAGATATAAAAATAAAATGGAAGCACGGGAAACTTTCTCCACTCCTTCCCACCCCCCCTCACGCTCGTGTTTCCATCGTCATACTTACAAATCCAGGCATTCTCGACTCTCCATCGCGCGCCCAATCCTCTGCACCCCGATAACAAAGAGCATGCGGAACGTGCGCTCCCCCTACCTCTCATTACGATTTCCACGTTCCCGTTATTTTGCCTCGTTTAACTTCTCTTCTTTTCTCTCGTTCTCAGCTCCGTCCGTTCGGATCCACGGCTCACGTGCGCGCCAACGTTTCAGCCGGAGCGAAACAAAGCCCTGTCTGCTGTTGCTCTCCCCTTCCTGCCCCTATCCAGGCCCTTTCTCCCACTCCCACCACTCGCTCGCACCCGCGGCCAAATCAAGCTTCTACGTTTTCGTTTCTTCGTCGGTGCTCCCTAATCCGCACGATCCACCTCCAGCGGCTCAGCAGCGACCGATTCCGACTAGGAAGCGAGGAGCGACCGTCGAAGAGAAGGAAAAGTAAAACAGAGAGGTTGCCTGCGCTGTACTCAACGCAAGGCAGGCGAATAAAAAGGGGGGGGGGGGGAGGCAGTGAACGCTGGACTCCAAGCCTCGCTCGCGGGCTAGTTTCAAAACTGTTATTGGCGTTTCATTGCCCCGTCAGAAGGAGACAGACAGGCAGCAGGCTTTCTGTTCTCCCTTCTGCTGTTTCTATGTTATGTATTTCTGGCGCTTGTACTTGCTTCATGACATCGCACACTTATTTCCTTCTCTCGCGACGGCGGCAACGACGGATCAGTAAGGAACACACGCGCCGGTATTATATTCGAGCATCGGCTCATACCGAGAACGCTGTAAATGAAGAACGAAGACAAAGGGATAATACGCAGTATAGACAGAATGTGAAAGAGAAAATAATGAAAGCAGATTTTCGACACGAAAGAAAGGAGGATGGACACGTGCGCTTGGCTTTAACCTAGATGAAGCATATTTTCTTCGTCATCTCGAAAAAAAAAAAAACAAATAGATCTTCGCTCCACAATTTATTCCAGGCTAAAATTACTATGTATAAGTAATCCAGGGCCTAACTCTTGTCGCGTGAAAGAGCATAACATTGACACAGGGGACCAAACTGTAGCCTATTTGACAAGAACATATAGTATAGCAGACTTGATTTCTGTTCTTCTCGGGAGTAGTCTTTTGTTGTTGTTTTTTTCCCTGAGGACACGACGCAAAAATTGTCAACTCTGTGTCCTGACTACGCAAGACTCCAAGCAACCACGCACTTTCGAATCGTTCAAATTTTATTTGTGTTTATCTTCCACTCGCGTAGTATGGGGGTCTCAGAAAAATTCTCACTTAATGTTCGTTATGGCACACGACGCCGCCAAAGATGTCATTAATTTTAATAACGCCTAGACTGTACTTTGCGAACCGATGCCTTGCTATGCGCTAACAACGAGACGATAGCTTTTCTTTCTTTTCCTCTTGCAAACTTGATAATGCCTCCGCATGCATTTCTCTTAGTGTTAGGAGAAGGTAAGTGACGCCAACCAAGTAAAATACAGGAAAAACACGACGTTTCGGGACCGGCTCGGAAGGAGAAGAACCGAGTCATTTCTGACCTCCAAAAGAACGGCTACCCAAGCTCATTCATCCGGCGCATTATCGGGAAACAAGAAAGGCAAAACAAAATCCGGTCTATTATTTCCTCAGACGCATGCCAGAAGCGGAAACGTGTTTGCATCCCCTACGTGAGAGGCGTGAGCGAGACGCTCGGTCGCATTCTCGGAAAAGAGGGGGTGCTGACAACGCACAAACCGACCAGCACTATCGGTCGCCTTCTCCCCCGCCCAAAAAACCGGCAGCCCAGAGAAAAGGCCCAGGGCGTCGTGTACAAAATTCCGTGTTCCGTCTGCCCGGCGTCGTACATAGGGGAAACGAAGAACTTCGCGGAAAGGATGAACCAACACAAAGCGGACGTCCGTCACATGAATCGTCAACGCAGCGCCGTGGCCGAACACTGTGAAGGGTGTGACCACCCAATTGACTTCGACAGCACCATTGTATTGGAAACGGAAGCTAACCCACGCAGGAGGCTTCTACTCGAGTCGTGGCACATACAGCAAACACGAGAGAATGTTAATCGTTCCCTGGGGACTCTCCCCTCATCCTACGTCCATGGGCTGCGGCCATTGACCCGCAGGTCCTCCACACAGGGGCTTAAAAAGCCAAGCTGCGCTCGCCCGTAGTCACACCGTGAAGAAGGGGCCGAGCCGGTCCCGAAACGTCGTGTTTTTCCTGTATTTTACTTGGTTGGCGTCACTTACCTTCTCCTAACATTAAATTTCCCAACCAGACAGACTTCTGTCGAATGTTTTCTCTTAGTGTGTGAGTAAGGAAGAGCGACAGCTATGCGGTTGCTTGACAGCCCGTTCTGCTTCCTTGCTGCACAGATTCCCGCCTTTCTCGGCACGTGGTTATGGGCACCAGCCCGAGGATATGTCGACATCGCTGCAATGTCACCCTGCTCTGTGGCAGTGAACTGTGAGGCTGGAACCGGCCTTGTTAATCTCAGGACTCCCTCCTTTGGTGTCTGCTCGTCGTCGGACGCCCTTGCCTCTTGTGAGCTTACCCGAATTGGATCTCTTCTTGGAGATGGTTAGCTTTGCACCTCGATTCCTGGTTGGCTTTCCACTTCGCTTCCACGCTTCGGGAATCTGGAAAAGGCCTCTTCAGAAGCAAATTCTTGAAAAAGACCTTCTGGAACTACTGACCCTTCTAGACGGATGCCTCCATCATTCCATTATGGATGTCGCATTATGGGTGGCTTCTGTCTACACAGTAGTTTGTCTTGGCCGCAGGTGATCAATATGAGTGAACTGTAGTCGACCTTGAACCCTAATCATGCATGTGAATGGGCTAACAATTTGTTCGACAGTACCTTCCTCCCATGGCACAGGCTCACCTCGTGAGGTCTTCACGTAGACTCCATCATCTACGGAGAAGTATTCTGTGGACTCTCTTTGGTCATTACGCTGTTCCGTGTCTCGTCTCAGGCGTTCCGCTACGTCACTTGCAAAACTTGATTTCATAACGGTCAGTGTAATTCGGGGCAAACGCTTTGAGTGCGGGGTGTTTCTATAGTAAAAAAGAAGTTTGCTCAGACGTTCTTGTACTGCAATCTTCAGCATTTTCATCGCTCAGCACCTAGTTTAGGAGAGCTTTTTTTATCGTTGTTAGAAGTCTCTCTGCGGATTCTTTTCAAGCAGCATGATACGGAGGTGTCCTTGTGCCTTTGATACCTTTGTGCGTCATGAACCCTCCAATGTCATCCAGAGTGAATTGCGGCCCACTGTCGGTAATAATTTCTTCAGGGAAGCCGTAGGCTGCGAACAGTGTGTCCAGCTTCTCCAGCGTTCTGGTGGTTATCATTTCCACCCACTTAGAGTACGCGTCTACCAAATCAGTAGGTCTACACAGTCTTATTTTACAGCATAGTAAGCGTGAAACCTTTCCCAAACATTTTTTAGATGCCTCTAAGGTTGCACAGGCCCCGCGACATTGCTGGACGGGTACTCTGGCAAACTGGACAATTCGAACAGTTTCTTCTACATTTTTGTCGACGGAAGGCAACCAGACGTATGGCTTTGCCAGCACATTCATACGGGTCATCCCTGGGTGTGCTTCGTGCAGCAAGGAGAGTACATGCGCTCGCAAAGTTTCCGGCATGATAACCCTATTACTCCAAGTTAAGCGGCCTTCTTCTGCAGACAGTTCACCTCTGCGAGTGTCTTATCACCTCCAAGAAGACCGATAAGCGGTTGATGGTCAATGTATAGGCTGAACGATAAAGCCGTCGCAAACCGAAGATGAGCGTGAGCGCTTCTTTTTTGCCTAGAGCATAGTTTCACTCGCTGCTTCTTAAAGTGCGTGAAGCGAATGCGATAGGCCGCTCAGTTTCGTCTGGCATTTCATGGGAAATGGCCGCTCCCAAGCCGTAAATGGAAGAATCGAAACTAAGACCGATTGGCTTTTTGACGTTGTGGAAGGCTAGTACTTCACTGTTTAGTATCATTTTTTAGTTGCTTCCAATGCCTTCTTGCACTGCTGCGTCCATTTCGACTTGCGGACTTTTTGAAGAACTTCAAACAGAGGTGCGACTACAGTTGCCAAATCCCTCAAAAACTTGCGAGATAAGTTTAGAAGACCCAAGCAGGCCCTCAGTTCTGTTAAGTTACTCTGCTCTTAGGAATCCCGTACTGCTTTTATCTTTTCAGCGATAGGATGAACTCCCTCTTTCGAAACCTTGTGCCTTAGGTGCACAACTGAATCATGAAAAATACTTGCACATTTCCTCTTTTAGCGTTATGTTGCGGTCGCCAAATCGCTTCAGAACTTTAGTGGCAGTGCTGCAGCAGTCTTTTGTGCTGCTGCCTGTGATGATGTTGTCATCGTCCATTTAGCACTTGACGTGAGGAATTCCTTCCAAAACTTTGTCCATCATAGCCTGAAATGAAGTAAGGCCGGTGCGCTCGCAATTCCGAATGAGACGAGTTGGAATTCGTTCAAGCCTTGATGTGTGTTTATCGAGAACAGTGGCTTAGATTCTTCAGCGAGAAAAACTGGCTGGTACGCCGAGGATAATTCCAGCACATAAAATACTTTATCGTCGGCTAGCATCGAGTAGAAGTCCGCAGGAAGCGGTAGCGGGTAACAATCGGTGTTCAGTACCGCTCCGCAAATTCTGATTCCACCACCGCGCTTTGGGACCGGTACAATGGGCGTTGCACAGTAGCTCGTCGCTACTTTCCAGCTTTCGAAGTTTTTCGCTGAATGCGTCTTTAGTAGGGAAAGGCATAGATATGATTTCGCAGAATATTGGCGTGCAGTTGGGATCCAGGCTCTTTTGGCTTCGAAATCTTGAACCAGTCCCGGTGTGGCACGAAAGATGTCCGGAAATTTTTCCTGTACACAATTAGCATCAGCGTTTTCCGTGACAACACTGAGTTTTTTTATAGACAAGCCGCAGCGTTTCAAGCCAAACCCGGCTTAGTTTTGCCCTTGTCCTCTACTATATGCAGTGGAAGCTCAGTTCTGCAGCCGTTATAATGCACGGTTACGGTTGCTTTTCCCCTCAGCTTTACAGGCTCGCCTGTATGTTTTCAAAACTGTTTTCGTTGGCGTGTATATAATCTGCGAAAACGATTGTTTGAACGTACTTTCCTGCATTAGTGCGACAGTTGCACCCGTATCCAAAAGCATCGAAATGGGTTTCCCTTCAATCTATATGGAAACTTTGTAGCTTACTTTCCGTCCCCCTTGGATGACCCGACTATATATGTCTGCGAATCGTCAGATTCTTCGTCTGTCGCCTCGGCGTGGACACATCGATTGTAGATGCCCGCGCCTCGCACATGCGCGGCACTTTGCATTGCGGTACTAACACTTGCCTGAATCGTGCCCTTCTCTGCAGCCATCACAAGCTTTTTTTCTTTTGCGGTATTTTCTTTTTAACTTGCCGACGGCCTGGCTTTTGTTACCACGTTCCCTCGCACCACATTCAAGTCGGTCAAGCGTTCTGCTTGGCAATATAGTTCTTTAGTTTGCCTAGCTGCAAGTTCTCTTTCTGGCGCAATCCTGCATGCTTTTTCAAAGGTTAAGCCTTCCGTTGCTGACAATATCAATTGAGGCTCCCGGTCGAGCAATATTTCCACAAGCGCACTTCTCAACGCATCACTCACGAATGCCTTGAACCCGCAAGTACGCGCCAGATGTTTAAGTTCTGTCAGGAAGACATTAACTATTCCTCTTTCATGCTGTGTGCACTTGTAGAACTTGCAACGCTCGGCGTTTACTGAATACTCAGGGCTGAAGAACTGTTCTAGTACCTTCTGTAAAGATTTTGTCAGTAGGAGTGTCAGAAACTGAAATTTTCTCGAGCACCTAGTACACTGTAATGCCTACTACGTTCAAGAACAGCCTCAACTTCTTTGTCTCCATAATCTCGTTAAGTGCCACGAAATTCTCAAACCTCTCGAAGTACGACTTAATATTGTCGCTATGTCAGTTCAACTATGGCATGCTTGCGAACCATTTCGAAGCTCCTAGTACTGCCATACTGAAATGCTTGCCTTTTGTTCGCAGTCCGGTCGTCCGTTCCGCTTCAGCCGCTGTGCCGGTCCTTGATTCGGAACCGTGCCCCAATCCCATGCTCGTCGCCAGTTGTTCTGTCCTGACCGAGGAAAGACACAAACAAAATTGGTTTCTGTTCATGGACGGCTCTGTTTATATAGCTCTTATCAAGAGTGTCCTACGTCTTGGCCGTGCATGGTCGTCGTGCGCCTGGACTGATATCAGATATCATAGCCACCATGCATCCTCAGGAACGTCATCAGAGGAAGCCGAGCATATAAAAGCCTGCTCTTTAAGCGACTTCAGAGGGCAAGGAAGAGCGACAACTATAGCTATGCGGATGCTTGGCAGTCCGTTCTGCTTCCTTGCGGTACAGGTTGGTGGCGTTCCTTCCTTATACGCTAAAAGTTCCAGTAGCATTTGTACGCTGCTCTTGCCTTGCCCACTTGAGTTAGTTTCAAAGCTTTTGATAGTAGAAGGCGACATTGAGTCCGACCCTGGCCCGGGATCAACCGAGGCTAGCCCAAAAGCTGATGTGCTTGCTGCTATCGCTCCATTGTCTGAAAAATAGGATGCCCACGACGCTGAGCTGGTGGGCGCTTTAACCCAGCTTAAGGCATACCAACTTAAGCTAGAGCAGAAAGTATGAGACGTTACTGCCAGACTTAGAGCTCTCGAATCTCAGGTGCTGTCGTTGGACAGTGAACATTTCTTTATTCGAGATGTTTGCCATTAGGCATAATCAAAAAGGGAAAGAAAGTTATAAGAAGGAGTGTAAACAAGCCTCGCTTAAAAAGTGGCGAAAGTTCTCGATAAAGCGAATATCATGAGTCCACTTGCGATAGTCGCCTGCAACGTCCCATCGCAGGCCAACCTTTCTTAGGAAGCGTCGTCTCACAGAAGCTGTAGCCGGGCAAGTACACAGCCAGTGTTTTTCGTCACACTGGTCTGGCGCAGCATCACAATGGGGACACTTGTCAGTCACTTCGAAACGTTTGTCACGCCACCGATGACGCACAGAAGGAGTCAGCCTGCACTCATTGATGTCATATCCGAAGCTGTTCATGAGTCAAGGTTGCAATAAATGGATTGTTCGATGATCTCGAGGATTGTTCCCGGCGAGACAACCTGATATTTTGCGGTATAACGGACTCTGGCTCTGTAATTTGGACAGTCTGAACATCCTGTTCACAAAATTATTTTTGACAAACTAGACCTATCTTTTCCGATTCACAGACTGGGCTGGTATGTAACAGAGGATTAGAGGATTATCGGCCCGTTATAGTTAAATTGCGTTCCTCCAAATTAAAAGAATATTTTATCTTGGCGCAAAAAGTTCAAGAATTCGAAGGTATCATTCAATGAAGACTTTTCTCGCGCCACACGCCAGTCGCGCAGAAAGTTGGCGGAATTCGGGAAGCCTACAGGAGAGAAGTATCTCTTGTGATCTAATAATGTTGATAAATAAAAGATCTCACGTCTATTGAGCCACCACCGCTCGTGTTGAACTATATCCTGCGGACAGTCGATCCAGTGCGAACAGACGCACGTTTGATGTTCCAGCTTACAGGATTGATATCGCGAGTGCTTCATCCACTGCTAGCAGCTCTTCGCAATAGTTACCTGCATGGCCGGTCGCAAAATCAGTTTCCTTCCTTCTTTTCCCAATATACGCAGTGTACGTAGCAAACGTGATGATTTGTCTTCAGTTATTGACTCGTGCTCAACTAACACATTTATCCTGAACAAAACCTGCCTCTGAAGCGATATTGCTGATTATGAAATATTGGAATGTGAAACTTTTTTTTTAAGTTTTTCCTCTCTGACCATATCTCATGTACTGGTAGCGGGGTGCTGATCGCCGTACGTGATATATTGAGTTGTGTTTAGGATGTCGGTTAACAGTTGGAAATTTTGTGTGCACGTGCCACTCTGGGTCATCGTGATTTTATTTTTTCGTATGCTATCGCACACACAGTTAGTCCATGTCATTTTGTTTTGATTTACATGATGTATTAAACTAGTTAGCTACCGGTTACTGTCAAGTTCACTCTTTGTTCTTGGTGATTTTATTTTCTGCAATTAACTGGCACGACTCTCTTCCTTCATCTATCGGTTCATCTGAGTGCTCTTCTTTCTTTAACTTCTGCCTATATTTTAATTTTAAGCAACTTGTTCTTCAGCCTACACTATCTGCAGAGCAATCTGCTAACCTCATTGACCTCTCGCTTCTTCTTAATAACACTCCCTTATTACCCGTCTCATGGCACAGATATCTGTGTATTCACATAACCCACAATCTGTCTTGGAAAATGTCCGTGAAGTATGTATCTAACCAGGCTAACCATATGCTCGGATTCTTACGCCGCCATTCCATAGCCGTGAACAGTACCGTTAAGCTTCGTCTGTATAGTACCTTAGTAAAACAAGAACTAAAATATGCATGCTCTATTTGGGATCCCAAACACATTACTTTAATTAACGCTTTAAAGTCCCTCAAAACCCGTGCCGCCGGTTATATTGCTTCAAATTACTCTGGAACAGCGAGCCCATCTGCAATCAAAATCAGGCCTTGGTCTTCCGATTCTTTCTGAGCACCGCAATTATTTTCGCTTATGTCTTTTCCAAAGAACTTTTTATGCTAAGCCTATTCCCAAAGATAAGTGGCTTCCTCCTACATCCTATGTATCTTCCCGCATTGACCACAACTTCAAGGTAGGAATACCTCACCGCCGAACCAGCCTTTTCATTAATTCATTTATTCCTCGAACTGGATATGACTAGAACCACTTCCCTGCCTTAATCAATGCTATCACCAACACTGAGAAATTCAAGAAAATTACTGCCAATTTTGTATGCCCCTCCTTTCTGTACTGCCTCCGGGGCCTGAGAGTATTGAAAATAAATAAATAAATAAGCGGCAATTTTCTCTGAATAATAACTAAAAAAATAATTGTTCTTCTCTTGAGATTGGCAATTTTATTCGAATAGTTGTTTATTTGTACGAGATTACTCACAAAATTCGTTCTTGGCAATTGCCTAATGAAGACGGTCTGACTTCTATTCCACGTCCTCGACTGCAGAACGGTTCACTGTAAAAACTCTTAAACAACCACTGCCTCTTCAAGACGAGTGGTCTGTTCTGCACAAATCCAAGTGAGGAAGACCACCGAACGTTGTTATGGAATATGGAAAAAGACCTAAATTCGTAAACGTGCTAAGTGCACACAATTCAAATTCACGAGCTATCAATGCTATTCATGCACGAGAAATGCGTTACCATGTTGTTTCTGGTTTCGTGAATGCATTGTGTTCAAGAACCGATTTCATTCACAGCAGTGACATCATAATCACCATCACCAGCAGCCTCATGAATACGCCCACTGCCTCTCTCATATCTCTAAAATAAACCCTGACCTGTGACAGCCAAGGTTACTTTATCCCGCCAACTTCTTAATCTCATCCGCCCACCTAACTTTATGCCGCCCCCTGCTACGTTTTCCTTCTCTTGGAATCCACTCCGTTACCCTTAAAGACACCGGTTATCTTGCCTTCGCATAACATGCCCTGCCCAAGCCCTAGTTCTTCCTCTTGATTTCAGCTAGAATGTCAGTAACCAGCGTTTGTTCCCTCACCCACTCCGCCCGCTTCGGATCTCTCAACGTCACACCTGTCATTTTCCTTTCCGTAACTCGCTACGCTGTTCATAAGGTGAACCGTTTTCGTAAATCTCCACATCTGTGCCCCATAGGTGAGTACCGGTAAGATACTGCAGTTAGATACATTTTTCTTTAGGGATATTGGTGAGCTGCCGTTCCTATCTCAGATCAGATATAAACTGACCAGTGTGTTCCATCCCATTCTTATTCTAGTTATTTCACTGTCGTGATGCGCATCTGCAGTCACTACGTACCCTTATCGTTTCCTGCGCCACACTGCCAGTCGCAAACTGCTGTCCCTCTCCGAGACTGTTCAACATTGCTTTATTTTCGGGCATATTAAATTCTAGACTTGCCGTTCTGCTTTGCCTGTCTAGGTCATCGATCATGCTTTTCAATTCATCCCCTGAGTAACTTAACAACCCAATGTAACCAGCGAATCACATATTCGTGAGGTATTCTCCACTAACGTAGACTGAATCCCAGTCTACATCTCTGAAAGCCTGCTGTAAAAAGGTTGTGAATAATATTGGAGAGATCGTGCCTCCCTGCCTGACATCATTCCTTGTTAGAATTTTATTGCTGTATACACGTACGACTATTGTGGCTCTGCAGCTGTTATACATACCTAGTACTACGACGTATGGCTCTTCTGCACCCGTATTACGCAATGCTGGCATGACTGCTGAGGTATCCACTGAGTCAGTTGCTTTCTCGTAATCAATGAACGGTATACATCGGGATTGTTAAATTCTGCGCATTTTTCTATGACCTCATTGATAGTGTGAATATCCTCCATTGCCGAGTATCCTCGACGAAAGCCTGCCGGTTCATTTGGTTGACTGAAGTCCAAGGCTGTCCTGGTTGCATCAGCGATTACCTCAGTAAATACCTTGTAGGCAACGGATAGTAAGCTAATAACTCTAATTTTTCAACTCCTTGATGTCTCCTTGCTTATAAATTAAGATAATGTTAGCATTCTTCCAAGATTCTTTACGCACGAGGTCATAAGGCCCTTAGGTCATTATGCGTCCGCCCACGTGCTCTTCTCGTCCGTGTCTCTTTTTTTTTGCGCATTTTCCTTTCTTAAGTCACAAGGCATTGTGTATGCTCGGCGGCTAGTTTTTGTTGAACAATCTGCCCATCGTCCTTCAACAGATCTGCTGTTACCTAATCCTCACCAGCTGCTTTCTCTCTTTGTGTTACTCTCAGGGCTTTCTTTAGTTTTGTTCCTGTCGGGACGTCAAATTGCTGTCCACTACTCTCTCATTAGCGGACTGAACAAGTTGGCTACTCCTTAGGTTTGTGTAGAACTCTTGAGATACTTTAACTATCTTAACGACATCACTACTGACATTACCCTCCTCTCTTAGCCAATACATACGATACTGCCTATTCTCAGTTTCTTCTTGGTTAATAATTAACTTTGATAACTTTGCCAGTTCTATTTTTTTTTTTTTTTGGGGGGGGGGGGTTATAGGCTTTCATGCTCTGACGATTCTTAACCCTTTGACAGCAGACCGCGAGCTGTACTCGTTACAAGAGACTGTACGGATATCGCCAATGACGAGTCACACTCGTCCAGCCCTATGTTGAGCTGCTTCCCACCGCTTGTTTCCTTAATAGCGTTGCGCCTGGAGAAAGCCGGGGGCGATGATGTCCCGAGAAAAAGCTTGTTCTTGAAGCTGTTCTGACAACAGCGCTGTTGACGATCTAGAATTTTTTTCCAGCAGTGGCTATGATTTCGTTTACGAGCTGAAGACGCCTATAGATCACGACGAGAGCGACGGCGACGACAGCCACTGTGACACGCTGGTAGTGCGCGTTGACTGCTAATGCTGAAATCTTGTTTCTGTTAGGTCGAACCAGCGCCTATGCGTTTCGCAGTGTGTTACAACGTATCAGTTAAAATAAATATGGCACAGGCCTGTACATTGCAACCAGCTACTATGGCATCTACTAAAGCAAAGGCGGGCTCAAGAGTAGTGTTTTCATTTGAAATTTCTGTGGTAATTCTGACCGGAAATCAATGAAGGAATATATTTCCAGAATCAAAATTATATACAATAATTTATGGTTACTTAAAAAATTTGGTGATTTTGGTGGGTTTTTCTATCAGTAATTTGGCGGTTAAAGGGTTAACAAGATTATTAATCGTACGAGCCTGCTTAATGCTATCCTGTCTGATAATCCTACCACCTACTTCTGGTGCACACTTCGTAATAATAGCTGGGATATTATAGTTTATTGCTTGAAGATAACGGTCATCGTCCACGGTTAAAATCTAATATCTTTTCTGAAACGATATCCTGAATTCCTTAACATTCAATCTAATCGTTAACTCCCTGATGGGCTTCTTCCTTACAAGTTTCTTCCGTTCCCTCTTGAAGGGTAGGCTAACTTTACCCTACGTGATCGCTGCTAAATCGTGCATTTTCGAGGAGCTCCACATGCATACGATTTCACGGTGAGCGCACAGTATGAGCGCATAGTAATGGTGTTGTAAGATCACTTTGCAGCTTGCGGGCGAGCCGCACCGTTCCAGCGTTCCGATTGGCGCTCCCGGCAATGCCTTCCGTCTAATCGTGTGAGGCGGTACAGGCATGTGTTTGTAGCGAAACACGCAGATGTCTTGTGGTAGCAATTACCTGTATTAATCACGGCGTATTCGAGACATATCCGTTGCGTCAACGTTTCTTTTCCTCCGAGATTTTTGTCGAAGGTAAAATCATGGTCGGCTGTGATGGCGCGGATCTCGGTTCAGCCGACCCTGACGGCCCCAAAACAATCCGCGACAAAACATTGCAACATCGAAGGCGAGTCTGGTGTAGTACAGGCTTCAGCTCCGTTAATTATCCGTCATATGCCGTGTACGATTCCAGTGGAGTGTTTCACGCACATAACACACGCATGTAAAAAAAAACACTAAAATCCATCAACGTTACAGCAAGGCGCAGCTCTGAGACGCGTATGATGAGTTTCCTCAGCTAAAGCGGCAATAATAACAGGAAGCATTACGCGCATGAAGACCAGATAATGCATTGAAACTGAGTCAGACGAATACAAAATACAATTAACATGCGGTTTCAGTACTTTAATTGTAACTGTCATTGCAGCTATATCAACAGGCTCGCCTTTCCGTATTTGTCCTTTTTATGGATTGGATCACCATTTTAAGTATTAAATCGACTTTGCAGACGTGCTGTAATGAACCGTTCAAACACCAAAGAGAAAATTCAAATAAAACGCAAAAGTCTGCAAAAGACTACAACTGCGTCCTTAGCTATCACCATGTGCTAATCAAACGTCAAACGTGCTTATGGCAAATAGGAATCATTCCATTGCTGATTTCTTGTTAATCAGTCGTAAATACATTAGTAGTCAATAATTCGCAGCTAAATGTCGAACCTGAAAACCCGAACAACCCAAACCTTTCTGCCTTCAATTTCGCGAATGACCACGATTTCACCATTCCCTAGAATCTTCCACCGAGGCGAGCAGCACACAGAAACTAAAACTAAAATCACTGCACTTGCTATGACGCATCTTCTTTCTTTAGATTGGCACCTTCAAGGGAAATCTTACTGCACAGAAGACAGCGCAAACAAACCAGACGGTAAACGAACGAGTAACACAGTACAGCGCAGGGCCTGGAACTAAATATTTAACGGAAGAGCAAGCAATAATGCAAAAAACATATATAACAGCATAAAAACAGCAAATGACAGATATCGACTAGCATGGTACGCTCCCGCCGGTTTCTAGGATTTTGCAAGTGCAACAGCTCGCTGAGCTATCTTTGCTATCGCAACCTGTTCTGGGAACCAGACTCGCGCCGGCTAGCCAAGTGATTGAAGAAAAACTGCGCAGAGTCAAAGAAGAACGGGGGGTGGGGGGAGGCGTTAATTGGAACTAGTGCGGGACCCCGGGACGCAGACAGGGCGGGGTCCGGGCAGCCCGGCGTTCCTTTTTCAGCGCACCCGAGTCTTTTGGACTCGCCGCGACGCAGGCGAGCGCGCCGCGGCCGTCGCAGGCGCGTGCAGCATAGATTATGGCGGCCGCCTAAATATGGCATAGCCGGGACTCCTGCGACTGACAGGGGCGCCTTTGCTTTGCGGGCGCCGACTTTGGCTTCCTTCGGGCCGTTTATATCCCGCCGCCCAGAAACGCCGCCGCTTTTAATAATCCAACCAGAGAGGGGTGGCCGAACTCCCGATCAACCGTCCCAGAGATGCGGCCAATTCCAGGACGCTGTCGCAACGATCGGTGGTGCTTTTCCCCTTCGGGTCGTTGTTAATGACCGCCGGACGGCGACAAGAAGCCGTCACCGACGAAAAAAGTTGGCCTGTCCCTTCTAATGACCCAGCGGTCGTCCTACAAGAGCCTAATCTGCATAAACGTGTCGATATTGTGCGCTCGACGAATCTGCCCTCGGGGATTTAGCACTCGGCCCGCCGGCTCAGGACTCAGCAAGGCTCCACATGTTCAAAACCCGGTTTGGCGGCCGCGGCAGACATTCGTCAAATGATACCTTGGCGCATTGACTGTTATCACCGGCAGTACCCAATCCAGGTCTCTCAATACTTCCTGTAAACGCGTGGTGAATAGCACTGGAGAGATCACTATTCCCTGCCCGACATACTTCCTTACTAGGAAGTTAATTGCTTTCTTTCTGAGGGACTATGGTGGTAGTGGAGGTGGTGAAAACATTTATTAAGAAGGGAGACGGGGTATGTTTGGATCAGCCCGTAAGGGATCGATCCTTACAACTACTAGGTGGAGGTCACTAGTATGGGTCCCCAGTGGCAGTGGCCGCCGCCCGGGTGCGCCCGACTAAGGCTTGTTGGGCCTGTAAGTCGTGGCAGCCAAGAAGGGTCGCCTCCCAGTCCTCCCGGGTTGGGTGGGGGAGGGGGGGAATAGCAGGGTTGGAGGGGCAGGTCCACACCATGTGATAGGTGTCAGAAGACACTGCACTACAGTGTGGGCAGCTGCCACTAAAGGAGGGGTCAAAATGTTTGACTGTGCTGCTGCTATAGATATCTACCAGCTTTTTAGTACGGTATCACTACGAGGCGCATTTTCCGATTTTGGGGCATACGAGCATACAGCCGGAAAAAAAAAAAGATTGGCACTAATGACGTGTTAAAGGAGCGGCAGACAGCAATGATTTGAATCCGATTTGCTTCTCTCTCGTACCAGCCGCCGCGACCCTACCCAAGCTGATTTCCCAACCACATCCATTTTCCTGCTTCTCTGTCGGCCCCGGCTGCGCCTTCCTTCAGTCGGAGTCTACTCTGCAATTATATGATGCCATCGGTCATCTGTTCAATGCATTACGTACACTGCCCAAGTCCATTTCCGCCTCTTACCTTCAGCATGCAGTATCATCTACTCGCCTTTCACGCTCTGATCCGCGCTGCTGTCATCGTGTCCCCTAACGTCAGACCGATCATTTTCCTTTCCGTCGTTCTGTGGTTTGTCCCCAGGCTCATATCGAGCCGTTTCGCAAGATTCAGTGCTTTGGCCTCTTTGAGGAGCACTGGCAGAATGCATCTGTTACGAGCGAAATATTTCGTTTTTCAAGCTCCATGTCACTCGCACCTTGCTGACGGCATTTCATAATACGACGAAGAATTGAACTTGTACTGAGAATAAAAAACAGAGCCATCTTACGTGTTCTTGCATTCTTGTAAGGAATGTCCCGCAGAAATGTGATTTCTGCATTATTCAGTTTTTTGTGTGCAATATGAGAAAAAATTTTTTAACCTAAGTTGATGTACGAGAAAAGACTAAGTATGCTGCAAGAAGTTAAAAGCGTTCATGACACTGTTTGGTCTTTACAAATAAATCATTAACAAATATAATGAAGTATTCGTGCGTTGCAGTAACGCAAGCTACATGCAATACTTAGCTGGACTAAATCGAGGTAGAAAGATTGGAGGATAATAACCTAATATGAACCGTCTTGAAAGGACAGGATATGCGTCCTGACAGCGGTCGCAGACTGTTCTCACTATTCGCACCTGCCGCTTGTTTCCTCGCTCCAAACCACGTCCGCCTTTATACACACTAATAATCCAGATGCAGGCAGTCTTCTATGCATGTTATCGCCCTCCAAATGCTCCATCGTCGTTTCGCAGTGACCTTCATGAGGTGCTCAGCCGAAATAACGTTCAATTTCTTTCTTCGCCAGTTTTTCCACTTGACAATTTCAACCTGAACTCGTATGGTGCATCGCCGTCCTCTCTATATTAATCATCCGATACCACTGGCTTCACAGATTTGCGAGCAGAATTCAACTTCTCTCGGCTAATTACTCAGCCAACCGGTACCGCATCTACTTGCGCTGATATTCTTGATCTTGTTCTATGTTTCCTGATCTAGGTCATTCATTGACATTACAGCCGGATGTTAGTGGCCACCGCTTCATTCAATTTGAGATCAAAAGCACGACCTCGCCAGCGTGACCTAATTCCAGAGAATACTCGAAAGCAGATTTTTGCTCGATAAATGCAGAACTCGAAACATTCTTACGTGTGTACAGTCGCGAGTAAAAAAAATTGGCAGTGGTTTAGTTATGGTTAAACCTGGAGGATTGCGAAAGCAACGAGCAGAGAGAGAGAGGCGATGGAGAGCGCGCGGAGGCGGCGGCGGCGGCATCTCTGAGTCACCTGCGCAGTGACGTCGGCGGCGCGCCAGCTGTGCGCCATGTGACGTCACTGCTCCTCGCGCATGCGCAGTTGGAGAGGCAGACAGCAACGCTTGGCGCTGCGGTTACGAACACGCCGGTAACAAAATTTCCAGGTGTGTTCGCAAAGCACAGGAGCCACGCCAGCCGCGCGGTGTGATTTTCACCACTCCGGTGACATCACTGTGCTAATCTTTTTTACCCGCGACTTCGCATTCCAGAACTTCTCTAAGCGTACCGTGGAAACCAAATGACCCCTCTTTAAAGAGAAGGTTCACCACCTTTCTGAAAGATACATACTTGTACGCGCCATATTATCCAAGTATCGTTCTTCATAGTACAAGACGTCTTCAAAGTGTTTTTTGTTTTTTAATTTTTCGCATAGCCAAAATGAGCGGTTGTTCCGATCACTGGGATTTATACCGTGACCTATCTTTAGCTCATCGAAAAGCACGGAAAAGCGTCAAACATGATTTTTTTCATATTTTGCTTCCGCCACTGCTGAGTGATAACGCTAAAGAGTTTTGGAACATCGTTGCTTGTTCCAAGCCTAAAACAATAGCTCTAAACGGTAGCAGCCGCGTGGCCATTCCTTCACAGTGTCCTCGGGAGCGCAATTATGCTTTCTCTGTAGCTTTTCTCAGCCATCATCTGTATCCTTCACGTGGTGCAACTCGTAACACATTAAGTTCAATACTGCTAATAACATTGATTCTTCATCATGTTCTGTTATCTCAAGCATGCCTTATCTTCGGTGATGTGGCCATTGTTGCTTATATACGTATATTAATGTTACACAGAAAGCATAGCGCGGTAACTACAGAGGACGAGGCAAAGAGAAGACATACCATAGTTCAGTGTGACTGAAATAAGGTCTCTAATTAGTGCGATACCGGCCTCATGGGACTGAACAGTAACAAATATAAGGTTGTGCGTGTTTGACACACGTCTGCTAATGGGGATATTAGTCCGTACCATATCTCAGGTACTGTACCTGAACCAGCAACAACGCATGAATATTTAGGAGTATATTTAACAGCTAATCTTTCATGGCAGTCGCATGCTGATTATATTATTAACAATGCGAACCGCACGCTTGGTTCAATGCGGCGTAACTTTTCAATCGCATCATCTTCATTAAAAGATCGAAATTATAATACACGTGCACTATATGTGACCAGGGCTTTGGAGCTCTTACTAATCAATTAGAGTCCGTACAGAATCGTACCGTGCGTTTTATATTGTCTAACTTTCCCGGTACTGCCAGCGTAATTGCTATGAAAAGTACCTTGAACCGTCCTATTATTTACTTTTGTAGAGAACTCTCGCGAATGCTAACTTTTCACAAGATTATTATCACAATCAGTAGCTAAAACTGGATTCGCTGAGCCTTCATTCATATCACCCCGCACAGATCATCACTATAAGGTGCCTTTTCCATTACTGGAGCAATGCATACATTAACTCATTTATTTTTAAGATGTCCAGCGGTTGGAACCACCTGCCTAACTCGGTTGCTGATACCACTGACACCTATTTGTATAAAACTTCCGCTGAAAACTAGTCTCCCTTATTAGCTCATCTGATCTTGAATTTTGAATCAACTCACGCTTTTTCGTCGCTGTATGACATTTTGCTTTCTCTTTTTGCTGTATTAAGACTACTTTTTCTATTCAACTCCCTTCTGTAACAAGCCTGTGTCTTTGAAGGTTTTGTAATCAATAAATAAAATAAACAAACTCCCCAAAGAATCAGGAGAGAAAAACACTGCTGAAGGAGAGAAGAGTTTCTTGGGAGACGCTACGGTAAACGCCAGTCGAGAGAGGCAGCATCATTCCTTACACTTGTTCTTCATATTCTTTTTTTTAATTTTACTGCTGCATTTTTCACACAGTCATCTTGTCCTACTTGTCTGCCGTGAAGTGTGTGTGTGTGTGGGGGGGGGGGGGGGCAGAATCCCTGCACTCTGTAAAGCCCAGTAAAGAAAATGACTGCCGTCTCCACGCAAGAAACACAAACCAAAGTTAAACACTACATTAACTGCATCGTGTTACGCTGTTCCCTTGCGTCGTATGAACAATTAACCTGAATTCTCGTTACCTTTTTGCACGTACGCTAGAAGCGTTACAACGAACCACACTGCCACCCCTCAACCGAAAGTAAATTATCTCTGCACTTGCGTGCTTTTAGAGCTAAAGCTCTACTTCACAGCCAAAGCTGCTGTATCCGATTCATCCCTGAAGCCTTGACCTTGAAAAAATAAAATAAATATTGCCATGACTGGGATTCGAACCCGCGTTGGCGCAAACAGGAAGCTTTGCTCTCTAACGCATGAGAGAACTACGCTATTGCCGCTTTTTTTTTCTTTATTGCCACTACGCTATTTTTTTTCTTTATTGCCACTACGCTATTGCCGCCGCCGATCACGCCTTGCGTTAAACTGCAATACACTCAAGCGCTGTGCACTGCGCATTGTCGTCTTCATCAACTTTCATCTACGGCGCGAGCCGATCAGATCATCCTGACCTCGATCAGAGCTTAACCGGAGTCTGATATCGGCGCCAGACGTGCCCACGGTCGAGTAAATAAAAAACAATGAGGTAATAAGGCTAAACACGTGCTTTCGCACGTCTGCTCGGTTTAACAGACTTAAAACCCTCTCATTTTTTTTCGTTGTTGTTGTTCTCGTGTACCGCGAAGAAGCATTTTATTACTTTCCTTGCTTCGATATGCCAGGGCAAAAATATAAAGAAATCTCGAGTGGAGCCAGCGCCTCTTTATTCCCATTAAGGCAGCACCACAATCCACTGGTTTCCTGATACAAACGTCGAGCGGTACGTGACTTCTAAAGCAGGCATCCTAATCTTTTATCTCAAGCCAAGGCAAAAAAAGAAAAGCACACATGACTGAGGTAGTTTGTATTATTACATTAATGACATATTTACCCCCCGCGCCGTTTTTATATGCTGTCTCATCTCTTAAAAGATAGGTATCACGTTGCCAGAATTAAGTCACACCCTTAGGAGTGCGGGCTTCGGTTGTCGATGAAAGCACACAAAGAAAGGGCGCTGTAAATAAGAAATGAAGCGCCACATAGAGAAACAGCAGGCCGCTGAGCTCCTAGCTTTTAACAAGCTCTGCCTGTAACGAAAAAAAAATGACGAAAGCTTTTGTTGCGTACACGCCGTGGTTTCGAAGCTTTCTCTTCTCGCACTTTTTCCAGCTTCCGCCGCATCCGGCGAAAAGAACAAATCCACTTCGTTTCCTTGCTTCCCCTCGAAATGAGAAGCAACTCGCTTTTCGGCGTCTTCCGAAATTCGTTTAAACTTTTCTCTTGTGTTTCTTTCTGTTGTCCCTTTTGTCCTTGCGCGTTCCCGGGCGGCTTCTCTACTACAGCGACTATTCCACCATCAATCACGACTACTCGTCGCTGTTCATGGAACTGGAAAATTATGCGGATAATTGAGGGCGTAAGGTTATTTGCACATGCACACGCGCGCTACTGTCTCTGTGTGTACGTGCGCAGTGGAGAGACATGAAAAGCAAAGATAGAAAGACTGACCCCACACCTCCAATATGAACTAAGCATTAAAGCCGCCATAATGCACGTCAGCGTTTTCGTGGCATTCGTTTATTCTTTTATTTCTTTAACGCACTAAATGTACAGTGGTTGCTCCTACAACATTAACCAGGCATGTTCTCTTGGCGATGTTTAAACCGAAAGACACACAATAGACGCACAGACACGAACTTAGCTTCCCTGGAGCTGTGCCTCCACACTAACGGGCGCAGAAAATTTATAAATTGGAGGTTAAAGGCAGTATAGCGAGGATGATACAATCTATCTGCATGGAGGTATTAACAATCTGGGTAGACTGTAGTTTGTTGGTTCTTAAAATTCAAGATGAGGCGACCCTCATGTAGGCATTTTGACTTTTTAATCACGGGCTCACTAAACCAGTGCCCGAGGTATACGGTGCAAGAGCTTGACCGAAGCAAACTGCTTAAAACATACCAGCATTCGTTGTGAGAACCCTCGTACTGCCGTTTCCCTAGCACACACACCTCCGCCTGATGCGAGGTGCACCGAAAGAGAGAGTATACGAAGCGTTGCTTCCACCACAGTGCTCGGTGGTTTCAGAAAAGCCACACATGTTCCACCCCCGAGGAGGGAGACTGCCGTGCACAATGGAGCGCACGCAGACGCATGGGACGATCATTCAGTGACAAAGACAATCGGCGCCGTCTCCGCAGCCGCGGGTACAATGTCGCCGCTGCTCGTTCATCATCGGTCTGCCAGCTGCCACCGCTGGCTGGTCGACTACCCGGCGCACACAGACGCCCGCACAGGCAGCCCTAATCGGCCCACATGAAGCCAACGGAGCCGCTCTTGCACTGAGCGAGAATAGAGGACCTACACTTGCTCCTTGGAAGCCAACCGACCCTTCCCCTTGGCTGGGCAATAGCAAAATCATAGCTGTATTAGGCGAGGAAGCCTGGGAGGGGGTACACGACATGCCGTGTTTTTGTTTTGTTTTGTTTTGTTTTGCTTAAAGAGGGCAATTGCTTGACTGAGGAGTGAAAGAAGCGAAGTCTGACAGCGGCTGCTGGCTTAGAGACTTCGTGTTGAGCCCTGTGCGGAGCATGTGCCATTATAATGATGTAGTTGCGCTTAACCACTGTCTCTACAAGACAGGCGACCTCATAACGTGCCGCTTTCTGCGTTTTTCTTCTTTTTATTCAGCCCACAGCTCGCGCCGCTTAGACCAGCTTTCACAGAAAATGCGCTAACGAAAATTAGAAGCTGCTCCGCGATACGGACACCAATAAGATCATGACCTTACGCAAAACTGGCCTTGACTACTGGCTGACATGCTATTGCCTTTTCTAAAGTACTCATACACACGAAAAGCCGCGTTTGACAACATGTCTCAAAATGATTTGCTTTGTGCACTCATTCCTTGCTGTCGCGGGGGAAGGGGGGGGGGGGGGGGGTCTGCTAAGGACCGGGAGAGAAGAGAAGAGGTAGGGCTGAGCAACATGCGCACACGTTCCGTGCGATACCCTAGTCACTAGGCATCTATAAAAGCTGTCCCCGGCCTCTTGGGTTGCAGTTCAGCAGAATTTTGGCTCCCTGTGGTGCTACTCTTCCTCTGCCGTAGATTCTCGTCGCTGCTTTCGTGCCCGAAAGTACGCAAAGGGAGTCTTGCGCGGCCGCTGCTGCAATGGCTACTTCTTCAGCGGTGGTTGCAGTGCTGGTCCTGATCAATATTGCGTTTGTTGTCTTTAGCTCCTCGTTCGCGACTGCCGCGGTGGTAATTTTTTGAATTTGTCCCGCTGCGTCGACGTGCTATACGCCTGCCCTCTTGTGTATTTCATCTGTATTGCTTTGGCTACGGCATTTCGTCTCTCTTCATGGAAGTTTGGAACTATGATTTTTGGGAGTGGCGGGACAGTTAATTAAGTTCTCCATTACTTGGGCCTAACTGCCCTCTCTTCCGTGTCGCATATTTCTTTGATCCTGAGGTCACGTAGAACTTGCCACGGGAACAATTCCACGGAAGGCTCTTCATCTGGCAGGAAGCATGGGAAGAGAAGGAGGTCCCCCTCTCTACCCGACTTGTAAGAAAGAAGAGGGAAAGGCTGAACCAAAAGTGATTCATCAAAAATGAAAAATAATAACCAAAAGTGACTCCGACAACAGCACTCATATGTGCAAATTGTACAGCCTCCCCAAGAGCTATCTTTGAAAGAACCGCCTGGCGTTGGAGCTGCATATCGCTTAACCACTGCACCGGTACTGGTGTCAGGCCTCGCAGTGATCTGTCAGTGTGGCACATTTCACGCAGTTACCACAGCCGCAGTTAACACATAACCGGAGGTGCGACGTAATGGGGACAGCAAGAAGGAACCGATTGAGGGAAAGGCGAATTTCTCAAGAACAGAAGGCCTTCGTGAAATATAGTAGATAACCTTGCGAAGAACTATTTCTGAAAAAATTAGCTCTGCAGGAGATATTCCTTCTCCGCAACCGCTTCGCCTTGCGACAAGCATCACGAATAGCAGTGTAATAAAAAGAGAATCGAATAGAATCAGAATTGGAACAAAAAAAGAATCTATTGATGACTGAGAAACAACGAACTGCGAATTAAAACCTCATCGAAACTGGAATATTATGAGTATTGAAATATAATCAGAACTGGAATTTTGCCGCCGCAGTAACTCAGTGGTTATGGCGCTCGGCTGCTGACCCAAAAGACGCAGGTTGGATCCCAGCCTCGACAGTCCCATTTCGATGGAGGCGTAATGCTAGAAGCCCGTGTACTGTGGGATGTCAGTGCATGTTAAAGAACCCCAGATGGTCCAAATTTCCGCAGCCGTCAACTACGGCGTCCCTCATAGCCGCAGTAGCGTTGGGACGTTAAACACCCATAAGTCAAACCGGAACTGGAACAGATTGGCGAGTGAAAAAGAATGCTAGTGAAAAAGAATGCTAGTGAAAAAGAATGCTACCGCATCTTCCCCGCAAAAATCCAACTGATCGCCCCTAATTCTTCTCATCCTCCTGGTGTTGGAATGCCTCCCCTCTTCGACTTTATTTTTTTTTTTTTCACACGTGGGTTGCCTCGCGATCGTCGCTTTTGGTTTCCGACGACAGATCCTCACCGACCGTAGTTTGTATCTTAAAATGCTCCAGTTTGTCAGCAACAATGACTACTTTGTAAAAACGCTGCGTCGTTGCAAGGGAAGCTCTTCCGCGGTGATATATATGGACATCAGTAAATTCGGCGCAACTTGTACGGACCCAGATGATGCCTCCTCCGAGGCGCCCTCCGGTGGGTGCACGTCCAGGCACACACCTCTGAAATGCATATCCCAACTACATCCTCAACCCACCACCCTTCACCCGCCTACCCCCACCCTCTCCAAGACTCCAAACCAAATTCGAAAGTGCATTGGCGACCAACATAAAAGTGAAATGAACAACCAGTGATGCTAGCCCGGATTTGTCGCATCACATCGTATGATTGTCTTTTTATTTCTCCTAACGTGTTTCTTAATATAACTGGGTTTCGATATTCTCACGTGAGGTTCGCATTTTATTTTGTACTCTGCGTGCACTGCTTTCAGAGGACGTTAAATTCAAAAAGCGTAATTGTGTTCCAAGCGCCATGTGTTCAGGCTCTCCGATACCCGGATTGCTGATCGACCAAATTATTATTTCCTATTCTCTTTGGTTACAATAATTACGTAGCTGGCGTTTTCAGTTTACACTTACAGCAGTTTTCTTTTTCTTCAGCAAGGCCTAACTTTAGGGTTGCGATTACTATAGTTGTCCCGGAAAGCATTCTGACCTACACCCCCGGAGCTATTCACTCGGTTCGGAGAGCGAAAAACCATTCCAGAGAGGCTGCACATATCCACTCAGAGATGGCGCTTTGTCGCCCATCTATAAGCCATTATATGCAGATTAGGAAAGCTCTGGAAATGACGATCTGTTTCACAATCTCCACGCACGAATACCTTCGACGTCTCTCTGGCTCATTGCGCCAGGGTTCATTAACGAACCTTCGAATGCGCAATCAGTCTGCGGCGCCGGCGCATAGATCACACACCCTCTTGCATTACGACGTGCAGAAGGAAAATCGCCGGTTACAATCGCGAAAGTCACTCAGACTTAGCTCACGGTAATGACCCATTCACTCCGGCATGGAAGCCTTCAGCCTTAACCGTTTCTTATTGAATGCCGCGCTCATAGTACTAGTTCAAATGCGTTACGAGTCATTACTGAAATTAGTTCACGAATCAAAAAGAAACTTTGATGAGATTGAGAAAGAAAAGGATCCAGCTGGCGCTGCTCTTTTGTCAAATAGGAAAAAGATCGTGGGGCAGATATTCTCCGACCACTCACCTATATATGGGGAGACGACGACCCAGACGGAAGACGTAATTGAGAAGACTTACTTCCCTTGCCTTATGAGCTTGTTTCTGGGGCTAGCTGACTGGTGACGCTGCTAGTTCAAAAGCGCGCTGTACAGCCCTTAAACCACGTTGACGCAAGCAGACGACTTCAACCGCGGTTGTGTGTGGATGCTGCGACAGGTTAGCGCCATTGGCCGTTGAACTCCCAACGGTAAACCTGCCACTGAGCAGTCCGCCACTGTTCTCAAGATCAGCGGCCGCATTTGAATAAGCGCACCGAACATTTGGTCATTGACAATCTTGCTGTTAATAACAAACCGGCGACATTTGCCGCTTCCGTACGTCCTGAAGTAGCACGAAAACATCCGGTCCTGGTTAGTGCAGGCCAAAATTTAAAATTTTGTTTATTATTTATTCTAATAAAATCCGCCTTCCCCGCATGACGTTTCCGCGGGGGATGCAAAGCTTTATAAAATAGATCCGCAGATCCGCAGCAGTAGACTGCAAGCGGCGGCAATTTCAGTTTGTCCAAATTAGAGGAAAAAATTGTCAATCTGGAAACCCATTCCAGGCGGTCCATTTAGGTGTTCTACAGCTAAATGGACCACCGAAGTTTCATAAGGTCTCTCCCAGGGCTCCGGCTTATCGCGACATTGTTCATTTCAATTTAAATTCATGATGTTCCATTTAACATAAACGCCAAGCTGGGACTAATTACGGACCACTATGACATCAACAGCCCGCATTCGTCATCTCACCGATAGTCCAATAAAACTTCCGGGCTAAGGGGGGAAGGGGGGGGGTAGAGGTGAGCGCAAACACAAGACAACCAAGAAAGGGGAGACAAGGACAAGCACTACTGCAAGAATACATTGCCGCAATGACCGCATGGTGCGACAGCTGGTTCGTGCTTTTAAACCTGGACAAACTAGAACTTTGTCGTCCTCCTGTAACCGGAAAATAATTCAACATTCATACGGCATTAACGCAATCCTGGTTGCCTCAAAAACATCGTTTATGTGCCTTGGATTACACCTGACATATTCATTAACCCATATCCAAACATTTTGTTCTAGTGTCTCGCGTTTCTTAGCGTATTTTCGGCGAAACTAAAGACCAGGACCTCCGGCAGTGAAAAAACTAGCTTAGCAAACTTTCGTCCGTCCAAAGCTTGAATTCGCATTCTCCACCTGGCATGCATTTCAAGCATACCTCACCACCGAACTCGAGGCAATCCAGAACCCCGCAGCTCGATCCATCCCCTCAGAATACTTTCAAAAAGTAGTATCAGTGCACTTAAACGCTCTGCCTCCGTTCTTACACTTGAGTCACGCCGCATCGTCTCTCGACTTCGTCTGCTGCAGTTCCTTCTATCACCTAGCTCCAAGACAGCCACCGTTAAAACCACTGATCAGAACGTCCAGTGGCTTTAGCCACAGCCACATTATAGCCAGTATCAAAAGCCGCACTTCAACTATAAGAAGTTCTTTTTTCCCATACGCATTAACCCTCCGGAATGCCGTACGAGGGATATAAGTTTATGCAACGTAGCGCGTTACGCAGCAGTCAATTCAAGAGCATGGAAACATTTCGTGGGCCTTTCCATTAATTGTTCATTGACTTCAACTGTGCACATCGCCGCAAGTGTATTCTTTTCAGTATTTTCGCCCTTTCCTTGTAAATCGTTGATCCTCTTTATTTTACTTTGTCAAATTTTAGAATTTTGCGAGTGTGTATGTTCATTGCGCCTGTCTTGCTATTATATGTGGATTTAATAAATCGCAATCCCTCCTTTTTTAATGTCCTCGGGCCTTTATGGATGACATAAATGAAATTAAATTAAAACAGCGCTAACTGTACCCGTACGTGACACTTCGTCCAAACTAATGAGCAAATCAACTTATCACGATCCCTTCTGTGGCACGAAAACGCCTTTTCACGGGGCATATTGTACGGCATTGTTCAGTCCATGAAGCACCCCGTAGCCTACAGTGTGTAAGTGGCAGCATCCCGGAGATTCTTGAAAAATCACGTATTTTCTGTGCGCGTGGTCATCGAGCCCACGTCCATTTGGAAAATTTGCGATCGCCGCCAAGCAGTGCAATTGAGCAGCACGGCTCAACATAGGCATGCATAGTTCTTGTATTCCACCGCAGTTATGACTTCGTTCTTCGCATTGTAATTGCGTTTATAAACTGCCTCCCCTTGAACAGGTGACTGGAAAGCCCGTATGCTCGGTCCCACCGCTTTCATCACGCATAAGGGATATGGGACTTCGGGTGTGCGTGGACACTGAAGCACGTAGTGGCGAGATACGGCTGACCTTTATCGTACTCACATAGACCTTCACATTTTTCACTGCCGGCATGACGGAAGGAACAACAGGAACCAACTCAGCGCTTGGAAACAACGTGGAACAACGCACGGGGTCAGACAATCGCTCCCCGAGCTGCAACAAAACCGACGGCGGCATCTTTCGTGGCGCGTCCTGCGGGTCCCGCACCGTGAGCTTCCTTCCGGACAGAAGCTACAAAAACCTCCCCGGTGGAACGGCGTCCGCTCAGTCCGGGAGTCCGGCACCGTGTAACGTGGCCATAAAACTGTAAACCGAACGGGCGATACTCGCGGCTCCGAGTTGGGCAAGGCACGGTGCACGCGCAGGCGAACCATCGGGCGCCCTTTCCGAGTCTACGGTGAATAATATATGACCCCGCTGCGTTAGATGCGTACTTTGGGACGCGGCTGTGCCATGGTCTGTACCAAAAGGCACATTCCGTACGTGGAGGCGCAGTCCGGCGTTGTTTCAAGCTATTTTTATTCTCTCGCTCTCCCTGGACTCCGCCGCGCCGGAACCCTACGCATTCTCTTCCTTCCTCAAAATCTTGCGAAACAGCAGCATTTCGACTGGTCGCTTCGGCGTCGAAAAACACCGTGATTTTACATCTTTCTTACTGCGACTGCCAGCGTTCTATTTATAGATCCATTTTTTTTTCTTTTACCTTAATGCAACGACCAATTTTGCTTGTGTGTGTGTGTGTGTGTATTTTTTCGTTCTCGTTCGTTGTTTTCTCGCTTCTGCTGAACTTGCCCTTCGCTGCAATGGCAGCTCCGTTTTACCGCTTGCTTTTTCCTTTCCCGGGAGTGCATTATGCGGCGGACGAGAGCAGATTTTGTGCCACGTTTGCTCGTACGGCGCCGTGAGAGAAGGCTACGCGCCAAAAAGTCGCCGTAAAAAAAGCGTCTATGGTTCTGACGCCGTCTGCCTTTTTTCGACAGAGCAGGAGAGAAAAAGAAAAAATGGCGTGTCTTCTGAGGTGGAGGCTCCGACTACCGAAGAAATTACGCCTTGATCGGGATATTAAGACGTGCTCATCTCCGGAAAGTGACCACCCTCCACGCCTACCCTATTTTTATCTTTCTTTCTATCTCTCCCTTTCTCCAGCTGTCTTGATAGCTCCCGCAGCCGCAAACCGGCCCCGCGCGGTCTTCCTCTCGCTCTCCCCGACTTCCTCTTGTTTCAGGTTTACTTTTCGTCTGCTATTGTTATTTTTTTCCTCCGCGGCATGGCAAATTGGCCTTCCATTCACCGCTGACGTTAAGTGGCCCTTTGAGGTCCATCGCCTTCCTTCCCTTTAGCCGCAGCCTGAAGTACGCTGCCTGTAAGCGTGACCTTTCCAAGTTTCGCATTGTTTCATTCTTTATGTCTTATGAGAGAAAAATGCCGAGACGAACGAAACAAGAGGCGGAGCCACATCTTCGGTTTCGTCCATCATATTTTTTGTCTGCATTTCTTCATCCTTTTTCCAGTACCCGGGCTGCATATAGACTTTAGGAAAAGATAAGTAAACGAGATGTTACTCTGAAAGGGCTATAAAATTTAGATCAGTGCAAATAGATTCTTGATTCTCATTTTTCCGGAGCCAGCAGTTGTGCCGTTGGCACGACTAAGATAGATCACGTTTTCATGCTGCTAAGCGAACGTGGTTGAGGCCTGCAACAGCCTGCACCAATTTCCTCGCCGAGTGTGCGGCACACCGCTTAAAGGTGACACGTTAGACGAACGTCGATTCACTTTTGAAATCCTGCTTCTCTAGCCGGCCACTGACTCTAAAGAAGCTGAAGAAGTAAGTCAACCTCTTGCTTCGCCATCGCAGCTTGCTGCGGTGCTTCGGGGTGCCGACGTCATGGACAAACACCACATGAACGTTCCGGCGTAGAGTGGGACCGAGCGGTGGTCCAGGGACCCAATGGAGTCTAAACACACTTGCCATAATAAAGTTTTTCTCTCTCTCTCTCCTCGACTCCTCAAATATTTAAAGCATCACATCAGTAAGGGTTTCCCGAATACGTTTCTCAAATAAGGAAAGGCTATCACAAAAAAAAAGTGAGATAATCGCTCATTGCATTTTGGTATCCGGAACATACGTTCCTGAAGCGGTCACATACTCGCAACAACGTCACCACTAAAATGGCTAGACGGGACTGTCCACTTTTGACGTTAGTTGGTATAAGCCTACCAAGACTGCGCGAACAACAACGAACGTGGCAGACATCAGCTGCCTCGAAGGTTTTCAGGCTCTGAAGGATCTCTTGCGAAGGGGAAGGAAATCTTCAGGATTGAAAAATGGGGCCTGTAAAACTTAACGTCGCTTTAAGAGAATACGATATCCGTGTTTTATGCAATATTTAAAGGAATATCTTTTCCGATTGATTCTTAGAGCAGCTCGAGCTAACGAAAGACTCAATTTGCCGATATGACGATGCCAACTTGGACACCTGCACGGTACAGCTTTTGTAAACCGCTCTTGACCTCGACGGTGAGCGAGAAATGTGAATCCGCATACTTTTTTTATTTTGTAATTATAATTTTAATCTCGAATTACTTCAGGTCGTGCGCCCTTCCACGCCCCCTTCGCCTTCCTCGCTCTCCTCACACATCCCGCACCCATGCGCCGCAGTCGGCTTTCTCTTCTCCCAGACTTGCGCTTCGACCAGGAACCGCACAGCACGCGCTGGCATAAGCGAAATTTTGCCTCTGGGTTTCCGCGCGTCGCAGGAAACGCACCGTGCCATGGAGAGAAACCGGGCGGCTCTGGCGTGTACAGTGGGTCGGCAGCAGTCATATTCTTCTGTGCTGCGTGTATTTTACTTCCCCAGTGCAAAACCTGCGCTATCGACTGCCGAGCAGGCTGCGGCAGCTTGCACCACCCGTCACGCGCAGAACTGCAGCCGCCTCCGCGCGATCCGGCCCGTTGAAGGGGCACAACATTCACGGCTCATTTGACATGCCTCGGAGAAAGAACTCCTTCAAACCTCTGCTCTCGCTACCCCTTCTCAGCCAACCGGCCGTTTCTGTGTTTCCTTTACGCCATCTTCTTGTCCTTTTTTGTTTCGTCCTTTTCCTCGTTGGTCGGCCCGTTTTCTCTTCCACGGGCCCTTCCACGGGCCCTCATTTGTCTTTCGGTGGGGCTCGAGCCTGAGTGTATACCGCGCGAGCATTCCAATTCAAGCGCAGAGCGTTTCGCTTAACACGTGAGCGGCTGTTTCAATATCGCGACAGCTGTTTTTGCAGCACGCGTACACGATTCGTAAACATTTCTGTGTTCTGTCTTCGTTCCTTTTTTTTTTCTTTTTTCGAGAACTGAGTCGTTTTGCTGCGCCATTCAAAGCGCAACGATGACGAGGCTCACTCTGCGCGTGTTCGCTGTATGTTATGCTCCAGCCGTCTACGGCAGCAACCTTGGTCTAACCTTGTACAGAATATCAGACTTGTGCAGCCAGGGTAGCTCGTACAACAATGGCGTTTCCTGGCGTCTAAGAAAAAGATTTGCCGCAAAAAAAAAAAGTGTGATGGTGATTTACAAACTTCGTTTTTCATTCCTTTTTTTTTACAATGAGGCTGCAATGTTGAGTCGTCTTTCACACCTGTGCAGTGACTGGTGCAAATACTTCCTTTCAATGCTAAAGCCTTGTATGGCTCGTGAGGCGGAAAATCTGGCATTGCTGTCGACGCTAGACGTTCCAAAAACCCACATGGTCTCATGACGTCATCGGCAGGGCCTACATCATGAGGAAAAAAAATAAAACTAAAATTTATTCACAATTGAGTTTCGAACCCAGGCAGGCGCGAAGAGATCAGCTTCGCTGTCCACTTCATTAGAGCACTGCGCCATCACCTTTTTTTTACACGCTATTTATTGCACTTATGCAATGTTTTATGTTCAGGAACTGCGTACAAAAAGTAACAAAACAGCGGCAAATCAACGCACCTAAGCTACCAAGAACGAGAAAAGAAGCAGTGCAGAGTACATGACTAACACATCGTAATACGACACACCTGAGCATCAAAAATTGGGGGGGGAAACTTAAGCTCCGCCTCAAGGGTATGATGCGATAGCGCGTAATAAGTTAATTGTCCTGTATGCAGAAAGACATTCTGTACTTTGTATTCATATATCTCTGGTAGTCCTCATACCCCTCCTGGCGCAGTGGTGCAGCAGTTAAGCGGATGCGCCACTCCCCTGCGATGGCTGGTGTTCCCAGCGGTAGGCCTTGTGCGATCGAGGTTACTCTTCCCGAGCGACCATTCATTAATTAAACTGCTACCAGCCACGGTGGTCAGTTCGCTCACAATATGGTTGGAATGTTGCGAGACTCCAAAATGTCACGTGACCTAGGTGACCCACTTAGGTTGCTTCTTCGGAGAATTTGCGCTCTAACGTCGACGACGTTGTCACCGAGCTTTTTTTTTTTTTGCAGAACGGGAGCTTTAATGCTAGCGCGTTAAAAAGAAAACAATGCTTCAGACTACAGCCCGTCATTCAAAACTAACAAATTACAATTTCAACACCACCTGCAAAGAATCTGAATCTCAGAGAAAAGCTCATCACTCTACTTCGTGTCTCCGGACAAAAGGTCCCTGTAATAAAGTTTTGTAGTATATACCATAGCCATTAAATGTTATCGCTACTTGAACCTAACCTTACATTAACCTTAATCCAACCTAGCAATAAACGTAACCTTGAGTTATCAAAACTACTGTTAAGCTGGCATAAACTTCAACACTTATTACTGCATGGCTCTCCATAACTGTTAACGCGTCTAACCTTACCTAGCCTCACCCAAACCAAACCAACGGTAAACTACTATAAACGCATGACCTTAACTGTTTATTCCAAAAGACTCTGTTTAAAAGAAAACTCAACCAAATGTACGGCAAACTGTAATACACGCATTAACGGTTAATCGCTAAAAGTGCATTACTAACCACCCACTTTAATGGTTCACCTAACCTATTTCCCTTCGGTCAACTGGCAAACTCACGTTGTAGGCATGAGCTCTGGTATGGCGATTTTTGTCCCTCACACCGAGAGAAGGCGGTAAGCTCATGTCCGGGACAGCTCAAAAAGTGACGAGCTTTCGCTCGGCCGGCTTTTTCACTGCCCCAAAAAACTTCAGTTCTTCGCACAATTCGACACGTGTAAACTACTGTTTCTTCGTGCTCACAATTCCGCATTGTAATTGTCTTAACATGCCAATGCATCATGAATGCATATAACGATTGTAGTTCCGGTTTTTGTCTTTATTTAGTTCCGTGTTCGAATGTTTGGCTCCTCCGAGCTTGGGCCTCGAGTCGGCAGCATGTAATAAATAAAAACATTCAAACAAGGCCAGTACTTTGATCTCAGAACCCATTTGAGTTTACTTCTGACGCGTCTTGTATAATGTGCTCGTTAGCGACAACGCCTGCCTCCGTACTGTATTGTATCAGTCGAGCATGCGCTCTTTGTATGGGCCCGGTCCGTGATATCTGATATCTGTAACCCGTGGCCGTTATCATGCAGCCGCCTGTAGGCTATATATACCAGCAAGCAATCCCTAATAAACGTTCTTCTTCTTGTTGCTTCCACGCTGCGTGTTCGTTGTTGGACGCCGGAACATGGTGTCAGAAGTGGGATCGCGTTCACGTATGCAGTAACGCGCTGATCGAAGCGGTGTCCCTGTGCTCTGCACGATGGATTTAGTGAAGCCACCGCAGCCGCTGGTGCTGTCCGGTAGCACCGCGAAGAACTGGAGCCTCTTCAAGCAGCGGTTCGAGCTGTTCCTGCAGGCCACGGAGCCGAGGAAAGAACCGCGGACGGAACGAGCTAAAACCGCACTGCTGCTCACCGTGGCCGGGGAAGACGCCCTAGAGGTATTCAACAACTTTGTGTTTTCGGAGAACGAAAGCAAGGAAGATTATCAAACAGTTACGAAGAAGTTCGAGGAATACTGCAAACAGCAGCAAAACGAAGTGTACGAGCGTTATGTCTTTCGCTCAAGAACGCAAGCTGAGGGCGAACCCTTCGAACACTTTTCACGGCACTTGAAGAGACTGGCACGCAGCTGCAATTTTGGAACCTTGAGTGACTCCATGGTCAGGGACCAGGTTGTCTTTGGCACAAATAATCCCAAATTGCGCGAAAAGATGCTGAAAGTTAAGGACCTTACTCTACTGAGGGGGGAGGAAATTTGCAAGGCTGAAGAGGTATGCGCCGAACAAAACAATACATGGGCTCAAGCGGAGAAGCAAGTAGCACGAATTGAAACGCGCCAACAAGGCAAATTTTCAGCCTGTGAACAGTGTTCAGAGTGTCCGGAGCTAGACGAGGCCCAACGAGAACAGGAAGTTGCCCGGATAAAAACACGCAGGCAGTTCAAATGTTCTAAGTGCAACCGCTTCCACGAACGTGGCAGATGCCCAGCATTCGGCAAAACATGCTTCCGGTGCCGTGGCGCTAACCATTTTTCGGCCTGTTGCAAAAAAGTGTCTCAAGTAAGTGAAGTACGCGGCGAGCAGGAAGGTTTTGAAATACTCGACGTCAACCTTGGCAACAGAGCTGATTGGGTCATTCACGCGAGGGTGGCTTCCCAAGTAGTGTCCCTGAAAGTAGACACGGGCTCGCAAGCGAATTTATTGCCTTACTCCGTTTTTCAAAGGCTCAAAGCAAAGTCTGGTTTAAGAGCAAGCCATTCCGTGCTCCGCTCATACACCGGTGACGTTATAAAGCATATCGGCGTGGCTACGCTGCAAGTGGTTGTGAACGACCAAAGGGGGTACTTCGACTTCTTCATTGTAAAGAAGAGCAAGCAGGCCATATTGGGACTTTCTGCAAGTGAAGCGCTAGGTCTGTTGTCACGTTCTGTGAACGCTGTGCACACGAACAGCACTGACCAAGTGGTTCAGGAATTTCCCGAGTTGTTTCAGGGCATCGGCTGCCTAGCACGCCATTACCACATGGTTCTGCGCGAGGATGCAACACCGGTAGCCGGTGCGACGGGTGCCCTTGGCGTTGCTCGAGCCCCTGCGAGAAGAGCTGGATCGGATGGAGCGTGCTGGCATCGTGGTCAAAGTCAGCGAACCGACTGATTGGGTGAGCCCGTTTGTTGCAGCAAGAAAAAAGGATGGGAAACTGCGCATATGTATTGACCCCAGGCGAATTAACGAGTGCCTGAAGCGAGAACATTATCAAATGCCTAAACGTGATGACATTGAGGCTGAGCTTGCCGGGGCCGCCTTTTTCTCTCGCATCGACGCATATTCGGGGTTCCATCAAATCCCCTTAGATGAAGCTACATCGAAGGTATGCACAATTGGAACACCTTTTGGGCGCTACCGTTTCTTGCGACTTCCATTCGGCATTGCTTCGGCGCCAGAGGTTTTCCAGAGAACTATGAATGAAATATTCGACCAGGCTCCAGGGGTCCGAATCTATGTCGATGACATTTTGATATGGGGGAGCACAAGGGAAGAGCACGATATTCGCCTCCGCACAGCTTTGCAACTAGCCAAAAAGGCCGGCCTGACGCTCAATGCAGCGAAATGCAAATTCGGTGTCACAGAAATTGACTTCTTGGGTGACGTCATAAACAAAGACGGAATAAGACCTAACCCCGCACTGATCGCACCATTAGGTGAAATGCCTCAGCGAAAGGACAAAGCCGGCGTTCACAGAATGCTCGGGGTAGTGAACTACTTCGGAAAATATATACCGCATCTGGCGGAAAGGACGACGCTTCTACGAAGCCTCATTAAGAAAGACACCCTTTTTGAATGGTCTGAAAACCACTGTAAAGAATGGCAAGCTGTCTGTGATACACTAAGCGGTCCACCTTTGCTAGCCATTTTCGATCCTGCTAGAGAGACCAAGATCGTTGCTGATGCTTCGAAAAATGGGATTGGTTCTGCCCTTCTTCAGAACTACGGTGATAGTTGGCGGCCGGTCGCCTATGCATCACGCACAATGACGGAGGCAGAACAAAGATACGCGCAAATCGAGAAAGAAACAATGGCCATTACTTTCGGTTGTGAAAAATTTTTTCATTTCGTTTACGGCCGCAAGTTCGCCATCGAAACAGACCACAGACCATTGATAGCAATTGCTTCGAAAGCCATTGGTGACATGCCACCAAGACTCCAACGTTTTTTCCTGCGCTTGCTAAGGTACGATTACGTTCTTCACTTTGTCCCAGGCAAACAGCTATTCCTGGCCGATATGCTTTCAAGGTCGTCGCCAGCCGTTCCAAGCGAACGTGATGACTTCACTGATGACGTCGACGTTCATGCAGTGAGCGTGACTTCGGATTTGGTAAGCAAGAAAATGTTTGATCGACTGGCAGAAGCGACAGCCTCTGACCCAGACTTGCAGACAGTGTTGCGGCAACTAAGGAATGGAGAAGAAATTGAAGGCTGGATGAAACCTTTTGGTCCTGAGTTGTCAGAGGTTAATGGCATTATTATGAAGGGGACAAAGGTTGTCATTCCGAAGATTATGAGAGCTGAAATACTGGGTCGCATTCATGAAGGTCACCTAGGCATAAATAAGTGCAAAGCGAGAGCCCGTCGCTTGGTATTCTGGCCGAGACTGAACACCGACATTGAAACCATGGTGAAGTCATGTTCTGTTTGTCAAAAGTACGCGTACAAACAAGAAACCGAACCAGTGGTGCTTAGGCCGATCCCAGACCATGCCTGGTACAGGGTGGGTGTTGACATCTTTATGTACGGCGGGACCTCCTACCTGTGCGTGTTCGATGCCTTTTCAAACTTCCCTGAAGTCGAAAAGCTTACTGACACAACGTCATGCACTGTCATTGCTAAGCTTAGCTCAATTTTTGCACGGTATGGAATTCCGCTAGAAGTCTGCACCGACAACGGTCCTCAGTTTTCATCACATGAATTTGCTTTGTTCGCCTCTAGATACGACTTCAAGCATGTGACGTCGAGTCCGCGATTCCCACGGTCCAATGGCCTCGCCGAGAAGGGAGTCCAAATTGTCAAAAGAATAATGAAGAAGACTGGCGAACTCAACGAGGACTTCTGGTTGGGCCTTCTCGGTTATCGCTCGACTCCACTAGCCGAAGGCCGCTCCCCTGGAGAGCTTCTTCAAGGCAGAAAGTTACGCACTCGGCTACCAGACTTCGTGTCATGCTCCAGTCAACAGACGTCCCGGCGCCAACCACGCCAGCAAATGCCCTCCAAAGGAAAAAATCTGCCCGAACTCAAGAAAGATGCAGTTGTAAGAGTACGAGGGGATGCATGGGACTGCAAGGCTCGAGTCATGGGCCTGGTGGCTCCAAGGTCCTATCGCGTGCTTACAGAGGACAACAGAATGCTTCGACGCAACCGACTACATCTTCTGGCCACACGTGAGCCATTCCAAAGCGAGTTAACGGAAGATGACTCTGATAGCGAAGGCCTTTCCCAGGAAAACGCGGAAGCGTCACAGTCTCCAACACAGCCCACGCAAGCCCAGGAAAATTCGGGAGCATCACTATCTACAACACAGCCCACGCAATTTATGCCAAGGCGATCCACCCGACAAAAGAGACAGCCCAATCGTCTTCACTACGGCCAGAATTTCCAGCAAGTGTCGCGTATTGAGCTCTCAGACTTTTAAAGACTACACCGAGGAAGATGTATTGTATCAGTCGAGCATGCGCTCTTTGTATGGGCCCGGTCCGTGATATCTGATATCTGTAACCCGTGGCCGTTATCATGCAGCCGCCTGTAGGCTATATATACCAGCAAGCAATCCCTAATAAACGTTCTTCTTCTTGTTGCTTCCACGCTGCGTGTTCGTTGTTGGACGCCGGAACACGTACTATAGGTTTGGAGGTTCGTTTTCATTGTTTGTAAGCGTTCCATATTTCTCCTTCACCGATGCGTCCACACTCAATAAATGGACTGGCGTACATTCTCTGTTTGCTTGCAGCTCCTGACTTGCGCTTCCTCGCTACGTTACGGAGGCGAGAAAAGCCATAGACCTTATTGAGCATCATAAAGATGGACACAGATAACGAAAAAGTCCTAAGCAATTCTTCATTTCACTCGGTATCGGCGATTCGGGAGAGCCAGCGCATACAGAACAAACGAAATCGTTTGAACGCTTCGGTACGAGAGAGAAAAAGAAGAAATAACAAAATCAATAAACAGATTGAGCGTGTCAAGAAAGAACAGGGATAGCACAGGTTTTAGCTGTCATTAAGCGCCTCTGCGGGCAGCACAACGTGCAGGCGCAACATCGTCAACAAAACGAACACAAAACAAACGTGTTAGAGCAATTAAGGAGTGCGAACACGTGATCCAAGGAAGGAAAACCCGGACACTTACATCTTCTAACGATCTTGACCTTGCGACTAAACTGTACAAAAACAAAGTTTCGTTTCACGTAGCAAATAGCAATCAAAAGCGGCTTTGAGCAATGAGTTGGTGCCCAGAAAGGGTTATGAAGAGCATACGAAAAGGCAGGCACTGGAAAGGGTGAGTTGGGTACACCAACGCCACTAATATCTCTCAAACCATTAGATCATTATTTTTTCTGTTTGAAGATATTCAAACACTAAAATTCTTAAATTGCCTCGCCAAAAAAAAAAACTGTCCAGCTGAGGAGGTGTGGCAAGTTGTTCGTTCTACCCTACTGCTGTGCGCAGATATCGTCTCGAGCAGCTGCGGTCATTATTTTCCGGGTCATTCTGAAACCCGGAAATGGGAAAAGTTTCCAACATATTCGACAATATTTCTTTTGTGACACTCAACATCCACGGAGGGAGGTTGAGTGCCGTAAAAAGTTATTTTCAGCTACTTTTACCGCTTGTGCTCCTGTCTAGAGATCATAAGGTCAAAGTCGTGTTAATTCACTCCTCAGCTGTCCTAGAAAAAATAGCACTCACTGTCCGCAGATTGCGAGATGGCAGGCAACAACCGTAAGCTAATTCACGCGCATTTAAACAAGCTGTAAAGCATTTTTATAAACACTTACTGATACTGGTAACAACGTGAGCAAACACACAAAAACCCACATTTGAGCGAAAAGGGACCTCCGATTTTCTTGTGTACTTGGACAGTTTCATGACTTTGGCCATATTGGACATTTTCCAGCACATAGCCAAAAGTTAAAAAGCTTTGTCATGCTTTGAAACCAAAATTTTCATGCCATTAGCGCTTGAAGGGAATCCATAACAATGTACACACAACGAGTGGGAGGGGGCCTTGAGGGTCCCTCGCTTCGAGGAGGAGACCGGGACCGGAATTCAATTGAATTGAATTGACTTGGGTGAAGTAAAATAGAAAAGTGTGATTTGTAGAGGTCATGAAGGGTTGTGGCCCCAGCGAGAAGGTCGTGATTGGTACGGGGCGTGGAGTGCTGCTTTATTCTTCAAACAATGTCAGGAAGAAACTTGCCACCGAAGAGATAAAAATAAAGATAGAGAGAAAGAAAACAGGCCGGAAATAGGCCAAAAGGGTTACCGGCTAGCTCTGCTTCTTCAAGATTTTCTCCAAGGTATGAAAAAATAGGCTCCCACTTCGGTACTTCTGTTTAATACACACCTCATTTCTAGCCGAGCACTCTTCAGGTTAGCGCCGGTGCTACTGCTTTATATGTCGCACTTTGCAAAGCGTCTAGTCCAAACCAGTGATCCGCGGAATAAAATTAGCCCTTATCAGATAACACCTTTCTTCAACTGAGCAGACAAGAGAAGGGAAATGAAGGGCTCGTTATGACGTACGTACATACGGAGAGAGCCAAGAGTCACCGAGACCCAGGAGCACTAGTGAATGTTTCTACCTCCTTTTTTTATTTGTGGTGTTAATCAATGGTAAATTAATTGCGCAACTATATTATCGCTGAAAAATAAATGATTATGAAGCAGGAGAAGAAACAACCACATGCCGCCGATGGGATCCGAACCCACGACCTCCGAATTTCGCGTCCGTTGCTTTACCAATACAGCTACGGCCGGGTGTTTCCAATCTACTTTCGGAGGTATTTATGTTTCGCGTGTAACCCAAACTCAGAAATTCGGCGATCGTGGGTTGGGATCCCATCAGCGGCACGTGGTTGCTTTTTCTTCTGTTTTCTAAGCAATTATGTTTTGGCGATAATATAGTTACACTGTTAATTTACCATTGATAAACGTATAATTAAGAAGGACGAGGGAGAAACAACCCCTTCTGCTGCCCGATTTCGGCGACTGTTCGCTTTGTTCGCGTGTGCCTTCTTTGAATACTGCTTTACAGAAATAGCCTGTTACCTTAACGGACAATTCAACAACTGTTTACGCAAGTAGAAGCATAGTCTGAGTTCATTATTACAAAAGCGGAGATCAGTACCGTACCCACAGGTCCGTGTCATTCCTTTCAAAAGGTGTACACGAGTCTGTCCTACCTTCAAGACAAGCAAAAAAAAAAAGCAAAGTTAACAAGGGCTGAGGGAGGAGCTTAGAGGCTAACCAAACTGAGGCTGCCCCTTCCATCCTTCTTCGCTTTGTTTTGTGTTGTCATGAACTTCATCTCCCTGCACAATTTTACCGTGGATTTCTAGTTCAGCAGTGAGCGGTGGTTGTAAACAACTATGACGCTGCAAAAGCGTTACTAGTGACACTCGTGCATTGTCTTTACTGGCCCGGCTTCTTTAAAGGGCAACTCTGGAGGATTTTAGACAAGTTGACGATCGCATATTATTTCTTATCCTTCCCTTTCTAATTTTTTTACTACAAAACTTTAAAGATAATGAGCAAAAGAATAATAAAACAGGACACCACATGAAACTATAAACGGAACTGGGTTTCGGCCAACTCATGATGTCCCAGATGCTGTCACTAAGCCACTTAAGTGCCCCTCAGATAGCTGAACTGGTGACTGAAAATTGCAACTTCAATCATTATTTGTCTGAAATGACGAAAAACAAGTTCGAAGTTTGTTTTACTTCCGGCGACGCAGAGCGAACATCAATGGCCGTGCTGTTCATAACGTCACACACGCAAGGTTACCCGTAGAGAGCGCTCTGATTACGGATATGAAACAGAATATTTCAAAATTTATTCGATCTGAAACGGAACGTCGCCCCCTGCGCAATCTGGAGCAGTGGATGAGAAGACGAAGGCGAACCTACAGTAAAAGAGCGGTTAAAAAAATGGAGTTTGCCTTTTAGCCATAAAATCGTGTTGTCCATGCATTGACCAATTTTATTTGGCCTGCCTGGCTGAAGCCTGACTGTCGCATGTTACAGGGGCGATATTCATGCCTCGCCAGGAGGAACTGCGCTACGCCTACGAGCATGCCATGGAAGTCCACAACCTCAGAGACCCCCTCTTCGGCGTCACTACGCACACGGAGATTGTCGACTCGGATGACCCCTACCAGACCTCGAAAAAACGTGAGTTCTCAACTGTGCCCTCCGCCCACTGCTCTTTTTTTTTCCTTCTTTTCTTCCTTACGAGGGAAAACGAGAGCGCAGCTTGCTGACGCGGAGCACAGAACTCCCGCAAATTCTGCTTGCAGTCGCACCTGCAAGCTCACACGTTCACACTTGCGTAACAGCTGAGAAGTAATGCTTGCTAGCCAAGATGCGAGGCCCGCGTACTAATTAGCGAGTCACTGGAGGTGTCCGGGGTTGCTGGCTGAAGCTGCAGATCCTATTCCTAATGCAAATGCGTGTCTAAGTTTCGATACTTCTCTCTCGACTATCAGAGAGTGCAGAACGCTGTATCAATATCTATCCCTCCTTGTTCTCCCCCCCCCCCCACCTTTTATTTATTTCTTTTTTTGGAACAAGCGCCCGGTACTCAGTACAGAGCTTATTACAGCGAAAAAATACAGCTGCTGAGCTCTACTTTGAAGTGAGTAACAATGAGTACGCTAGAAACGCCAGCCATTGATTTGATAATTTGAATTATTTGGTTCACAAATCACAGCACAGCTTTCCATCTCAAACCATTTAGGACCCCACCCCACGTTCAGCACTGACCTCTCCGTGATTCTCGGCTCTTCACTGCCAGCTTGCGCAAAATGGTTCCGATGGCAGTGAATGAAATCGGAGGCAGCCCTATCCCATTCCGGGTGACGTCGACGCCCGGTCTGCGGAGAAACTTCGAAGGATCACGAAGCCTCACGGGACACTGCGAACGCAATGCCTCTCATTCGCAGTCTTTCGTAACGCATCGTGCTAAGCTGTCTTTAGCTTTTTAGCTTTTATTCTGCGATGAGCTGGTGAATATTCCCGCTTCCCACGTGCAAGGAAAGGAATCGACAGTACTGTTTCATCACGTCACTATGAACAACGGGGGAAGTTAGCACAGATGAACATCAGGGCTAGTACTACACAACAAACAGCTAAAAAAAAGGCTTTCTTATGATAAATAACCAGGACAAATCCGCATTCTTCATGTGCAAATATGGAGCAGCAATTCTGTGTATTCACAGTTCGTCTCCCCATTACTATGACCAAATGCAGCATAAACAAAGCAAAGTTGAACTTTTTTGTTCGCCTTTACAGTTTCATGGTTAACCAACGATTATCGTAGACAACATGGCTGTCCTAAAACAGATCAGGAGAGGAACTCACACATCGATAGACTTCCTTTGTGCATGCTTCCGTCGTCTGTTTAACCACTACTGTGACCGTGACATACTTCGCAGCGCAATAACTTCTCCTTCTAATGGTTTTGCCCCTTTTTAAAAGCGGCTTGCGTTGGGCTGCAACAGTTTAGTATCGCAATAAGCTTTTTTGTAACAACGCACACTGTTTCCAGTTCACAAGAAAAATTACACCAAATGCGAACAAAAAACTCCCAAACCATTTGGCAAGGACAGCGCCCCTTTCAGTAAATTTTAGGCGGTTTTTGTGCTTCATCAGGTTTTAAATATATTTGTGTGTTTTGGTAACTGAGAGTTAAACATCGGAAAGGAATTCAAAGTGGAGCAAGGAAGCAGCTGATAATCAATGAGCTGTGGGAAGGAATGGTGGCAGTCGCTCAACTACATGAACGAGTAATTTCTTATGTCCTTTTTGCCATTTTTTTTTCGCAGGCACGTGTTACTCTTAAACAAAATCTGACAAACTGGCTTGAGTATTTCTGCTGACGATGTAATTTTGTTCGAGTACTTGTGTAAGGCTATAAGCGACACAGCTATTTTAGGCAATGAAAGCAAGAAAAGATGAGACATGAAAAAGCAGCCCTATCCTATAGATAGCTCTGACTTGCACCAACCTTGTGTGTCCCAAAATGGAACACATCCGTAATCAGCAAGAGACCGCGAGAAGCCAAACACAACGTTTTCCCCCATCTAGATATGCATTCTGCACTTACAGCTATAGCGGTTAAGTTTTCAGTAAAATTGCGACAGTCCTCGAAACATCGAATCGCTAATGTACAAGATACATCTAGCTGCCCCTTACAGATTTAATTTCCGAGCTTTGTGGTTTAGCTAAAGAAATTTAATTAAGAGAGCTGTATACAAAGAAAATCAGTATTGGCTCAAGTGTGATACCTTCAATTATGTTCTGCGTTTCTTTTTTTTTAGATTTCTTATGAAGAAAAAGAAAAAAACATTAATAATTTATAAGAATACAGTTGTGTCTGGCTAATGTAGATTTTTCTGCAACCGAGCACAAGTGTCTATGAATAGAGTCATCCGTAATGTCTGATTCCGTGCACACAGTGGCGTGCCCAGAGGAGGAAATTAGACAAAATCTTGGAAATCCATAATATGTTATCCTTATCACCATTCTACCTAAAATGACGGAGTGCGGCTTCAAGCATTTTGTCGTCTGTGAGACACGTGATGGTGTCTCATGACGTGATCACGTATCTGCTACTACAACTGTTCGCATACCACGAAGCACTACATATATGCACTAGATCTGCTGACAGCCGACAAATACGACTTACGAAGCATCGCAAACTACACAGAGAATTTATTCACAATCGTACATACAATACAGCAAAAGCTAAGGCACATCAGCCCGGCACCGGAGCTCTGGAAAGCACAAAACCGTACAAAAAAGTCCACCAGTCAGGCATTTGCACTTTAGCACTGCCTTTCACTGGTGTCCAGCAGTCAAAACACAGGGAAAAAGCTATAAAGCTAGGGAACAATTTCCGGCAGAATATCTGCAAAGCTAATCTCGCCAGTAGTTTACAACAACCTCAACTCTTACCTTAATCAGGTTAGCGAAACCAAGATTCCGTTCTCATCGCTGCCCGTAGTAACAAGCCAAAAATACATCGGCTCTAATAATAGGTGGAGTGCACTTTCACGCTGTCCGTTGTCCGGACAGCGATTTTCATATTCATGAGGCGAAAATGCACGGGAAAAGTTTGCACTTTAGACTATTTTCCCATAATTTAAGAATTCCATAATAACAGTGGTCATATTAACGGGGCATGACTATGCGACATTCAATGTCTGTAAATTGCGCTTTGCAATTTTAATGTGCGTACAGCCCTGAGAAGCGAAAACGCAACGTGTCCTCGCAACACACCCTTGCAGGGTCCCGCAGGCATTTCAGTTTCCCACTTTGCTTGCTTCCTGCCTCTAGTTTTAACCGGTCTACCATTATTTTGGTTCATTATTTCTTCATATTCATTTTCTTTGACATGCCGCCCCTCACCCACTGCTTTTCGGGGCCTATGAGGTACAAATAAATGAATTCGCTTTGGCTAATCTGTTCAAGCACCCATCAGTGTTCTCCTCCTTCCTAAGGAAAGACGTGATGCGTCTGCTTTGAAGTACTGCTGTAGAGCAGCTTCGTAACGCGAAATTAACTTTCACGCTTTAGCTGTCAATTAAAAGCAGATGACGTCATTAACATGGCGCAGTATGTCGTAACATGAAATTAATTAATTAAAGTAAATTAACAAAATAATTAATACCACTCATGACGACATCGACATTGCGTAGTATGTAGTACCTCAAATTTAATTAATTAAAATTCTAAAACAGTAATACCGATAAAAAGCAAGAAAGCGATGTCATGAAATGGCATAGTATGTCGTAACCGGAAATGTACTGTGCATGCGCCTGACTTCACCTATGACGTCATCACCAAAGTCTATGTATGGAGCGCCGACCGCCGCTCCGACTCCACCCCGGCAGCTGCCGGCGCATGCCCGTGACGCCACCTATTACGTCATCACCACAGTGACAGGGGCCGCACAGAGGCGGAAATGATTGCATTTTAGTAAGAGAAAAGTACTTCCAGAATTTTTTGCACGAAGGCGTCCCCACGCATAGAGCCACGGGCCGGAACTTGAAGAAGGGGTCTGTGCTACTTTTACTTCCGATGGTACATCAAAAAAAATCCTGACCAATTTTTCGGAAAATGTCTGTTCACGTCCTCAGTGTAAAACGTGATGAGGTGTTTTTGATGAAAGTGAAATAATTTCGATGTTTTTGTAACATTCTTCGCTCCAAACCTGTAAAGCTTCTAATTTTGGAGCAGTATGTATACCTCTCTATCCCTTAGAAATCTTACCGACCCGATGGCAAACTACGCTTTTTCTTAGCCTTCATCGCATGCTACTTAATATAATAAGACTCAAAGCTTATTATCCATAAGAACTTCTTGCTGCCATAGTGGAATACTCTGCATGAGTGTTGTTTTCCACTTTTATTTTGACAGCCAGGGAGGCGCCATGCTGATATCTGATCATTGCATATCTTTATTCGACGAACAAGTACAGCACTAATGCAAGGAACAGTCATTCACAGAGCTCTTTTCAGAGACCACGTCAGGCCTTATTAAATGAGCCCAGCGTGCGGGAGTTGGCTGGCTCTTCCGAGAGGGCTTCCACAATGGGGAGACCGGCAGAGTAGAAATGCCGCCCGAGAAAAGAATTGCCGGGGCCCCCACGGCGCATTAACAGAATTTTGCCCGCGCTCCAACTCTTTTACTTTTCTTCGGTGTCCTAGCCACGCGTAATAATTTCGCTTTTCTTTTTCCTATCTTCGTTTTTTCTGAGCCCTGCGTTTTGTTCAGTTTTATAACCACATATATTTTCATTCCAAAGTGCTCCGTAATTGCCGCCGGCGCCCTGTCATTCTAGGTGCGCTCGCACTAACGCCGTCGAGTATGCGCCACTCGGAAATGGTTGGTTTTCGAGACGCAAGGTCCTGAGTGTTTTCATCACGCAACTGTAGAGTCTATTTTTTGCAACTGGCCGCCAACTATTCATTTCCCAACGCCGCTTGCACTGCCTTTCGTTTTAGTCTTTCTTTTAGTTTAGTTTTTCTCTACGCTTTTTTTTTTCGGCTGCCGAAGCCTACACTTCTAACCCGTAAAACACGCCTCTATTTCTTTTTTTATTATTTAGCTTGCGTTTCTGCAACGAACACGAAGTTTTCTGCGATGGAGTCATACAGCGCTCTGCTCTATCGTAGCAAAGACGCGGAAATCACGAAGTTTGGCTAAGGAAAGTGCATCGGAAGCGCTGGCGTTGCGTACACTTTTCGCTCGAACCTAGCGAGTAGGATTCCCGCACAGTTCTCAGCATGCCCTCTGCGCACTTCACCTCTCTAACCGCCGCCTCACCTTTGGTCCCAGCCGCCACCTCACAAACAAGGCCCCATTTTGTCAGTCCGTACTGAAGTGGTATATGCTTGCTAGTACAATTGCAAACAAAATAGAAAGGAACACTGAGATGCCACTCAAAAACCAGTTATTTTCACTTTTGCATCTAACTTCGAAAGGCATCCGAAAGATCATGAGGGAAAAACGGATTGAAAAAAAAATGCGCTGCTGCTTTTATTCTTGCGAACCGTTCAGTGCATGGTAATAAAGCGCCCCCTTCTATGTAGCCTCTACTTGTGCCTAGGTTCGAGGAATGAGCGCAAGACAGCAAGAGGTAAAAGGTGCGCGAATTAGTGCGGCGTCAGCTGTAAATAACTACCCGGATGCTAGGCTAAACGCGCCTTTTTTATTCCAGATTAGGGCGTTAATGTGCTTTGATCAAAGCAGTATAATCTCAAATATGAGCGACTGAAAATGTGCACGGAGCTTCAGCTTAACACCAGTCATTCTCCATTTCTACAGCGTTTGCGCTTCGACACTTTGCGTAGATATAAAATGTTCTTTCAAATGAAAAAAAGATGCGCGGCTGTATAGCCTTTTCAGTCCCATCACAGCAAGCTCACCGCACTTAACGCTTTTGTGCATGAAGGTTCATAAAAGAGGACACGACGCTTTTAGAATGCAGTAGCATTTATTTTTCAACGTAATCATATCAGTACGCATTGCGTGGTGCAGTGGGCGGAGAAGGTCGCCGTTAGATACGGGCTGTCGGCCACCACCCAGGACCAGGAGCCAGCCCACGACTGAAATTGGAGCTATGAGGGCTCCGCCAACAATAAAGTTTTTCACCACCACCATAAAGAAAAAAAAATAAATATTTTTGCTTTTAAAATCTTCATAATGGACGCCTTTGCTGCAAATGAAACTACAGTCTTTTTTTCTTCAGCAGCTCAGTATGGTTGGCACTAAATATTTCTAAACTCCCGTGATACTGTTTCTTCTTAACAGGGTTCAACGAGCATAACTGTGGTCCCCTAAGATTGGGAACATGGCAGATAGTTCAGAAGGTTTCTTAGGTAATGACTAAAGCAATTAGAATTTTTTTTCTCATTTCGTGCAGCCCTCTCATTTAAAAAATATCTGTACGATCACAAACCAACTAAAAAGAAAAAGAGGAAGAACGAGCCTTTTATGTATCCCCAAAGGGTCAGCTTTACTTTATGCAGGGCTTCAGAAGTGCTAACTAAACTGGTATTGATTAAGCTTAACCATCCATTAACCATTATTCATTAACCTCTCACCAACGCTGGCATGTCTTCGTCCCTGAGGCCTTCTCTCTCTTGTAATGTTCGCTTGATGAAATGGAGGGGTGGCTCTCTGTGCCGCACGTACGCGTAGTTCTACCGCAGCCCTATAGGCTAATGACGACGCAGTCCCGAACTGCACCCTTCTTTCTTTCCTTTCCCGACGATGTCCTCGTGAACGCGACATCTTCTCCTCTCGTAAAAGGAAGCCGACCAAAGGCATTGTTTCACTTTGAATGACACTGCGAAACCGAATACACTGCCAGGATGGATAGGATGTGGTTAAAGAAGCATCGCAAAGGTGTGACAAAAGTGCATTTAGAATAAATTAGTAAGTGCGAAAAACAAAGAAATGGGAGGAGCGCTTCCCTGTCTTGATCTTAGACAAACAGCTGCGTCCAGAAATCAGAGTGGTTTCAGCTGCGTACAACAAGAAAAGCCTGCGTTGCAATTGTGCCCGCATTTATCGCGGGCTAATACAATAAGTCATTTGCACTGCACTGGGAAGAATTGCATATAGGCACATTGCGAAGTATTTAGTCGCAGTTCTAACCCCCTCCAACTCCATGCGGGTTTCTTGGGCGCACCTGTCACTCGTCAGCTTGCCTGTGTCGAACTTAATTTCGAATTCAGGGGCGCTAACAAATTCCATCGGCTCTTCTGAAGCAAGTCTGGAGCCTACAAAGACCACATGCGCACACACGTGCTCGTAGAAGGCACCACCGAGTCACCTTCCGTGACATCAAAGACAAGAAGCGCCTCGGTGGTGAGGGAACCTTCTGCGTGCTCGAAAATTTACTGTGCATTTTGCAGCGGGTACATAATGCGTCGGGACAACGCATATCTTTTTCTGTTTCCTTTTTTTTTCTTCATGGGGACAGTCGTGTGATGTTGAGAAAGGAGAGGGCCCCATTTTCTCAGGTATTCACTTCGTACTCATGCTGGCCTAAATGAGCACTTCAAAAAAAAAAAAAAAAGAAGCAGTTATAGCTGTCGTTTCATAACATCAAAAACAAATTTTCACCAAGATCCGCCACCACGCACTCCTAACCGTGGTCTATTATTGTTTGCCCGCCCCAGATTCCATTATCCATCGCAGTTTGTTTTTCTTTCACCCTATTTTTCCTACGCACCTGTTGCTCTCGGGTAATTAGGCCAGGCAACCAGGCAGCCACAACGCGTTTCTCCACTGAAACGCTCGTCACAAAAATATCAACGTGATGGAGAGCAGCTCAAGCCAGAACGGCACCGTCATTTCGGTAATAAAGACCGCCGACAATTTATGAGGAAGCCCGAGATCCCTCGCAAAGCTCTTCGTGTAAAAACGAAAAGAAACATCGCGGCGTGTGAGCAAAAAGAAAGAAAAACAAAGAAGGGAGAGAGAAATGATGTGGCAAAAGAAAAAGCGTGCGATCCTGGAACTCATCACAAAAGAACCAGGCCATTCGGTGCGGCCTAAGTAAAACGGAACCTGGACAGCTTCACTAGAAGAGGGAGATCGCAGCAACAGGAGCTTATCTCACGTTCTCTCTCCAGCGTTGTTCTCATCCTCCTCTTCGTATATACTTCTCTTATCTCTCAGCGTAACTCTTCTTCATAAAGTAATTACGACCAGAGAACAGACAGAGATAACTCCGGAGCAAGAGCCGGCTGTCACAGGCACATTACAAAGAAATTGAGCCTGCCGCTGCTATACCATCAGCCTTCTAGAGTCTGGCATCAAGGTAAGGTCGGAGCCAAGAAAGAAGATATAAAGCAACACTGAAATCTACAAAAAGCTACCAGTTCCTTCACCCCAAGTAAGCGGTCATACGAGGAGAAAAAACTTTGTGGCGTAAAAGGGAAGAAAGGGAGCATAAATAAGAGTTGTAACTGCGGAGCAGTCATGCGACTGGTCAAAAACCCGAACATATGAAACATTGCAGGAACGCCAGTTAGTAATATGTCTCCTTTTACACTCGAAAGCGACACATTGAAGAAAATGTGACGTGTTGTTCGAGGGAACCTTTTTCCTTGGGGCTAAAAATATAACACATCACAGTGGGTCCAGTGAATGAAGAAAACCGAAGGATTCTGCGCTGGCGCAATTGTTTTGCAGCCGGAGCTGCACAGTATACAGGGCGGTTCATGTAACTTGAACCAAGGAATAAAAAAAAAGTGGTGCCCCTGAGCTCGTTTAAACCAAATAGATATTGTTCCCCGTCGTGTGGCGCTCCTCAGAGTATTTTTTTTAAATTCCGCTTACTTAGTTAATTACCTTAGATTATTTATGCAAAAAACTTAATATACCCTTTAGGGTCACTTGCGTTCAGATAAGTTGTAGAGGGTGTTATGAAACAACCGATCCAGTTATTTGTAGCAACATATCTACTATGTTTCTTTTTTTTTCAGCATTTATAGAAAGCCCACGAAATATGAAAACACCACGTGATTGCGCTCTTGCGCTACCGTATTGTAGCGTTGGCAAGCGCGTCCTGAGTGAACGAAGCGTGCGTGCTCACCGTTTCGAAGTTAGCGGTCGATGCAGCTCTCAGCATAATCATGAAAGTGCGTCAGCACATTCTTCCTGAACATGGGATTTGATTGTAAAACATTTATTGCGTCGAGAGCTGGTTGCGGAGACACGTACTAGATGGCCGCTAGCCCATGGCTAGCGGCGACCACGTTGGCCCACTCGATTGCCCGTATTTGAATCTTGGGGTCCGAGCTGACCAGCACGGCCTCCCACCGCTCGGGAGAAGGGAGCTGTATCAACTCCGCCGGAGGCGGATCATCTGCGCAATTCCACAGAATGTGGTCGTAGGTGGCCCTTTCACCACATTCATGGAAGTTTCGGTCGTACTGGCCAGGGTACATGAGGGCAAGCACTGCTGGATTCAGAAGGAAACATGTTTGCAGTCGGCGCCAGGTAACTTCATGCGCTGCTAACGATTTGTGGGGAGGAGGATAAGCGCGCCTCTCCAGCCTAAAGTAGCGCGAGCCGTGAACTGCGATAAGTGATAAGCGCGCTATCAACAGCCAATTCAGACGGAGGTTCTGTTGACCCATCACGTAGGCAAAAAAAAAAGGGGGGGGAGGGGGGGGGGGAAGAACTGGAGTAGCGTCTTTTAAATTAGCCTCCGTTTTTTTTTTTTTTTAATGCTATCATTTTGCAGCCCGTCGAACTGAGCGGCGGCGGCTCACTGGGGCACGGTCAGCGCGCACGTTTCGTTCGTTCGGAATACGCGTGGGAGCGCTGGAATATCGTAGCGCAAGAGCGCAGTCACGTGGTTTTTCATATTTCGCGGGCTTTCTTTACATATCGAGAAAAATAACCACGTAGGAGATATGTTGCTGCAAAAAAACTGCATCGGTTCTTTCTTATCACCCTCTACAAATTGAGGGAACGCACATGACCCTAAAGTGAATAGAAAATTTGCATAATTAATCTGAGCTAATTAACTTATTAAGCGGAATTTAAGAAATACTCTGAGCAGCTCCACACGACGGGAAACAATATGCCGTTGATTTCGCCCAGCTCCGGTGAGCCACTTTTTTTTATTCCTTGGTTCTCGATACATGAAACGCCCTGTATATCTCAGAGTGAGGTCTCGGTTTCCTCAGAGTTCAGCAACAACACGACACTACGGCTGCAGTTCTAAACCATACCGGCACAGGCTTTGGAGCCACGTTAAGAAAGGCAAGAAAGACAAACACTTGAAACGATGTTACGGGCTCCACGCGGTCTATGAACATCTTCAAGACCCGACAGATCTCGGACATTATTACGTCACGACACGAGAAGGAAACGCTAAGACACTGCGGGGCGTTACCAACGAAACGGCGCACCGCTTTATACTACCCTCTGCGGCTGTGTGCAATGGCATCCGGGGGGCAGCGACGTCCCATGCCGTAACCGAAAATTCCCTCAGTTGGGCTTGAAATTCTATACTTAAGGCCTTCTTTTTCGCGCAGCAGCTTGAAAACACCGTCAATTCAGAAAAAAACCATAATCTTCAGCCCTTGAAACTGTTAGAAAGACCGCAAAAAAAAATCCCTTTTCGCCAAAATTTGCCGTTCAAATTCCCTGAACAAAGGAAATTCCCCGTTTGGAACGTCATTGCTAGAGAGCATCCTACTTTTCGCATGGGAAGGCGAAATTGTAGAGGCCCGTGTACTGTGCGGATTGAGTGCACGTTAAAGAATCCCAGTTGGTCGATATTTCCGGAGCCGTTCACTACGGCGTCTCTCATATCCTGAATCCCTTTGGGACGTTAAACCTATAAACCAAACCAAACCACTTTTCGCATGGCATGAACACCCCAAGGCCAAGGCTAACCTCGACAAACGCCACAATCTTGCAAGTTATGCTATGCTAGATTGCGCAATCTAGCATATGCTAGATTGCTAATTGCGCAATGATAATTTCGCAATCTAGCAAATGCTAGATTGCGAAATCAATAATCAATTATCAATAAGCGCCTCGCTGTCTTACGTTTTTATCTTCTCTCACCTCTGGTTGCGTTTGCGTGCGCTACACACATATAGCCGGCTACAAATTCATTCAACTCGCGCGTTAAGGCCGATTCACACGACGGACCGTTCGCCCGCGGCCCGCGCACTACGTATTCATGCGTCAGCACTTTGAGGGGCGCGCTGGATGCATGGATGGATGGCGGCCGACAGCGCGCCCCTCAAAGTGCTGACGCATGCACACGTAGTGCGCGGGCCGCGGTCGAACGGTCCATCGTGTGAATCGGCCCTTACTAACCAACTTCGAAGCGCTGTGATTACAAACCACCCGGTCACTTTTCACTAGCATTTCCTCTGAGTGCTCGCCGGTACTATTGGATGTGATGCGGAACTGAACTGTAAATCCCTTGCGCTATTATAGTCACACAAAGGCAGCAGCGGGGCTCCCAGTAAATCCATAGAGAGGCCTCAACTTAGCCACGTGAGTTTCGTAAGGGCCATGTCATATCCTCCTGTACGGGCCCCTGGATGGACCTCCGTGCCAAGGACAAAAACTGCTCATCCTGCCTGTCCTTCCGTCTCTCTTTTAAGGCAGTGGCCGTAGGTAAACTTTATCCGGTGTTAAGGCGAAGGCATTGTTGAAGATGTGCCTTGTGCAGGGTGTATCACGCTTAGCAGGAACACTCCAGCACCAGTTGTCGGTGGTTGGCGCTCTGTCACGTTACCCGGACCCTTGTACACTCAATAGTAACGCTGTCCGCGCAAAACGCCTGCAGTTAGCGCTGCGCAAGCTGCAAAACTGCTAGTGTTCGAGACTTTCACCCACCAGCTGCAATGTGAATAGCCTCATCATAATAATCATCACCACCAACAACAACAACAACCACTCATTCAAATGTTCTCTCTAAGTATGATCGACCCTGTAGAACCACGTGATACAGGTGCACTTGGACAATGTTGGTATTCGCATGGGCCCTTTCAGGGTCCAAAGAACGCGGCACAGCTGCGGTATTCACTTCTTCCTTGTGGGCAAGCAGTTATGGTTTTGCTACGTTTTTCCCCATCAACCACTTTTCCGCGTACTACCCACGGTTTGCGCCCCCCAAAGCCCCAGAAACGTTGCCTTCCATCCCTACGCATGCAACCGTAATGAAAGCGGCTTCGCAGCCCGTTCAGCGCCTGTTCAGCGCAGGGACCGGTAGAGAGGCGAGGGTGTGGGCGACGAAGAGACAACGACGACGAGGCAGGACTCGCGCAATCTTCTTCCTTGCTGTCCCCGCGACTTCCGTTTAATCAAGTCTCCAATTAGTCGGGCGGGGAAGTCGCGTACATTCCTCCACTGATCCTGCATGGCCCCAAGTGAAAACACAGGAAAGAAAAGACGACACAGGGATTGCATTGGACCTTTGGCGAGTGGCGAGCCCCAAATTAAACGCTGAGTCACGTCCGATCTAGTAATGCTGAAGCCAATGGGAAACCCCGACTAAGCGCTTAGTGGGGGTCGTTTTCGGAAAACCTTACGAAGTTGTATACGGGGAAGACTGTGTTCGCAATGTTTTGTCTTGACATTGTGCTGCATTTATTCTCATACGATGCGGAAGGCTGCAGAAAATGAGAATCACGTATTGAGAACACGACGATGCCTGATTCAACAGTTCGTGCACGTTGATCGATTAAGTCGACGCGACGGTTAGTTCGTTAGAGCAAGAGAAGAAAACACTGTAACAGGACAGTTGCCACTGTGTAACGCGAGACTCAGCGACAGGCATGGATTTACTAATATTTTATGATATATTCAGGTAGAACATCTGACAGCGACCACATCTCGTATAGTTCTTTAGCGCTATAGTGATAATGGCGACGTGGCGCATCAGACGCTTTCCGGGAGGGCCACAGATTCGGGAGACCAGGGCAACAAACGACCTCCCTTTTCTGACTTCATAAAGCACTCTTCTTGAAACAGATGCAAACGACACACACTCATGTGTTGTAACATTTAAAGGAGATCCTACAACTGCAAAAATGGCTAGGCGGACCATATAGCGCTAATATATACATTAGCCCAGGTGCGATTGCAATGAATTTTTTTTTCTACCCCTTGCTCACATGGCTTATTTTATTCCGCGTTATATACCCTCAAAAGCTTTAATGCGATGTTTTAAAACTGGCAAATTGCTCCTACTTCAGTTCTTTTTTTTTCGTTTATTACGCTTTTGCAGTATTAGCTCCTGGCTTAAGAACAAATCCTTTTCCCATTTCGCAACAGAAAGTTTCACATCGCGTCTACTGAGCGATGCTTCCGACCACCAAGACCAGACTACTCACTGTGCCCACATTTCATGTTGGCGAATTACGTTGCTTACATCGGGGCCAGATGATTGCTGCTCTGCACGCCACTTCTTCGATAATGGGCTGAAAGCAGTAACCGAATATAAGCATTTCACGTTAAAATAAATAGACTCCCACTTATGCTGCATCAAAAGAACTAAGCGAACTTTTAGAGTTGTCTTTTAACGTTACAATTCGTGCGACTTGTTACAGAAGATATTAAAACCAACAGCTAGGCTTCATACTTTAAACCTTAATACTTCATACTTTTCTTATACCTTACTCCTTAGCCATTCATACATAAGCTCAAATCTGCGTCTTGTACGAGGCTGTCTTGTAGGATCCCATACCAACATGTTGAACACGTTTATAGCGACAGGGCAATATATATCCGAAAGTGTCCGACTGTTCGCAATACGGACAAACAACCTCACCAGGCTTATATGCTAGTAATCTGGGTGGTGTCAAGGAAAGGAACCACGCTCGAAGTGGAGCCACAGAAGCGAATTCCGTCCAGATTAAGAAGCAAATGAAAGCAAGAGACAAAACTACCTGTATGAAGCAACAGCGTACACAATTTCTCTAAACTTTATTAGTTTTGCTCCCCGCGTCATACAATCTGCCCTTGGCAACTTTTTATGCTCCAAGCAACTTTGGCACGTAAATGTCGCTTGGCGCAGCTTAATAGTCGCGTGAAGTTAGCTCTCGGATCACAAGACACCAGCCGAACGGACAGGGAGCATCAAACACCGAAAAGTATGATTTTCGTGGCGTTTCGCTAGTTTCATCCATTCATGGATCGTTAACCGCGCACATATCTCTGTCGTTTAATTTTAATAAAACACGCATGCAGGCCTCCGTCCTCCTACAATCTATAGAAGGCACTGCTCGAACACCCGCGTAAACTTTTATAATGCTGGCGCACAAGGCCCCGTACGTTGCGTGTGCGTTGCCTCGGAGCCAGGCGGTTTTATAGCAGCTGAATCATTAAGTATTAGCCAGCTTTGATTTTTGGTCTTTGATGCATTTACCGTGCACGATACGAGGCCATGTTAGCGGCCCCCAGCCTCCTATTTCCGCAGAAATTAATCCCCGTCCCGAAGGGGCAATGCAGTAAAGCTCAGTACATTCTTCTTTTGTTTTTTGCTTTAATTTCCTTAAGGACCGGCCTCAAAAGAGCACTTCGGGGACGTCGGAAGCCGTTAGGAACATTTTCAGCCAATCGCCTTCGCTCCCCAGCGTGCACTTCTGTATTGAAAAGGAGCTCGCATCTCCATGTGGCGCGACGAATACTTTAAATGAGGGTTTCTCGTAGCTTCTCGTACGGTTAAGAAAAATAAATGTACGGCTCTTCGAGTCGGGTTTCGAAAGCAAACTGCCCACGCTACTCGTTCTGCACGTGCCAGACTGCAGTCTGGTTTAAACGTTTCGTGCTTTATGCGGTCCTCTTCATAAAGTGAAAATGCTTTAGTTTCTAGCACTTCCGTTTCGCAATATTCGCAAACAAAATCTTTTGTATTCGCGACAGTGGCTTCTTTGCCCTGCCATTGTGCTAACTAAATTCCGTATCTATCATGACAGTATTCATCACAGTTGCTAACACGAAATAAAAGAGTAATTAATCATTTTCATCCACCCAAGCGCAGCCATACGGCTACAAAGGAAAGAAAAAACAGCTTCCATCAAAACTTTGTAGTTAAAGAAAAATTCAACCTCGTACCGAGTTCCAACCTGCGACCAGCGTTTTGCCGCAGCAGTCGCCCTACCAACTGACCTTGCCGAAACGGCTAGCATATAGCAGGGTGAGAGCGAATCGATCAGTTCTCAAAGTGGGAACAGTGATGTTTAGGGGAATCCCCCAAGGTTGAGACGATTTTGTGATAAGGGATTAATTACTCATTTCCATCCACCCATGCAAATGAGTAACGACTTTCTTATTATAAAATCTTCTCCACCTTGAAGCATTCCCCTAAAAATCTGACCGACCAGCTTGTTAACACTTCTGAAACAAGACAGCCACGAACAAGTACTCCTTTCTTGACTTTCTTTCACGATAGAGCAGAGAGAAGCAGAAATCCAGGTACTAACGAAATTTACGTTCTAGAGACTGCTCCCCCCCCCCCCCCCCCCCCTCCTCCGCAAAATTGAGCGCATTAACTTTGTATGCACGATTCAGAAATTCTGTGTGCCTTTACATTCTTGCTTATTTTTTTTATTGCGTTATTTCATGTTGTCGCAGTTGTCTACAAAGAGGGATTCTAGCTGAGGTAGCCCTCTGTGCGCAGCCTACGTCGCTTCGAGGAGGTCCGGACGGACCTTGAAATCGTCTTGCAAATTCTTCGCGGAGTCCTTCCTTCCCGAGCACGCCATGCGTCGAGCCGGCACGTTCGCCTCATTTCGAGGCCACTCGGTCCCCTACGGTCGTTTCCCAAACGCAGTCACCGCGTTCCGAACGAAAAGCGCCAAATTGTTTCTCCAGATGGCCAGTCTTCAGCAGCGGCTCTACAATATCTTGGAAATGTTCCCTTGATGACGGTCGTCGACGCCGATGAAGCAAAGCGCTCTCGCGTCATCAGATAAATGCGGCAGCCATCATGTGGTCCATCTAATGGTGCGCGCAGTCACCAGGGTATAACGCGCTTTTTATGAGTCTCCGCACCATGCGCGCATTGGCAAGCAAAACGTTGAGGCTGGAAAACGCGCTCGAATGCATGAATTTATGATAAAGTGAACCCCTGTCAAATGGCGATGTTCTTGTGCGTCTGCATGTTTGCTGTCGTTCTGGTTGGCGTCTCGTAGCGAATGGGTATTCCAATGTGGCGGACCAACGGCTTGAAATAGCCCCAGCGTTGAACCTCAGCTGTTCTTTTTCTCTATATCTCACCCTTCCTTGGAGAAACCCTTTCTCTTTTACATGTTATCATCACTGGCCTGCCCTTGCCACAACAGCATCAAGTTATACAGGTTCCATACACTAAGACCCAATTCGTGTAGATAGCCCTTCACCACGCCTGTCTCCAATGCACTCACTATACGAGAGAATATGACTCTCTGCTGCCTTTGGCAAATATTTGCCATATTTTTATGCTGTATATTCCGGTACAATGAACAATATAAAAAAAAGCAATTCAGCACATTCACGGTTGTTACGCACACGTTTTTTATCCCATAGTTGTTTCCTTGACAACATGCATTCGTCTTGCAATTGAGTCTCCGTTAAATAATCGCGCTCCAGGAAACAAGGAACAACGATATATCCAGCGCTGCAGAAAAATTTCCTTTAAGCAGAGGGTGATGTTCCTTGTTAAATAAAGTGGCCGTGGTGGCTCAGTGGTTATGGCGCTCGGCTGCTGACCCGAAAGACGCCGATTCGATCCTGGTTGCGGCGGTCGAATTTCTATGAAGGCGAAATTCTAGAGGCTTGTACTGTGCGATGTCAGTGCACGTTAAAGAACCCCAGGAAGTCAAAATTTCTGCAGCCCTTCACTACGGTGTCCCTAATAGCCTGAGTTGCTTTGGGACGTTAAACGCCCATAAACCATAAACCTTGTTAAATAGAAAAAAAAATACATTGTCATTGCCCTCCGCCCCAAAGATAATAGCACTTCGGAAAGTACGTAAGAGCGCTTCGGAGCATTCAGTATATCAACACATTAAACAGAATATTCGTGATCGTTGCCAAATGCGTACCGTGCACATGCTATCGGGATCTTCCAGAGAAACGAGCGAAGATAAAAACTTGCAAACGACGATTTCTGTACACGTTTCTACTTCCTGCGTGAGCACATCTTATATTAGTGCGAATGATGGCAAAGAGCGTACAAGAGTTAAACGCAAAGAACGCGGCCAAACTTGTTCTCTTAATAAACATGCATCTAGTTACTTCATGGTGGCAGCAACAAAGAAAGAAGGAAAGAAAGAAAGAAAGAAAGAAAGAAAGAAAGGAAGAAAGAGAGAAAGAAAGAAAGAAAGAAAGGAAGAAAGAAAGAAAGAAAGAAAGAAAGAAAGAAAGAAAGAAAGAAAGAAAGAAAGAAAGAAAGAAAGAAAGAAAGAAAGAAAGAAAGAAAGAAAGAAAGGAAGGAAGAAAGAAAGAAAGAAAGAAAGAAAGAAAGAAAGAAAGAAAGAAAGAAAGAAAGAAAGAAAGAAAGAAAGAAAGAAAGAAAGAAAGAAAGAAAGAAAGAAAGAAAGAAAGAAAGAAAGAAAGAAAGAAAGAAAGAAAGAAAGAAGAAAGAAAGAAAGAAAGAAAGAAAGAAAGAAAGAAAGAAGTAGTATGTTCTCCCAAATGCGAGCTGCAAGCGCGGGTAGCTTCAGCTTACACTGCTGACTCAGTAAAACAAAATAAATTGATGCAGACGAGAATAAGATGCCCTCTGTCTGGCATGCCATTGTGTACTTCTCGCAGTTATTGTCCTTTTCGAGAGCCTCCTCTCGCTTTTTTTTTTCATCCTTGCTTTCCTTCGTTTTTTAGCTATTATTTTTACCGCCGTTTTTCTTTGCCCCATTCCTATTTTCTTTCTTTGTTTTGCACTGCTCAGTTTGTTCGTGCATTTTTTCCTTCCTTCGTTCTCGTTGGCTTACTTGGTCTTCTTTTTCATGACTTTTCATCTTTCCTCTCATTCTTTTTCCTCCGTCTTCTTTTCCAGTTTAAATTATATTCCTTGCATCCTTCATTCGTTCCTTCTCTTCTTGTTTATTTCTTTTGTTCCGTGTTCCCTGCAACCCATTGCTCCGTTTTTCTTGCTTCATTTGTTTTCAGTTATTGTCTTCGTTTCTTTCTTCCTCTATTCCATTGTTCCGTTCGCTTTTTCATTTCTTGTCCATCTCATTGCGTCTTTTCATTTCGTTTACTTTCCATCTCTCCTACTTCTATTTCCCTATCATTTAATTTATTTTTCTTATTCCTTCCTCCTATTCCCTTGTTCCTTCAATGCTCTCATCATTCTTCTCATAACCACTTTCACCTAGAGTCTTTTGATGTGCGCATTGAAATCTCAGCCCACTACCTTGATTGCCACATCAGTGAAATGCAGCCGCGCGGCTGGGTAATGGAACCTGCGAGTGTTTTTTTTTTTTTTAATAGCTCGAGGCCATACATTGCGAGCCACATCGCCGTCCACCCCGAACATTCGTCCCCACTTACGTTCTGAGAAATAATATATCACCGACTTAGCAGCAGGAAATACGCAGCCCCCCTCCATCCCCCCCCCCCCCTCCCACAGACCTCACTCGTCAGGAAGCTACTATCGAGAATATTTCACGCAAGATTTTCCACACTTTTTAAAAATAGGATTTCTGAATTAGATGAGCGCTCACTTGGCATTGCATTGTCAGCGGTGTAGTACATCAGAATGCCGCTAAGATGTTTAGGTTTGTTAACTAATATTCAATAGTTAACTTTTAACTATTACTGTAAGGTTCCTAAATAACTGAGAGGCGTGTAGCCCATCGTAGGGAATATCCAAATCAGTTTTAGAAGTACGAAAACGTGGTTACCCTCGGCACTGTGGCCCAACAAGTTTTGGCTGTTTCGATGAGTTAAGTGTATTGGAGAGGTTGCTTTGCCTATAAGCTTCTAGGAAGCGCGTGTATTTTGGCACCATGTAGCCAAAATTTGTTGGGCCACAGCGCCGAAGGTAACCATGATTGGGAAATTATTAAAACTGATATGGATATTACTCACGGTGGGTTACATGCCTCTCAATAATTAAGGAGCCTTACAGTAGCAGTTAAAAAGGTAACTATTCAATATTAGATAACCGGCCTGCTTGTTAACAAGCACTTCTTATCTCTATTCCAATCACAATGCCATGCCAAAAAAAGCGCTCTTCTAAATGAAAAGATATTTCTAAAAATTGTTTAACGTCTTACATGAAACACCCTATATAGGGTGAAACATGCAGGCCCGCACAACTGCCTAACCCAGCTCGATACAATAAAATCTGCAAGGACAATAATGCATGCCCGGCCAGCGGAGAGTTTTACAGAATCCTGCACGTGGTTTGGAACTCCCCCGACCATCATAGAGCACATAATTATCAGGAACTCAGCCTTGAGCACTGGGAGGTGAAGGTGGCTCACATAGGTCTCCTCCTTCGGCGCCAGCTGATCAGACAAGCCTGGAGGGCCGTCTTCGACAATGGTTTCCCGGAACTGGCAGAACCATCCACGTGATCCGTCTAAGTGAATAAGAGTTTCCTTTTATTCTCACTAAAACCCACGACATCACGATCAATAGCAAAACGCCGTGGCTAACTAGCCACCTCGGCTGATTCCCAGGACTGGTCTAGAGAACAACAGAATGCAAAGGTTAAGCAAATGTTTTCTCAGAAAAGAAACTAAGGCAGACTATCTCACTCAGTGGGCAGCAGTGATGTAGGAGGGATTGGAAAAAGGAAGAAAGATGCGCGTTTTTTTTTTTTTTAAGACGAGCGTTTTTTGAATTTAGACGATTGAAACCGACCGCAGCCAGGATTCGATCCCGTGACGTTATGACCAGCAGTCGATCGAACTCCACGGCTGTCCGTAGGCAACGAAACAGCTTGGCTGAAACGTGGTACATCCGCTTTCGCTTCTACCTAGAACGCTTTCGCTCTTCTTCAGTGAACAGCAGCAATTCGTCGCCAGTCCGCGTCTTCCTGGTCCCGGGGCCTTTTATCCCGTCCCTTTATGGAAACGGGACTGGCAAAAAGGAAGGCAGAGAGCCGAGAGGGGGGGGGGGGGGAGGTCGAGCAGTATGCGCTCAACAACGCGTCAGACGCGACCTTTTCGATGCAACGACACCATGGAAACGCGAGCCGGCAGCCACCGAATCGGCGCGGCGACGAGTCTTTATTGAACGCGGCCCCCCCGTAGCGACACGCTCCTTTCAATGCGCCATCGTGCATGCGCGACCCCTTTTCCTCTGCTGCTCCTGCAGCCTCCATTGCCGTGTTCGCGCGCGCGCTTGCTTCAAGTCTTCGAGAAGACGGGGCCCCTAATAACGCGGTGTCACGCTGCGACAAGCGAAACGACGTCTCAGTTGCCCGACGTCGCATCGAAGCCCTGACAGTTATTGCTACACCCGGTGTTTACGAATCGCGGTTTGGAGGCACGGTCCTCTCCTCCTTCCCTCTCGGCACGTGGACTGAAAAGAAAGGTTTGGTTTATTGGTTTATTGGGGTTTAACGTCCCGAAGCGACTCAGGCTATGAAGGACGCCGTAGTGAAGGGCTCCAGAAGTTTCGACCCCCTGGGGTTCTTTAACGTGCACTGACATCGCACAGCAGACGGACTGGAAAGAAAGGATAAAGCATAGGTGCGCTCTCTCGCTCTCTCTTAAATGTTAATTCTACTAGGACAGCTGTATAAGGGACATCATGTGGGGCTGGAGCCATCGCTCCCACAATCATCCCTTTCTTGCTTCTGAAGAAAGCTTGGGCAAGTCGACGATCCACCTGGTCATTGCTTCTAAACATTTTTGTCCTATTCAGCAAAGACTGGCATATGATTGTTACGTGTAGCCTTACGGAAGGCCTCGCAATGCACGGGTAAATAAGAGCTTAATTTTCATCGCAAGCAGGTGCTCCCTTAGCTGTTCATTTATACAACAACCCATTTGACCTGTTTGCCAGGCGTCTTTTTTCTATTTTAGGGTCCGAAATTCATTCAAATGAGGCAACTTGCTTTAGATTTATTTTAGCCATGGGGCTATTTTGGGGGCTATGGTGAGCACTAGGGAAGAGGCACATTGGTTTGATTAATTACCTATTTAACTAAAATGGTTAAAAATCTCTTTAATTTTTGTTTCAAAGGATAGGTTGCATATGGAGAATTGGAGCCCGCTCCCCAAATAGTCTAGCAGAGAACATATTCATAAACAAATTTTGTGGTCCTTACGCTGCGAAAAAAAGTAACCCTGGTGTGCGGCTTCACACCGTGCAGCGAATGCCTTTGACGTAGATCACTCCGCCCTACGTCACGCACTGCTAACGTCACCTGAGGCCCAAACGAGCGGACTTAGCGGCCTCATAGTTGGTTACCGCGGCATAGCCCAAGGCGCACTTTCATTGCGCTGGCAATCCTGTCTCGACAGGTCCGCGTGCCCATTCTCGTTAATGGAATCGGCAAAAAGAAAGGCTCACGCCATTTTCAATTGCCCAGTGCACGACGTGGACAGCTGGTTTGCACTGTCAAAACTTTGTTCGCTCAAATGTGCACGAGTACCTTTTGAGTATTGTTCGTCTGTCTTGCCACCATCGTTGGAAAAACTGAGTGTGAGGCTCTTCTGCCAGAATCGTCATTGCAAACCGCGGTTTGGCCACATCACGACATGACTGTAGGTTTTATTTTTCGTTCAAGGAACTTATTCCACCGAAGACAAAGTAATACGAAACCTCTCAATAATCTGTCACCTGATGTTAACGGATTGGATGGAGTTCAAAGTAATCCATAGGGGGCTCACGACTAACATGACAACGCATATAACGCGGAGTGTCTTTTATATTTCGTTATTGACAGTGTTTCGTTTATGTCGTTTAACGTCCCAAAAATACTCAGGTTATGAGGAACGCCGTACTGGAGAGCTGCGGATATTTTCGACCACCTAGGGTTCTTTAACGGGCACTGACATCGCACAGTACACAAGCCTATAGAATTTCGTCTCCATCAAAATTCGACCGCAGCGGCCGGGATCAAACCCGCGTCGTTCGGGTCAGCAGCTGAGTGCCATAACCAGTGAGCCACTGCGCCGGTTCTTACTGAAGTAATTTGTTATTCGATTGCTTCAGCAAGCTTTCCTATTTGAAAAGCCTACTCAGCGCAATTTTTTTTTTTGAAGGAAACTCCCTATCATCGTTTATTCGTAACAATATTCTGGCTTCGAAGTTATGAAAGAACAAATTAAAACTTAGAACTCGCAATTCATTACCCCTCCCCCCCCCCCCAAGAAAAAAAAAAGAAAACTCCATTGTGCACCTCTCAGAACTTAGGCAATATGAGGACCCAGTAGTAAAAATCCAACCTCCGTTCAAGCTCTGTCGCACTCAGCCGTTGGGGCAGACTCGCATGAACAGGATGCATGCAGCGCTTTACAAAGACTCCACACTGACGCCATGCTTGCACACTGCGCTATTTGTCGAATCCTGGCTACTGGCTTCGGTCTTACGAACGCAAGCACGCTGGTTCCAACTTCTTCTTCCAGAACATGCGCTTTAGGCTTCCTTGTTAACGCCACAGAACCAGTAGAAGCAAATTTTCTAAAACTGGGCACAAACGATGTCTCCATTCGAAGGTGACGCCCCGGATGCTTGACAGCGTAGAACTGCGCCGCCACACGCTTGTTCTCTATGACTACATATGCGACAACTGTGTTCACTTTTTCTTTGGTAGATAATTCACTCGCTGTGTCCTCTTTCTGTACGTCTTGCGTTTCTTTTGTGCTGTACCTTCCAAAATGAAACGCTAACAACTTGCTCAACAGTACAGCCCTCACAATTTTTTTTAGCTTCGCGACGCTACTACGAGGCCGATGCTGTCAGAAGCCACAAGCGGGATTAGCTTGAGCCTTCCTTTTTGCCGCTTCCACAAACGACAATGCCCATGCAGTAGCTTTGAGGTCGGATCGTAGGCCAAATAACAACGCACTTTGGGGTCCAACGCGGCGGCAATCTGCGAATACGCGTAGAGCCACCAAACTGGCAGCAATTCCAAGGTAGATGTAGAGGGGTAGCGTAGCCTCCAAGAAGCCCATACGTTCAAATATGGCGGCTTGTGGTGCGTACCCTGCATCACCTTCGAAGTGAGTGGATAACTAAACAACGATGTCACAATTAAAAATTCTCCCGGGGCGGGCAAAAATATGCATAGTGGAGAGGCCTGGAGACCCTGCTAAGAAGCCCGGACCCTGAGCTCCAATGCACCAGCATACGTCAGACGGAAGAGGCTGCTAAAAGTCAAGGCCTGCCAGCCAACCTCTAACCGCGGACGCGCAACTCCACGTCTCCCAGCAGGGGTGGGAATAAACGTCTTTCATGGTTTAAATAAAAGTTGTTGAATCAACCAAGAACGTGACGTCATGGTAGGCGTTCGTTAGGCGGGCGTTTGTTCTTGGGCATAGTGGAGCCAAATTATTATTCGGTTTTTACCTATAGACTGTTTAAAATCTGGTTGATGCATCGTAGAAACAAAGAAAGTGTAGTTGGAGTCATTCTTGACAACTATTTTTGCACCTCTGACCAATAGGTTATACAATGATTGTTGCAGTCTTTATTGTGGGAAGCACGCACCTGCCGTACACATTTTCTTTGCGTCACACTGGTGTCTCTCAGCGGACGGAAAAAATACGACATGGCATTATGTGCGACAAATCGTCACACACCCCCCAAGTCGTTTTTGTTCTTTTTTTTCAATAGCGCTATCCAAATACAAACCCCTGCTCCACAATTTGGGCAATCTCTTATTTTTTTCAACAGCGCCATCCAAATGCAAACCGCTGCTCTACAATTTGGACAATCTCTATTCTTTTTTTTTTTTTTTGAAAAGTGCCATCCAAATGCAAACTCCTGCTCTACAATTTGGGCCATCTGAAAGCGACTTGGAAAAGACAGAAAACAATGTGGTCACAAGAACCGACTCCCAACACTACACAAATAAGGCGACGAACGGCCACAAAAGACAGAAATTCGGGAATATTTAACAATAGAGAGAGCAGCGTGAAAGAGGAGGAAACGCATGCCACATAAAAACTGCAATCAACGCAGAAAATAAAGGCACACGTGGAAAATTAACGAAAGAACTCGCTTCTTTGCCGGCTACCAACACCCCCTTACCTTCCCACATACAGTTATCACCAACTTGGACGCAAATAGGAGAGTTTCGGGCTATGACGTATGACGATACACGCGTAGTTTTCCCGAGATAAAATCACTCATGCGGGCTTCCCAGTTAGAGGACAAAATCAGCACCATAAGAAGCGGCTACAGGCGACCTACTCTTTTCCTCCTTCCGCATGCCTGCTACTTCAATGGTTCCTTCTCGACTGGACCCACTCTCCAACCATGCCGTCCTACATGTCGCAGACATCAATGGCTGCCGAGGTGGCAAAAGAGAAAGTTTTGCGCCGACAACCCAGCAAAGCATCCTCAACGCAATGACGCCACAAGGCGCCCGCAGCAACGATGAACGAGGTAGATACCGGCTGTATCACGTGACACGTGCCGAGAGAACGCATGCAGCAAGGAGCACTAAACGGAGTGGCGCTGATGGACGGGGAACGAGCTCTCGATCAACGCGGCATCCAAGCAGGAGGAGCGAGCAGACGCCCCGGGGCCAACTCCTGGGAAGGCGCGAATGAACTCAGCGCTTCGGAGATGGTCGCGGATAACAGCGGTGCGGCGCTTTGATACCGGCGGCGGCGTGGCCATCGACCGGCCAATTAACGGGCTTAACGGACTGCGCCGACGCAAAATCAATAAGGTGGCAAAGCCTCCGTTTGTCATGATTAGGCGCTTCGCTGCTCTCCCTGCGTGCGGTGTCAGCGAGGCAGCAACTGCTGCGAGCGCTTGGGGCAAACGAAAGGAAAACAAAGTAGCAGCAACCAACCCCCCAACTCTTGCTCCCAATTACAAGCCGCGCAGGTGGTTGCAACAGAGGATCAGACGCTCCGGTGCACTGTTCGGTTGACTCTCTTGCGGCTGTGCTCGGGTGGGGAGCCGATTGGGAGTCTCCTGCTCACTCCAACTCATTTCAAGCGGAATAATAAAAAGCAAAAATCTGCACCATATAAACGAACAGGTACTTTGAAGATTGCAGCGTGACATTTTTTTGTCTTCTTTGGCTTCTTTATCCCACGTGCGCCGAGATAAGGCTTAGATTTTACGCATTTTCAACGCTTCCATGTCAACAAGAACTTGTTCCAGAATAGAATTGCCTGGAAAGAGAAAGCTCGCCAGAAATCACACTTAGAGTCGAGAATTCAGGTCGCAGCCACTTTCAATTCGAAAATGTGTTTTTTTTTTCTGCTTAAAACGAAACGCTTGTTTTCTCTTATTACGAGGGTTGTTTTGTAAGTCTAAAATACTTCCTGCGGTGTAGTAATTAACTGATCGAATTCAAAGGCGTTATTATTTCAATCAAAGTTTACAATCTACCCTTTCAGGTATAAAGCTTGTCATCAATACCTTGAAAATGAACAGGCACCGCTGTGTTTGCGAACTTCTTGAAGAGCGCTCCTGGGGGATGGGAAGTTCCTATTTATGTAAAGCAATGCTAGCAACTGGTCAAAAACGTGGATTTGGCAGGGAAACAATAGTTGCATAGCGGTTCTTGTTAGTGCTGTATGCTAAAAGTAATAGTTTTAACACATTTAAATTTCATATTACAAATTATAATATGTACAGAAGGGAGGCAAATTTACAAAATACCCTCAGCCTTTTGGCGCCGTAGAGAAAGTGCGCTGAACTTCTGTCATTTCTGGGAGCATTTCACACTCATGGTTTTGCTTTTGTTCTAAAAAGAGAGACCGAGCATCAGAACCAACTTCGAAGCTCTTTTCAATGCACGGTCGCTTAAACGAGACACTTTTTTCCACTGATGAGCACAGGTAGAGAGCAAATGAAGAGGATAAAAGCTTCGCCTCAGCTTTAACATGTTTTATTTCGGCCCATTAATACTTGCTTCTTGAGCAAGGACTCCACCTTCGAGATACAAAACCTGGATAACGAAAATAGATGCCAGAGATATGCGGGACATCGGATTGCGTCCGTCTCGTTAATGCTGCTGTCATTACATAGGAGTGCAGACTGCAAACAAGGTTATTCAGAACATTCTAAACAGTTTCCTAGGTACGCAGCTTGCCCACAACATAATATAAGGTGTGTTACATATATTGCACGTTGTTCAGTGGTTTTTTTATTAGACTGATGTAACCTTGAATGTACCCGACAAAAACCAAAATGCTCTCATGGTATATCATCAGTCAGAGGGAAGTTGCAGCTCTTCAGTGCTTTAGTGACACTTGAGCACAGCAGTAATCGAACATGATGCATCTTCAGCAAGCCGACAGGAGCTACTAAGTCTTCTATTGCTGGTGAACAGCAGAAGCAAAATAATGTGATGTAACAATTTACCTCATCTTCGCCGGCCGCAGCCTAACAAGAGTTCCCGGCGGTACGCTTAATCTTCGTGTCGTATCGACCCCATGACTAAAAAGAATCCCGAAACCATGGCTAAATGCATAAACAACCCAACAAAAAGCGGCGTGTCTGCAGGCTCCTCAAGATCTATCACTTGCCAGAGCCAAACGCTGTTTTCTTACCAGTGCGTTTTTTTTTTCCTCGCGCATATTTTGCTTTCTGTTCTCTGGCAAGTTGAGAAAGTGCTCTCTGCGCAGGTGTGGACCATTACCAGTTAGCTTCCAGCAAACGCGGCGTCGTCTATCTTGCGAGCGCTTGTCTAGCTTCCGCAAGGAAGATTTCTTACCTATGCATTACTTTCTTCTTTCCTCTCTGTCCATCCCCCTTCCCTCCCACTCCCTTCCTTTCAATATCTTTCAGCAACTTTGCTTCCTTCCTGCCAACTTTTCCCTTTCCTGCCCTAACCACACTCTTTCTCACTCCCGAAATGCACTGCACTCAGTGTGCACAATAATGAAGAACGGCACCTTCTCCATCATCGGCCCTACCACAGCCACGTCTTACGCCACCCTGGCGTCCTACGCCAACACCTTCCGGATGCCCTTTGTGAGCCCTGCGTTTCCACAGGTAAGGAAGTACCTACGCGATACGCCACGCGTTTCTCAACTCTGGGGAGAGAAAAAAAAAAAACGGAATTCCAAATGCACTTTTCTGTTCTTTCTTCCTTTTTTTCTTTGTCTGCTTATTCCTGTTTTCGTCGGCGGGTGGCATTCCTTTCCTCCGTCTTTTCGCAATATAGCACATTACCTCGTCGTCCAGCTTTTGTATGCGGTGACATCTTTCGCAATAATAAAGAGTGTCGCGCCGATTTTCACGTCAGTTCGCTTTATTACGAGCCCCTCCTCTCATCGATTTCATCCAGGCGACACATTTTCCTGCGAGGATTTTTATGAGTGTGTCGACGGATGTAGATGTTCCGCCAGTCGCATGCCGCGCAGTTTCGTGTTCGGTAGAACGCCCGCAAAGTTTGCGACTCCCGATCTTCGTTTCCATGGCAGCTCTGTGAAGCTTTGTTTGGTGAGCGATTGAGACATTTTGAAGGGCGGGATCGAATGAACAGCGGAAATAGGCGTGTACTCTCTGCTCACTTGCTGCGTACCCTTGTTGCCGTCTTTTTCTGCCCCGACATCAAGCATTTCTTTCTTCGCGTTCTGACAAGCCTCATTAGCATTCTCAGTGCGCACGCTGCGCTCGATCGCCTCATGTTTGAGTGGATACAATACCTGACTCGGAATGTCGAGAGACTAAGGGGCGGGTTCTTCACACGCTCTGAGTCAAATTGTCTGCACAGGAACTTGTATTCGGCATTGAACAACATTGAAACTGCGACAAAAAGCTGTGCAACTGACAGTTGAAGCCATTTGGCGTTACGGGCTGTTTGTGTTCTTTGAACTGTGGTTTGCTTGTTTCATTGTCTTCTCTACACCGCGAACACCCTTACGGATTGCCGCCGTGTGGGTCACCGAATTTGCGTTCGCAGGTTACCGACGCGAGACCAGCACTGTACGGCATAAGCCTGCGACCGCGCTACCTACCGGCTATAGTGGAAGTCATCAAGCACTACCGCTGGAAGAGCATCCTCTACCTCTACGACTCGGACGATGGTGAGTGACGCATACTCAGAATGGATGCTGGTACTGTAGAATGGTACTGGCAGAATGGTACTGTAGCCTCGGCTGCGGCTACAGTACCAAAATAGCGAGCAACGAGTTCATAAAGGTATTTTGCTATACAGAATAAGTTGCATAATCTAGCCGAACTCTGTTTTAATGTCCTAACTTTGCATCCAGAAGTAGTTGAAACCTGACTGTGGAATGAAATCTTGTACGCGTTACTTTTTAATGACACGAAACTGAAACTGAAGAGCATTATGTCTGTTTCGAAGGTTTCGAGATTTTTTTCCTCTAGTGCTCTCCTTAGGGCTCTTTTGCGAGATACCTGATGCAAAAACTTACCACTGCTATCGTTTTCGCCAATAGTAAGAAAGCAACAAACAGTAGGAAGTACCTTGCGACATATTTGAATACATGTTGCGTACGTTAGCACCGAATATTTCACTGAAGGATTAAGCAGAGAAAATTAATATTTCAGACAAAGGAATTTATAATTGGGACAGCAATTTCCCTTCATTATTGACAAAACTATATTAGTGGTTAGAGAAAAGAAGTCATTTAAATAATCTGAGGAGATTGAAGCATACCACTTGCTCAGAGGTTGGCATATGCATGAAAGAGGTGCAGCATTTTTATTGCAAGCCGTATTCAAAACGAGCCTTTGCAAAATTATTATTAGCGTTGGGTGTCTTTGAAAAGAGAGAGAAACGCTTCATTGAAGAGCAGAAATTTTAGCTGGCATAAAAAATTCGCTGACAAGCTACTCTGCCTGAGTAAGGGAACTGCAGAGAGAAAGACGGGAGGAGAGAGGCGCGCAAAATTATAAAGAAGTAAAAGAATAAAAATAAAAATAGATATTGAAAGATAAATGGGCATTCAGTTTGGACTTAGGTGCATCAGCGGGTATTACAATGTGATATCAAGTGGTGAAATGAACTTATTTATGATGTTTTAAAGTCCCAAAGCGACTCAGGCTATGAGAGCCGCCGTAGTGGAGGGCTCCAGATAATGTCGATGATATGGAGTCCTTTAACGTGCTCTGACGTCGCACAGTAGACGGGCATCTATAGCATTTCGCCTCCATCGAAATGCGACCGCCGCGGCTGCGATCGAACCCGCGTATTTCGGGTCAACAGGCGAGCACCATAACCGCTGAGCCACCATGGCGGCTGATTGGAGGAATGCACTGTCCTATAAAGGGGATGACAAAGTTCGCTGCATGCAGAGTACATAATGGCGATATTTACGGAGATGTGAGGGAGTAGGCTGAGCTATGTCGGTGAGTATTCTTGCCAGTTTGTACTTTCGTCTCCCCTCCGCGCCCTACTCACAACAGGGTAACTATAATCCTTGTTTATGTCTGCGCAGTGCATTTTCTTCGCAGTTACCGCTAAGTTGAAACACAGGTACAGGTTGTTTCAGTGAGCACAAATGTCTGTTCTGATGCAAATCAAAAACCTTAATCATGGCCGCGGTGGTCGAATTTTGTTGCAGGTGAAATTCTGGAGGCCAGTATACTGGGTGATGTCAGTGCACGTTAAAGAACCCCACGTGGTCGAAATCTCCGGAGCCCTTCACTACGGCGTACCTCATAGCCTGAGTCGCTTTGGGACGTTAAAGCCCCATAAAACCAAACCAAATCAAAAATTTCGCCCAACTGCCTCGCTGTGAACGTGCCAAACAGAAGTCATCGCACAAAAACAAATGCCTTTTCAACCAAAATATCACAGCTGTTTTGCCCCAATCATCCTCGAATGCTTTGGCGTCCCTTTCTAAAAACGGTGGCAAGAGGCCCAGCCTGAGCACCGGCGGCATTAGTCGTATAAAATGACGGGCGTTTAGAGGCACGGAAAGTGCCCAGTCAGCAATGCCACGCCAGCTAAGAATCTAGGATTCGATATAAAATGCTTTCTCGAGCCTAATGCTGAGTAGCAATGACATCAGAAGCTCCGACGATAGGGCACTAGAACACTGCCTCACAGCATTAGCTGACAGCAAGCTTCGAACAGGGACGACAGTACAGGACAGCTTCAAAGCTGGGCGTTAGACATGATATTCGACATTATTAACGAATGCTCTTTGGTCAAGCTGAACAAGATATGAAATGGCACGTACCGGGAACATAACAGATGCACCCATATCTTTAAGGCGGTCCCCGAAAGGTCGTCCACTGTTCTTTTTGTTTGTTTGTTTTTTCATCGCTAAATTTCCCGCAGTATAGGCAACTCGTTCTTTCTTTTTTCTTTTTGTGGAACACATCGAAGAAGGCTAGTTTTATTTTGCTGAAGCTGTCACTGCGACGAGTCAAAAAAAAAAGGGGGGGGGGGGGGGACGATAAAGGTCTCGCTTCTACGCTGGTGTCAACTCGCCAGGCTTGAAATGCGGGCCGACGGTTGCTCGTTTATAATAGGGTCAAAGACATGTTCGCCGGAGCCCTGGAAGGCGTACGCGACAGCTTTGGCGTGCATATGCGTTTTCGTTATATCCGAGAAATACCAACTCTCTTCGGCACAGGGCACGCACGAGAAGGCCTTTCTGCGCGGGCTCATGTCGTCGAGCGCCTCGAGGCGGAAAAAAAAAAAAACAGAGCGAGGCCATGGATTCCACGAGAAAATAGTTCAAGAAGGCAGTCGCTTCGTTCGTGTACCCTCTTTCTCTATATATGCGTGCCACCGCAGTGGGCCACCCCCTTTTTCTTTGCCCTTCTTCCGAGCTCCAATCGAGATGGTGGCTTCGTTTGATTACGTGCCGCGGAATCTGAGACAGTGAAAATTTTTCCACCTCTCCATGACGCTGCTGCCCGCTTATTTTCTTTTCCGCTCACTTTTTTGCTCGTCGTGCTTATTATTCCCAAGTCGATATTGCGCATTCCAAAAATGAGATTTTTCTGTCTTGTTTCTTTGCGTTGCTTTCCCGCGGCCCTCCCTCCCGCCCCCTTGAGTGGGTCGATAAAAGGCGGCAGCGAAGCGCATTTTAGCCTGCCCTCCTCTCGATCAAGTCTTAACGCTGACTCAAGGGGGAGAATAGGTGAGCGCGCAGCCTTGGCAGTCACAAAGGTATTGGGTCATTTCAACGTAATCGCCCAGACGATTCTCGAAACGAAGACATCTCGGTAAGCGCAGATGCAACGTTCCTCGTTCCCATTCTTTTTTTTTTGGGGGGGGGGGGGGGGGGGGATTCGACAACTTTCCGTGAACTCGCAGAGCCTCAACTATGAGAAATTTCTACACGCCTTTATTTCAAAGTAGCAACTGCGTTGAAAAGCTTCCTCTCCCTCATGCTTACCTAATATAGCCATACGGGGCAAATACAGCTGCAACGAGAAACAAAGCTCCATATTTATGTATGCCTTCAAAAAAACTTTCAATGGTAGTTATGGCATTAGTAACGCACGTTCCTCTGTTTATAAACCTCGCCTGAAACGCGCTCAATACTGTGAATAATGCGTTTTTCCAATTATCACACCTCCTATTTTTGTGTTACAAATTTTACGCTGTATTGCAGGGGTGATAATAAGAACATACCGTTCTTCACCTCATCGAGCTCAAATAGGTTTTATCTACGAAACGAAACTGCCAAGCGTTAGCTCTCACTGCTGTTAACAAGGCGTGAGCAAAAGCCACATAAATACAAACTCACAAGAGCGAAAGCAACATACTTCTGCGTTTGTTCAACGGAAGAACAGGCCTGAAATTTCTTTTCGTCTGGAAACTAAAGATTTAGATAGAAGGACAGGATTTCTTGTCTGGTTGTGTTTGTTAACTTCTAGTAAACTGCGTGCCATCTACAGCTAAAACTATTTAATTTAAAAATCTAGACGTTTCGGGATTCCTCAGGGGTGACAGGGACCGTTTGCTTGCGGCTTAAAGTACATGGCAGGGAGGAAAGGACGTTGTGAATGGGGCGAGAGGAGTGGTACTTGAGATCTGTGGCTGTGAGTCACGGTGCCGGGCTGTGCGGGCATGGCCGCTGATGTCTAATTTTTCTATCTTTTTTGTGAACTAAGGGAGCGAAGTCCCTGCGCGTACACAGAGGCGAGGTTGCCTCGAGTGCGGTTGACCTTGCAGGAGTTTGAATGTGCCAAAAGTCCAGTAGGACTCTTTTTAGGTAATTGGGGTCGGTTTGAGGAGGGTGGTTTTTCGTAGTTAATTTTATGGTTAGCATCTTCGGAATGCTCGGCTCTCCAGTTGCGCTCACTTGCGAAGTTGCGCGCGTCGTTCTTGCGTTGTGTTCTTTCTTTTAGATTCTTAGTTTCACCGATGTAGCTGTGCAGTGACTAACTGATCAAGTATTAGTGTTGCTTACGTAGTACCTACAACACGTAGAGCTAACTTTTCATTCCAACCATTCGTGTTTCTTCCCTACCAGACAGCACGTGTGTCCTGCTAGGAATGATTCCGACCTGCATCTACATTCATAGTACGTTCAAAAAGAAAACATGAGCAAAAGACAGCGATAGGTGCTCGAAAAGCGTCCGCGCCATCGGCCATGGCTCCATCGCCGTCGTCGCGGTCGCGCTATCGCAAGACATCCACCATTAGTGTGAATACGGATGCGGCCATTGAACCTCAACGGCGCGCGTTCCTGCAGCCCCGAAGGGTACTCCCCTTGCCAGGTCTTCTTGTCTTGCATGTCTCGGGGTCAGTTTTCCTTTGGGCTAATCTTCGAAGACCCCGGCTGTTTCTTCTTCTTTGCTCATGCCACCTTCCCGGCTTTCATTAACGACTTGGCCTTGGCAGCCCACTCTCGGCTGCTGCCGGAAGGAGTGGTGACCAAGTCGGCGCGCTATCCTACGCCCCTCGAAGCCTGCATTCCGGCGACGCGCCCTCGTCTAGCCGTGGGAGGAAGTTCTTCCTTGCCTCATCGGTTGCTGCGGAAGCATTAGCCGCCATTAACGTATCCCATCGTGTCTGCCTCTTCCGCATCCGTTGCTCGCATGCGAGTTCTTGCCTTCAAACCTTCCTCTGTAGTGATTCTTTGCTTCTTTCGGTCTTCGCGTCTCGGGTCTGTTGTCGTTCACATTTTATCTTCTTATCGAAGGAAGGAAGGAAATGGAAGCGTTCATGACGAAGAGTGAGAATGTGGCCACGTGTTATGGTTGCGCTGCATACAGAGGCATGCACTAGGCAGCAAAGCTGCGTTTACGCGAGAGCAATTACTAATTAAAAGCACTTCACGCTTTGCCCGTGCAGCTTCCAACGGCCGCTGACACACACCGTGCCTGCCAGGTGCTTGTAGCAGGTTCAAATCTCAGAATCTGCGTGTGGAGCCCACGAAGGAATTCAGAGGCTGCAGAGTACGGGGAAAATGCACCCACGCTAGTTTCTGTTCCTTTTCCGCTTCTCGCCGGCTGTCATGAACTTTCAGCGCTTTCGCGCCGTCTAGACACGAGCTAATGGTCAATTTGTCATCACTCGCCTGGACAGCACACTTTTTCTTCCGACTGCACGTCAAAACGTAACAAGAAAGACGAAAGAATTAAAAACACCTCATTTTCTTTCATTCTAGACTAACCACATGTCCCACAACGTGCAGCCTACATCCGCCTCTCTATCCGGTGCAGCGCTGAGTTTCGGTGACGTCACAGGCTGGGAGAAAGCATTTATTTTCACAGAGCCTGCGCCAAGGTGCAAGTAAAGTCGGGAAAATCGGTGAAAGTTTGACAAGAACAAACAGGGAAAAAAAAAGAGAAAAACAGTGATGCCCAGAGACGCAAAGTACGCACAGCTAACTCACCTATATATGGTACCGAAACGAAGGAATAAGGCTGCAAGAACAGGGGTGCGTAGTGGTCGCAATTTTAACGTATAGAACAAGCCTTTCATTCCTCAGGTGTGCTAAAAGAAAGAAAAATAATGTTCTTTAGAGGGGCGGGCTTTTAATGAAAAGCCATTAGCGCAGGAATGCGAACCGCGAGAGCGCCTAATTGAAACAGCTTTAATTACGAGCTGCAGTAGAAGCGCTCTATGCCGCACGAACAGCGTTTAATGTTGACCTTTCCCGTCCTTTCATGTCATTTACAAAATTAATGGCACAAAAGACCAGTAAAAAGCAAGTGAAAATTATCCAGTATCCCTCCCTGTCCCCGTTGTAGTCTCGCTTCATTTAGCAAAACTTTCGCTGGGGTTGTGCCTTCTTTTCACTATATATCTTCGCCACTTATTAAGCTGAAACAGGAGTCAACAGCATCATCCTGTTATAATAAAAAGGGTGGTGGCAAAGCAGGTGACATAACGAATTTCTCGGTTGTTCCGGAAGCCGAGGTTGTGCGGATAATCGCACATTACTCGTTTCAATGCGTACGTTAACCTGAGCTGCGACATATGGCGTAGACGTTGGCTCCTTGAAAGTTTTCCTGAAAGTCCTTCGGACGGGAAAGAAAACTAGCTGAAAAATAACAAGCAGGATAAAGAGTGATAATTCTGGTTAATTATATCATTAATTAAGCGTTTCAAATGCCACTAATTACACGGTACAAATATGGCGAACCAAGGGCCGAAAATTCGGTTTCGGAAGTATGTAGCAGCCTTCGCAGTACTGTTTCGAGATTTCGCAGTCCAAACTTATGAACACCTGTAAACATTGTAAAGGAGTCTATTGGCTTTCACAGATAAAGGAGTATAGACATGTAATTTTGGTGACATATTTTCTTCCTATAATGATGCGGAAGATGCCACTCTGCATGAATCACAACAAATAATTTATAATTCAATTTCTTTATCGTGCTTTTTCGGTTCCAGCTGCCGAACGATGAGCGTGCCGTCAACGTGTGCTTATAGATCACGTGAGGCATGAAAAACTTCAATATAATCGTTGCTTCTACGTTCGTTGTGATTCCGGCTCTTGAGGCAAGCTGGCTTTAGCGTTGTAATGAATTAAAACAACAAAGCAGCGGTTACATCACAGTTTTTTCATTCCTCACGTTACCTATAAGCCTCACTTTGACGTCACAGTCAACGTTCGCTGTTGAAACCGAAGCAGCACGAGGAAGAAATTCAATAATAAATTATTTAGCGGTTGCGGGAGAATACCATGCGGTAATCTGGGCATGACAGGTCTTACACGTAATTTGCACACGCATCAGTGACGAACGGCGGCGGCTATGCGTTTCGGCTTATCGTGCGGGAGAAATGGCGCCAGGAGCACGCGCAGATAGAGCAGCGCGCTGCCTCGGCTGCGGAGCTGGTTACGAGGGACAACGGCGACGCCGCGAAACGCAGGAACGGTCGCCAAAGAGCTGCGCTCTAAAATGGCGGACGATATAGCGTGGCTAGGCAGAATTCAAATTGGTTGCGCTCGCACATCACTTCGGTTTCGGTTCGAAGCTCTAATGTTTAAGAGGGCAAGGCGATAGAGGTGTGTTCTGGATACATCGCCTACGGAAGGAAGTTGATGAAAACGACGACATCCACAGCGCGAGAGAATGGCAGTAAACACGCGTACTGTTCGACTGCAGCGATGAGGTAGTGGTCTAATGCACTGGCCAGCAAAGCTGATCTGTTCGCTCTGCGGTGGGTTGGAACCTCACTTGCGGCCATTGGGTATTTTGTCATAATCGTTTATGCATACCTGGCCATAAAACCTGCTGGCAGGTTGCCCACAGCGTAGCAAGCGGGCCACATGTTAAGGCTTTAGACAGACAAGCATCGCCGAAATCGGAGTTTGGGGCTTTAGTTCAAGCTCGCCAAAAGATTTTACGAAAATAAGGGCCGTGCTTATCGCAAAGCGCTTAGCCACGAAATCGTATTTGTGCTCCCACTTTTGATTCAGAGATGGAGGCTTGTGAAGCAGGTGCCTTCGCATTTGGCAGCTCTGCCTTTGCCTCCAGAGTGCGGTGCTTGGTCGAGGCGCATAGAAAGTCGGCTCAGCATGGGCTGCTTTGATAAGCAGCGCAATGGCAGCAGTGGAAGCGCACCCACCGCCCGCATTTTAACGACATGCCGCTCGGCTTATACGCCCGACCGCTTGTTCATTCCGGCTGACTGCGGCGGAGGCGCACAACGCAAGAAAAGCGCATCGTATAGAGCTTCTTGCCTGCAGCCACCTGCTTTGCGCCCACATCTCATGTCACTACATACTTTAAGTGCACACGCGCGCAAGATTCGTCCGGAAGCGAAAAAAAGATGCCCGGCTGTGTCCTTGGCCGTTAATGAAGCGTGTCGGAAAAAAGAATAATAAACGACACCACCTGACGGAGGAACGTAAAGCCGCAGGGCCACAAATCTCTCTTTTTCCGCTCCTGGCCGAGTAGCTTATTTTTTTTTTCGTGGTTCCTGTCTTGAAACGCATCGCGTGTTCTCTCATTACATCGTTCTTAAACCAGAAAAGAACTAGAAAACACGAACGACTCCTCTGCGTGCACCCTTCCGCTATCCGCACAGTGCATTAACAGAAAGTTAAATCTACATAGTCGCGAGCCACCGGCGTACGGACGGCCACGAAAAGAGATCGCTTGAGCGCAGCAACAAAAAGAAAAGATTTAAAAAACTGGAAAAAAAAAGGCACATATAGCGTTCAGGCAGGCAGGCCTACCGGCTGCTGAGCGCGTGAGGCGGGAAATCGCTCCGACGACTGCGACAACCGCGGGCCCATTAGTCGCCGCGGCGTACCGTGCGCCGCTCCCAGGAAGCCGCCACCGCTTCTGATGCGCACGCGGCGGCGCTTCGCACAGCACCTCGGCTTCGCGTCGGGTCGCGTCGGAAATATTCGCGGTAGACCGTGCGCTCCTAATTGGAATGCATGGCGTTGGTGCACGGCCAAAGGCGATCCGAGCAATCAGAGCCGACGGCGGCTGAAAGCGGCAGGGAAGCCGCATGAGACCGAGGTAGCGGTGCCTGTGTAGCAGCTTTTCGTTTCAGGGCGCAAATAGACGTCACAGTGCTTGGGGGGCTAAAAGCCAACTCGCGTCTATGCTCCCAATTGTCGACACCGACGACGCGTCCAGAATCGGTTCGTCCGAATGAGCGGGCCCGTCTCTCATCTCAGAGTGATGTGGTCGATCTAGAGAAAGTGCAGTCCAGACCTTGGATCGTGGTTCCTAAAGGTGGGTTGAGCCAACTGCGTGACAAAAACGTCATTCCTCTGAGTAACAGATCTCAAGGTCACTCAGAGGAGCGAGGTTTGTGTCACGTGGTAGGCGGTCCGCGCGCATCGTCGTCGATCCGGTCCACTCCTATGAACCCTCCTTAAAACATCAGAAAAAAAAAACAGGGTCACCTGACTGTATTGATCCGAAGGAAAAGCGATACCATTTTTCTGTCACTCACCAATCTATTCCAATTCTTCCATTCCACTCTTACTTCAATTAATGTCCTTGTTTTATTAATTTCTGCTGCGTCAGTCAGTCATTTTCATATGACCTGAGTCACTGTTAGTCCTGCGTCTCCCTTCGCTGGCCATCAAGTGGAAAGGGGAACTGAGCAGTGGCAGAGAGGCGTCAGGTGGGAAAGTAGGATGGCTGGCAGGTGAGAGGTGTATCAAGTGTAGGGTGTGGCAACCTGCCATGGGTGCGATGGCGGCCTCCGGTTTTCGTCCAACCATACATTTATGCTATTCTCATCGCATAAAAAATTGGAAGACGGGGCAGGGGCAGAACCACGAAAAATGCTGTCACAGCCACCGCAATAATCCCGAAAGGGAATATATATATATATATATATATATATATATATATATATATATATATATATAGAGAGAGAGAGAGAGAGAGAGAGAGAGCACCGGACGCGTAATTCGGAGGTCGTGGGTTCGGATCCCACCGGCGGCATGTGGTTGTTTTTTCTTCTGCTTTTCTAATCAATTAGCTTTAAGCGACAACATATTCAGTAATATTCTTACTTGATCAACACCACAAGAAAATACATAAATTAAAAAAAAATCCCGTGTGCTCCTTGGTTTCTGTGGCTGTTGGCTTCTCTCGTATATATATATATATATATATATATATATATATTGTAAGGCTAAAGAAGATGCGTCTGATGGTTTGCAAAGACGAAGACGAGGTGACAGTGCTCTCGAGAGTCTTTGGCCAGCGCTACGCTTGTGTGTCTTTCGCCGACCTGATCCCGGACTGCTGCCGTTGCCGTTCCCGTAGCCCCGGTACCTCGTAATAAACCCCCCGTTACATTTGGTGGAGGTGCGGGGTAAAAACATCGGCCCTGGAGCTCCGTAGTCGTGCTCTCCCGACGCACAGCATGCCTGAGGACGTCCAACACCAGGCCGTACAAGTGGGCCAGGCTGTCATCTGTGCCGGCTCCCTTCGTCAACGGGACCCGACCATTTTCAGCGGCACCGACGAGAACGATGTTGAAGATTGGCTCACATCGTACGAGCGGGTGAGCGTATACAACAAATGGGACGATGTGACGAAGCTAAACAACGTCATCTTTTACCTCGCCGGTGTGGCTAACCTCTGGTATCGCAACCATGAGGCAGATATTCAAACCTGGTCCACATTTAAGACTAAATTTTCCTAAGTATTTGGTCGGCCGGCTGTCAGGCAACTCCGAGCCGAACAGCGATTGCGTGAACGATCTCAGCAGGCTAGTGAAAGCTTCACTAGCTACATTGAGGATGTCGTCGACTTGTGCAAGCGGGTCAATGCTCGTATGTCGGAAGCCGACAAGATCCAACACATCTTGAAAGGCATCGATGACGACGCTTTTCAGATGCTTCTAGCGCGCGACTTGCGTACCGTTGCTAAAGTTGTCACGCTGTGTCAAAGCTTTGAGCAGTTGCGCAAGCAGAGGATTCTGACACGCCAGCGGCCACAGCAGGTTGAGTCGCTTGCTGGGCTCACGCCTGCTCCTGACCCATCGCTGATACAGCAGATTAAAGACTTCGTGCGGGAAGAAGTGGCACGTCAACTTTCCTTTCTGCCGAGCGCTCACGACCGACCATCATATCTGGCTCCAGCCCTCCGACATACAATTCAAGAGCAAATTGCTGAGGCTCTTCCACCGGCCCATCCGTCACCACCTGTCACGGTTCCGCTGACATACGCTGACGTTGTCGCCAGACCACAACCTGTGGCGGCTCCGCTCACATATGCCGAAGCCGTCGCGAGACCGCCTCCTGTCGCGGCTCCAGTGACGTATGCCGATGTCGTCGCAAGACCGCAGCCGCCAATCTATAATGCGCCTCCGGCGCATTTGCGAGGGCCAGTGGCTTACCGTCGACCTACTCCAAGGGTCAGCGATTCCTGGCGCACAACGGACAATCGGCCGATTTGCTTCTTTTGTGGTCTCCCAGGTCATGTATCTCGACATTGCCGCCGTCGTCTCCCGGACGCGGAAATTCCTCCCCAAGCTCCTGGGTACTGGCCTCCACCGAGTCAGTACTCTGTGCCAGCTGCGCCGCCGCAAAGTCGTACTTTCTCGCCGGACCGTTCTACCCTCTCCAGCCGCCGGCCCTCTTCTCCACGACGCCGGTCTATCTCGCCTATGCGACATCGCCCCACCGCTAACCAGGAGGAAAACTAGGCGCCGCAGTTCCTGAGGCGAGAACTGCGTCCACAACGAACTTCGAAAGGCCTCATCCGTCAGCCGCTAACCTCATTGATATTTCCGTCGACGGCGTTTCTGTTATGGCGCTTGTCGACACTGGTGCTGCGGCTTCCGTCATGGACGCAAAGCTGTGCAGTTCTTTAAGAAAAGTAAGGACGCCAATTGCTGGACTCTCACTGCGCACTGCCAGCGCTCAGAACATCCGGCCGTCAGCAGCGTGTACCGCTCGCGTTGTCATCCAGGGGACCATCTATGCCGTCGAATTCGTCGTATTGCCCTGCTGTTCTCATGCTGTTATCCTGGGCTGGGATTTCCTATCGCGCCATGCTGCTATCATCGATTGTGCTCGAGCTGAAATCGAGTTCTCTCACCTGCCCGAAGCTGTCTTGGACACTGCCCCCTCTTCTGGTGCCTGTGTTAAGGCCCTCGTTGCCGAAGACATTGACCTGCCTCCCTGCTCTTCTGTCCTCGTACCCCTTTCTTGCGGCCCTCTTCGCGACGACACTGTCCTCTTCACTCCGTCCTCTATCTTTCTGCACCGCAAGTGCCTGCCTCTGCCATACGCCGTACTGACTATATCCGCTGGCCTCTCCGTACTGTTCGTGTCTAACCCATTCTCGTTCCCCAACGCCTTGCGCCTAGGTAAATGTCTCGGCACTGTACAGCCATTCGCGTCTCTGCTCATCCGCGAAGAGGCGGACGACGCGCCGCACCTCTCCATAGCCGCACTCAGCCCACCTACTGCTGCGCCCGATCCCTCCTCAACCGAAGCATTCCTTCGTTCCATCGACGACAACCTTCCAGCGCCGCAAAGGGCACAGCTTCTCACTTTACTTAATCAGTTTCGCTCCTCATTTGACTCACATCAAAGTTCCTTGGGCCAAACTTCCACTGTCACCCATGCCATCGACACAGGTGACCACGCACCGCTGCGACAACGTCCCTATCGTGTGTCTGTCGCCGAGCGCCAAGTTATTGAAGACCAAGTCGACAAGATGCTCCAGAGCGGCGTCATTCAGCCCTCAAGCAGCCCATGGGCGTCGCCTGTGGTGCTCGTCAAAAAGAAGGATGGCTCCATACGCTTCTGTGTAGATTACCGCCGCCTTAATAAGATTACGCACAAAGATGTCTATCCCCTCCCGCGCATAGACGACGCTCTGGACTCTTTGCAAGGGGCCGAACTCTTTTCCTCCCTCGATTTGCGTTCCGGGTACTGGAAAGTTCCTATGAAAGAAGCCGATCGCCCCAAAACCGCCTTTGTGACACCGGATGGCTTGTATGAATTTACGGTGATGCCCTTCGGGCTTTGTAACGCCCCCGCGACTTTTGAGAGGATGATGGACACCATTTTGCGCGGACTTAAGTGGAAGACGTGCCTTTGCTACCTCGACGACATTGTGGTCTTTTCCCCGGACTTTGACACCCACCTCTTCCGTTTGAAGCATGTCTTGGCCTGCCTCTCTGACGCCGGCCTGCAGCTGAACTTAAAAAAATGCCGTTTCGCCGCCCGTCAATTAACCATCTTAGGTCCTGTTGTCTCTAAGCAGGGTGTCAGTCCCGACCCAACGAAACTTCGTGCTGTGGTTGACTTTCCCAAACCTACCTCCATCGAAGACCTGCGCAGCTTCCTGGGTTTGTGCTCGTATTTCCGCCGGTTTATTCGCAACTTTGCGTCCATTGCTGCGCCTTTGACTCAACTGCTGTCTGGAAGTGCGGATTTATCGCTGTGGTCTCCAGCGTGCGACGACGCATACAACACCTTGCGCCGTCTCCTCACGGCGCCGCCCATTCTGCGTCATTTCGACTCGGCCGCTCCTACCGAAGTGCACACGGACGCCAGCGGTGTTGGCCTCGGCGCTGTCCTCGCCCAACGAAAACCTGGCTTTGACGAATACGTCGTTGCTTATGCTAGCCGCACACTCACACCAGCAGAATGCAATTACTCCGTAACTGAAAAGGAGTGTTTGGCGATTGTATGGGCCCTCGCGAAGTTTCGGCCGTACATTTATGGGCGCCCTTTTAACGTTGTGACCGACCACCATGCGCTCTGTTGGCTTTGCAACCTGAAAGACCCCTCCGGCCGCCTCGCTAGATGGGCCCTTCGCTTGCAAGAATATGATATCCGCGTCGTCCGCGTCGTGTGTCGCACCGGCCGCAAGCATCAAGACGCCGATGCACTGTCACGCTGCCCCCTTCCAGCCGAGATCGCCAGCCTTTCCACCTTTTCAACCTCCGGCGCTTCTCTGCCCTTGCTTCGTCTCAGCGACATGCCTTCAGCGCAACGCATGGATCCATGGATCGCTTCCCTACTCGACTTTCTCGCCAACCCGACGGCTGCTTCACCGTCACGTGCGCTCCGCCGCCAAGCTGCCCATTTTGCGATTCGTGACAACCTACTTTATCGCCGTAACTACAGCTCCGAAGGTCGCAAGTGGCTGCTCGTTATTCCACGTCACTTACGCTCGCAGATATGCGCATATTTCCATGCTGCCCCCCACAGTGGTCACGCGGGCGTTTTCAAGACCTATACCCGCATACGGCTGCGCTACTACTGGTGCGGAATGTACACCTTCATCATGAAGTACGTACGCTCATGCATTCCCTGCCAACGTCGCAAGACACCTCCCCATCGTTTTGCTGCTGAGCTGCAGCCGTTACCATGCCCTCCACGCCCATTCGACCGCGTTGGCATTGATTTATACGGTCCGCTTCCCTACACTGCCGCCGGCAACCGTTGGGCTATTGTAGCGGTGGATCACCTTACACGATATGCCGAAACTGCTGCCCTTCCGGCTGCCACAGCGACGGACGTCGCCTCCTTCATTTTGCACCGATTCATCCTTCGTCACGGTGCACCTCGTGAACTGCTCAGTGACCGAGGCCGCGTGTTCTTATCTGAGGTGGTGAAGGCGCTTCTCAAAGAGTGCAACACGATTCACCGAACTACCACCGCCTATCATCCGCAGACCAATGGCCTCACTGAACGATTTAACCGAACCCTCGGAGACATGCTCTCCAAGTACGTCGCTTCTGATCACACGAATTGGGATCTAGTCCTTCCGTACGTTACTTATGCGTACAATACCGCTACGCAGTCCACCACCGGCTTCTCTCCTTTCTTCCTACTTTACGGCCGCCAACCCTCTGCTACTATCGACACAATTCTCCCTTACCACCCTGATGAATCTGAATATCGGCCTGTTTCCGAAGCCGCGCAACACGCCGAAGCCTGCCGCCAAATCGCCCGCTCACTCACGACTGACACCCAGTATCGCCAGCGCTCCCGCCTCGACCAAGACCAAACCTCACCGAACTACTCTTCTGGAGCACTTGTGTGGCTCTGGATCCCTTCAGGAACTCCCGGTCTCTCCTCAAAATTTCTGGCAAAGTACCATGGTCCCCCGTCGCCCCAGTACCTCGTAATAAACCCCCCGTTACAATATATATATATGTATATATATCCGCAGATTACACGTGACTTTAGCCATGCATAAAAAAGACATTTGCGCATGCTTCCAAGTACTGCGCTAAGATGGTTCGCCAACGAATTGCTCAGAAAAGCATGCACAACTCTTTATTCTCAATTAAGCAATCGGTAGGTTAAAAGGTGAACCTTTAGAACCAAACACAATGGAATCAGTATGACTAGATACTAAAATTCTAACTCGAAACCTCCCCATGGTGCTTTCGCTATGATATTAGCATTACTGCGACAGTTCTCTTAATTCGCGGGCTTAACAGTGTATACGAAATTAAAAACGGGCACGGACGGCATTGCTCCTCTGTTTCTTGCAATGAGAGCTGTTTCTTTGTCTGCGCTGGTGGGAAAAATTAAGCGCGTCCTCTGATCATTCTCGAGATGACGCGAAGAGCGGAAGTGTAGGCTGTTAATATTTACTCATCTTTCCTTTCTTCCCTCCCCACTTCAAGCCCCTTATATATCAGCTGTTTCAGGGAAGATTTTTAGTAATTCTCAAAAATAAGTTCCTTGAGGCAACACTACGGCCTTTTTAACATACCATTACTAGTGTTGGCGGACACCAGAAAACCGGTTAATCGTTTCAAGTAGTAAGCTGGTTAAGTAATTTTTAATAATGAACTTTTTAACTATTAGAGTTAGGCGCGTAGTTGCGATTAGAGATTTGTAGCTGGTCGTTAGTGATAGCCGTATCAGTTCTCAGAATTTAGAAAACGCGATAACCCTTTTCGCTGTTACTGCATCGTGCCGAAATACATGCGTTTTCGAAAAGCACGAAAGCAATGCAACCTTTCCAGTGCACGTAGCTAGTAAAAAAAAAAAGCCAAATTCTGTCTAGCTACAGCGCCATGGTCAATCGCGTGTTTAAAATTCTAAAAACTGATTTGGCTATTGCTAACGACCGGCTACAATTCTCTATTTGAAACTAGGCGTCTAACTCTACCAGTTAAGAAGTTAATTAATTAAAAATAGTAAACCAGCTTAGTACCGAACCTCTAACCAAAACTGAAGGGAAAATTGGTGTTCGAGCGTATCTAATTCGCATTTCGCCTAATCACGGCAAATTGTCCTTGGAGGTAAATCGTCCGGTAAATCGTCCGCATTCTTGGAGACTTCAGAGAATGACGTCGTACAGAGTTTTTTCTGACATAAGAGTTCTATTGACAACGCGTTAAAACTGTAGCGATAAAACTCTGTAAGTTTTAAGATTGTTTCCGGACTTTTACAGCTGCTAGGCGTAGCGTGTACGCTTTGCTTGGTCGCCGTGGATATAAGATGGTTAGAAAGCGCGGGAGATTCAAATAGCTTTGTTCTGCTGACTTATAAAAGAGGTTAGGAACTGTTAAGTTTTGCGTCATACGTTTTTTTTTTATTTTGCAGTACTCCTTTTGCATGTGATTACGTAAATCAAATTTGCCAAATTTGCAATCTGTTGTTTCACTTTCAAACGCAAATGGCACCACGAATCTAAAGCAATCCTAAAGCACGGTCTAAAGCAATCCAGCTGCGGCCGGCCCCCTATTATAGCACCCATGGCACACGAAAAAATTTATTGCCAGTAAGAACTTACTGCCTTAGGCTTTAATGGCATTCGCAAGGTGCTATACCCGCATATTTAATGGCTTTAACCTCACCCTCATTCGTAGTTCGGATGTTTGCGACAAAGCCCGTCTGAACAGATGCATGGTTCATGCTGTGTCACTCCGCTCGTTCTTTTTTGTTGACTCTGATGCGTGGAATAATTTCCCTCGCAAAAAGTACCGGCGTCACTCTTTGAAACAGAAGGAAAAAATGACATCATTTGAATATCTGCAACGTTTACTGCGGCGATGCCTGAAGCAGTACACGAGGCTTCGCATCGTACTAAGTCCTAACAATGCCGAGCGAACAAAGGGGATTCGGCTCCACACGGAAGCTGCTTCTCTCTCCTTTGTTTTTTTTTTTGTTTGTTTATTTACTCCTCCCGTAGCACACTGATGTAGCAAGACAAGCGACAGAGGCGATGTATGGGGTCGTTGCGTAACAGCTGAAAAGCCAGCGTTAGGTAACAGGCGCATATCAACGGTAAACAGGGCACGCATGCTAGCAGATGCTCGCTCAGGAAGCAAGGCAGAACGGCGACAAAACGGCGAGCTCGCTCACGCCCGGCATCTTCCCCATGCTCCCCCTTCCCCATTTGCCCCCGCTTTCCCTTACAAAACAGCCGGAAATTAAACACGCTCAATTCGGCCCTCTCGCAACAATCGCGTTATCTAGGCAAGGCGCCCTCATGTCGACAGCGCGGCGTCCTTATTACACATTCTGCTCCGCCTCCTCGCGACGATCGCGAAGATCATATTTCACAGCTCGAAAAGAGCCCCTATATAGTTCTGGCGCAGGAGTTTGGTGCCGTCGGCGGCCTTATACCTACCAAACTTCCTACGGGGCAGCGCACGCGGGCGGTAATTGCCCCGAGGCTGCATGGATACATACTACATTCAGTACAAACTATACCTAGAGCGCTTACCACATATCTGCGCGACGCGCCATCTTCATCCACTTGTGCCGCCCACATTCATATCACGCTGGCGCGCAGGCGAGAAATTGGGAGCTCCCAGTTCATTCCCCTGCCCTCCCTCGCTGCCTACACCCCTCGGCGCACTATGGCACCGCTGACGATGTCTCAGGGACCACCGGCATGCTCGTTATTGCCCTCGCTATGGCATCGCATCGTGGCGGTGCTCGCAAAGACGTCTTCTCGTCCCTCTCTGCGGTGCCAGTCACGTACGGGCGCTCGAGCGTTCTCACGCCACTGCCTGGCGGCTCAGCGTGCCTTCGCCCCAATGTCTGTAAGGCGAGCGAGCCACTGAACGCGAAAAGCACCACAAAGAGTTAGCGGCGTCGAGAAGAAAGTGGCGCCTGGCTTGCCGTTTTTCTCCCTTCTTTAATCCTCTCTTGAGAACTCGCTTTCAACTCCCGAACGACAGATATTGCGCGGTCGCCTCGGTGGGGTTCTGAAAGGAATATGAATGGGTTTGATGTGGGAAGAGAGGAGTGAATTCTGTGCGTAGGCGTTTGAACGTGGCTGTGCTTCCCCTGGAGTACGGCGAGCTAATCAGTGGAGCCGAAATGTCCACTTCAACACAGCACGCTTTCTTTTTTTTATTTCTTGATTTGAACATGTTACACAACCTACGCTTTATTGATTCGAGATGAGCACTGGGGAAGCGCTTGTAGAGACCTACCCTCCCACCCAATTATTTCCTCCGTTCCTAACTGACCCTTCGTCCTAGCAAGATCGAATATGGCATCTCTTAGATATTATAATAGTTACGCAGAAAGAGAGAGGGGTGCTGTTATTGTAAATCAAGGCTAGAGAGATGCCACCAGGGGTGGAGCTCCTAGTACAGGGCCTGGTACAGGGCCCCATTTACCATAGCTACCCGGATGGTCCGGGAAATCAGGCACCGCTGGTCGTTCAGGGACGTGCTAGACAGGGCAGCTTTCCACATGAATGGGTAATTGACGTACGGGGGATACAGCTGGAGGATTAGGGGATTCCAATGTGTATGTGCGCCACAAAAATGAAAATTCGTGAGGTAGCACGCAGGATAAAAGATGTGCGTAAGTACTAGATCTGGGAAGTGTTTATTTGTTTGGTTGTTTATTCCAATGCGCGGTGTGCGCGAGTTTCGTTTTTGAGAGCACAAGAGCCCACCGCCAGAGATCCGAGCCACAGCGTATGCGCCGAGCGCAATGCCCTCTCTCTTGTAAACACACCCATGTACGGTCAGTGCGTCTCCAATAAACGAACATACCAGGCGCATGTAGCACTGCCGACGAGGGAAGCGAAAACCCACTGAAAAACTCGGGTGTGATCAACTAGCGATGACGTCCCTACAAGCCTCCATCCAGCCTTTCTCAGGTAAGTTCCGGACAACATGAATGCAACGCCTTCGGTTCTACTTCGAGGCAAATTCCATCACATACGACGAGAAGAAGCGAGGCCTGTCTCTGTGCAAGCCGGAAACGTTTGATACCGTCCGCGCACTGGTCGCACCAAAAAGTCCATAAATGACAAACGTCGGGGCCGTCCAGACCTTGGCTACGCAGTGTGAGCCACGCCCGCCCGAGCTCTAATGTCGCTGCAAATTCCACAGACGGTGCCAACAACGCGGCTCCAAGCTGCTTGCGTTGCTTCTATACGACAAGCCGCCGCGGAATGTAGCTTCGGCATCGTGACACCGCCCGCGGCGGAGTCGACGACGGCTGCCGTAAACACCGCGCTTCCCCTGAATATCATGCTACGTGACCTGTTCCGTCTGAGGCATACGCAACGAGCTGGTTCAAAGCGTCTGTTCCCCGAAAGAGAGCTTACGTTCCAGAAGGCTTTCGACCTCGCCGAGAGGGCGGAAAGCGCTGCCCTGCAGCAACAGAGCATAACGCTAAAAACGGAAGATCTACAAGTGAAAAAGACAAGCCAGGAAGAATAAGGTGCAAAAAAAGAGCAGCCACTACGCGCAAGGTGTGCTCCTACAGATGCGACGACTCGCACGACCTGCGTGAGTGCAAGTTCCGGAATTCTGCGTGCAACTTTTCCAAGAAAATTGGACATGTCGAGAGAGATTTCATCGCAAAGAAAAAGCATCGCAGAAATTCTGCACATAAAGTCGAGCTTAATCCTGCGAGCTATTGTTCAAGCATGACACAGCGCCAAAGAGGTCAGGACAAGACCTGAATTCAGTAAGAAGCCAGCGAGCATGCCCAAAGTTCATGGCGCCACTACGCGTCAGCGGAGAGATGCTAGAGTTCGAAGTTGACTCGAGCAGCATATTCGCTCATCAGCGAGGAAACCTGCTAGCGTAGTTGGCCAACAAAACATCCACCGCTAGCACAATAAAACTTGAACCTTAACACGTCGTCAGTGGAGCACTTGTGCCTCGTTGACAATACGGAAGTGCAAGTTCGGCACAGGTAAAATGATTACGTTCTTCCACAGCACTTCATGGAAAGCAGCAGGTGCAACTTTCTTGGCCGTGACTGATTCAGTACACTGAACATCCGTCTGCAAGATGTAACGCCACCAAGCACACAGTGCTAAACTACCTGCTAGAAGAGAATGCCCGTGTTTTTGATAAAACCCCTTAAGCCACGCCAGACTTCTGGTTCACAGTGAGGTCGACCCAAACGCCCCATCCTGCTTTTGCAAAGCTCGATCGGTCCTCTTTGCAATCATACCAGCTGTCAAGGAAGAATTGGATGTTTGGAGCAATATGGCATTCTACAACCGGTTCAACATCCTGACTGAACGATACCCTTGGTGTTGGTTTGGAAAAAGCTTGGATTGTTAAGGCTGTGTGGCGACTTCAGAAGCACGATAAATGCACCATTCGTGAAAGCGGCCTATCCGCTTCCAACCACTGATGGGGTGCTGGCTACTTTCATGGGTGGAACAGTTGCTACGACGCTTTATCACCTTCAAACATATCAGCAACTTCCGGCAAATGACAAACAGCAAAGGTACTGACCGTGAACATATTGAATGGGCAATATGCAGTCAAAAGACTTCCGCTCGGAATCTCAGTAGCAACGGTGATATCCCAACGGCTCATGGAAACAAGTCTTGCTGGAATGCACCTGGACGATATAATTGTGTGCGGAGAAGCGCTGCAGCAACACAGTGAACGGCTGGACCAGGTACTGTTCACGTTTGTGTTTATGCTTATGTTTATGTTTACGGCAGTTTAACGTCCGAACCCAAGGTCATGAGAGACGCCGTAGTGGAGGGCTCCGGAAATTTCGACCACCTGGGGTTCTTTAACGTGCACTGACATCGCACAGTACACGGGTTATAGAATTTTGCCTCAATCGAAATTCTACCACCGCGGCCGGGATTGAACCCGCATCTTACGGGTCAGTATCCGAGCGCCATAACCCCTGAGCCACCGCAGCGGCGGAGCAGGTACTGTCAAGATTGAACAGTGTGGGTCTTCGCCTTCATAAATTCAAACGTTGGCTGGGAGTAAGCAATGTAGAGTTCCTACGACTCCGCATTAGTGAGCAAGGTGTGCTTGCACCTGGAGCGAAGGTTAACACCATCATGAATGCACAGCCCCTAAAATTAAAGTTGAGCTCCAAGCATCCTTAGGGTTGCTTGCTTTCTACAACCGCTTTCTCAAGGACAGAGCGACAGTGGCCTCGCCACTGTACACGCTTTTGTGCAAGGAACCACAGTGAATATGGAGAAAAAATCAAAAGGCATTCGAAGAGCTGAAGAAGCTATTTCCAGACTCTACAGTGCTTGCTCACCACGACTAACGCCAGCCTCTTCTCCTATAATACGACGATTGGTGTCGGCGCGTGTTGTCAAAGAATGACGAAAGCAGCAGAGAAGCACCCATTGCTTTTGAGTCCCGAACGTTAGGCAAAGCTTAAAAGGAATTATGCACAACAGCATCGAGAAGGACTTGCAGTAATATTTCTCGTTAATCATCTCCAGAAATATATAACTGGAATGCAGGTGACGCTTATCACTGACCACTAGCCATTACTCAGCATTCTCGGCACAAAAAAGACGCTTTTACAAGACTTATCACCTCGCATGACGAGATGGTGCCTGAAGCTGTCCACTTACGACTACAACCTTGTTCGCAGACAGGGTCGTCGCAATGCCACTGCAAGGAGATGACGATGCGCCATCTCCTCTTAGCGATGTTCTGATTCTAGAATGTTCCATTGGACCCCAACTTTCAGTGCTAACGCGTTGCAGGGCATCATTGCAGAGCCAGCGCGTGAAGACACTACTCTGTCAGTAGTTTTCAGAGCAGCCTAGCAAGGAAAACTGCGAGCACTGAAAGGGGATGAGTCCCAACCTGACGTGAAGCTAGCGCCCAAGCTGTCAACGCTCCACGGATGCTTACTCAGGAGTTCCCTCCCTAGTGATAACTGCGCTCGCGCACGCCCCGACGCTCTAAAGATTATTCACTCAGGACAAAGACGCATTGTTGCAATGAATGCTTACGAAAGTGCTTACCTTTAGTGGCCTAGTCTCAGCAAAGACTTACAACAGGCTGTTTAGGAATGCAGACCATGTCAGGTCAACCGAAGGGCACCAGCGAAGGAGCCGCCTCCAGAGTGGCCAAGAACACCGCAGCCATGGGAGACCATTCACTTTGCCGGGCCCACCAAGGGCTGCATGTTCTTGCTTGCCGTCGATTCATTCAGCAAAGTGCCTGAAGGACGACAAATGGAGAGAAACAGGTGAAGCACCCAATCAGGGAGTGCAGAAACAATTTTGCAGCCTTTGGTGTACCCAGAAAAAGTCACCGACTGCGGTCCATCTTTAGTCTCAGTGGGAACAAGACTTTTTCAAACGTGACAGAACGAAACATGTCACAAGAGCTCCACACCATCCTGCTACGAACAGTCAAGTGGAACGCATAGTCTTCGAACTGAAGTAAGCGCTTACAAAAGAGAAAAACAAGCCTGTCACCTGTCGAACGCCATGCTTTCTTGCTTTTATATTTCTTTGTTTCTTTTGTAGCTCGAAAGACGTTTAGGGGCATTACATGAGGGGTCCGCTTGTACGAACCAGGTTGCTCTTCCCGAGCGACCAATCATTAATTTAACTGCCACCTGCCAAGGTGGGCCGTTTTCTCACTATCAAATGGGCAGGTTGTGATGACGCCGCAAAGTTACGTAACCTAGGTGGCCTACCTGCCTCCGATGTTGCTTCTCTGGAGATCTTTCGTAGATTTTTCACTCACGGTTAACGAAGCCGACGACAGATTTTCCACGACGCTGCCTCCTTACGATATCGCGTTAAAACTCTAAAAGACACTTAAGTTCCACCTTAAGGGTGGGCAGGTTGTGAAGACGTCACAAGGTCACGTGACCTAGGTGGTCACCTAGGCTGCTTCTCCGGGAAATTTTCGCTCACAACGCTGGCGACGTCTGATTTCTACACGAAGGGAGAGTTAACGCTCTGACGTTAATATGAGCACAGTCATATGCGACACTTAAACAACGGTGTGAGCTCGGCAGCGCTAGTAGATCGTGGTGGCGAGTTCCCAGGGCGAATAAGCCAAGCTGGTTACTTACTTTGCCGCCAATCCACCACAAGATAATTTACCTCTACTTCCCTTCGCTGAGCGTTGCTTCAAAACAAACTTGGCGTCTGCACCAAAACAGCGGTTAGGAACATGCCTGACATTGGTGTACAAGCACTGGAGCAGCGGCTCGCACTGCACACCAATGCTGTTGACGGCGGCTTCCAAAGCTAGAAATCACGGCCATCCTGACGCCACCTATTGTGACAATGCGAACTCCTCTCTGTAAACAGTACACAGAAGCGCTGCTCTAATGGCTGCGGTGAACATCTAACATAATACAAACAACATTTAAAGGTGCACTGAAGAGGAATCTGAACTTGTCTTTTTACCGCTGGAACTCGATCTACACGTTCCGAGCTTTCTTAGAAACCTCGATTTATTGCCATTTGTGGCCGATTTTCCTCATTAAATCGAATTAACGCCCGGCTCCCGCTTTTTTTTTTTTGAATTTTCCCTCGTACGGTGGGCGGAGTCAACCAACGCGTAGAGTGCCTTTCAGCCAGTCCCGTGGCGGCTTGCCGCTCTGCCATCGGCGGAGTAATACGTAGTAGTCCGTAGTAGCAAATAGTCCGCGCGTATTTTATGCGAAGCATACTACTTTAGCTACCACTTCAGCCCTTCACCGTGGTTATGCGCCTCCAAATCACGTGATCCATGACGTCACACCACGTGACACGATGACGTCACGACAGTAGAGAAACGGGGGCCCACCTGGCGCCGTCGCTGTGGTTGTGCGCCTCCAAATCACGTGACACGATGATGCCACACCACGTGACACGATGACGTCACGGCAGTGGAGAAACGGGGGCCCACCTCGCGCCGTCGCTGTGGTTGTGCGCCTCCAAATCACGTGATACATGACGTCACACCACGTGACACGATGACGTCACGACAGTGGAGAAACGGGGGCCCACCTCACGCCGTCGCTGTGGTTGTGCGCCTCCAAATTACGCGACACGATGATGCTTCGCAATCTCCAGGCTTAACCAAGTTAAGCCTCAGCCATTTTTTTTATTTCTGCGGGCTTATTTTGCGGCTATATTATCTGCGAATGAAACTATTAATTCATAGAAACCTAAAAAAACAAAATAAAACGAAAGCAAAGCCTCCACAAAGCTGGCTGAAAGGCATTCCTGCGTTGGTCGACTCCGCCCACGGTATGAGGGAGAATTCAAAAAGTAAAGGCGGGAGCCGGACGTTAATTCGATTTAATTAGGGAAATCGGCCACACAGGGCAATAAGTCGCAGTTTCTAAGAATGCTAGGAACGTGTAGATCGAGTTCCCGCGGCAAAAACACAAGTTCAGAATCCTCTTCAGTGCACCTTTAAGACGAAATGGCCCTCTATGCTCCGCTAGCCAGGGGTGTACGTATATGCAGGACACTCCATTTTTAGCTCATGCTGCCTCCTTTGATGCAAGCGCCGCAGGACTACAGCTGAAGAAAGCTCATTAGAATGAAGTTAAATTTCTCGGGGATTGCATTATTCGTGCTCTAAATTATATTTTCTGGCTCTTTGATGAGGTTCAGCTTGAAGGCCTGCATATTTCATTTCTGGCACGTCGGCGCATTTTATCTATTCGCTCGAATCGGGGACTGTTTGAGTCTCTGAAGCCCATGATTAATGCATGCGGATTACGAACGGGCCGCACCTCGGAAAGTCTTCCCGAGGAAACTAAAACGCACACAGGCCCCACACTTCGGGCCAATGCGCACGTCTGGTCAAGGAATAGATTTTCGTCCCTGCAGTGCTTCGTTAAGCCACCGCTGTGCGCGCTTAAAGTAGCGTTCACTGAATTGAGTTCCGCGTCAGTTCAAGCCTGGCAGGTTGGCTGCCGGGTCCTTGGAGTTCGCGCCAAGCGTATGATACGCGGGATGTTCGTGCGATTCAGCAGCATTCAACCTCTTCCCCCGGGCATACACCTGGCCGCAAAATGCCGTTGTTCTAGCGAGGCCATCGATATTTCCGAGACTGAATTTTTTCGCCATTCAACTATTGACCCGAAAGAGGGCGAAGCTTTGCGCCAAAGCGAAGTCATTAGTGGTCGATTCACTCTGCTTCAATTCGATTAGGCGAAAGAAGGCTGCAACCTCCCTCCCGCTCAAGCCACTCACACCGCTGGCAAGTGAAGCCCTGCGGTGGCGAGGCGCAGCGCATGCTACAAAGAGACGCGTTGGGACGCGTGGGAGGCTTGCTTCGAAGAGAGCAGCGTTCGCCGCTCAGGGCCGCTTGTTTCGAGGCTGGCGGAGGCGGGTGGCTGCGGCCGCCTCTCGAGTAACACGCAATTAGCCTTGCAAAGCGCCATTTCGTCCAACCTACCGCTCTTGGGGAAAAAGGCCGCGGCGGCGGGGAAAGAAAAAAAGGCACATTGAAAGACTTTCCTAACCCGCTTTACTCGGCCTTTCCCCTTTTCTTCCCCCGTGCCTTGCTTTGCTTGGCTAGCCTCCCTTTTTACTCCCTATTAAACCATTTATCAGAGTTGGCGGAACCCGAACTCCACGCGCGCGCGCGCGGTAAGCGCTTCCAGGAATACTTCCGAAAACCCCGCGCACGCGAGGAGCCGCAAAGGCGACCACTATACGCTCAGCGCTTAGATGTATCCGTTTGCTTTGGCCTTCCAGTGCTGAACCTTCGCTTCATCATCGGCGCGCATCGCTTTCACTAGTCCTGCGCGGTTCATCTTTCTCTCTTTCAGCCTCTTTCTTTCTTGGAAGCCGTGCGCTAGGCGTCTCCCCTTTCTCGCTCGCTTGTTCGCTGTCGTTTCCGCCGCGCCGGCATTGTTCGGCTACGAGGCGTGAACCCTGACCGCGCTTGGCGGCGCGGCGCATTCAAATTCGTGACGGGTCCATTACGAGCCGCGGTGCGCGAGCGCCGACCAATTAGAATCTCCGGAGCTCATTAGGGAGATTTCTCCCTCCCAGCGCACGCGCGCGTTTCAACGCGTTTCCCTCAGCGCCAGCGCTGCGTGTGTTTCGACGTTTCGCGGTGTCGCTTTGCTAACACACCCAAGTCCCGAACGGGAGAATTGTGTTCGTTGCAGCGGAATAAATTGCCCAAATCAGCCTCGACCGCTCCGAACAGAGGGGGCCGACAATACCACAATCATGGTTCTGATGCGAAGCACTCCGATGTCTTTGTGAAAACTCAGCCTTTTGTGTCGGTTCCCGGGACGAGATAGACGGGGGCTTTCTCTTATTAAGTCCACACTTGCAGCGAAATGAATATTTAGCGTCATTGACCAGTTTAGTACAAGGTTTTCTCTAAAAGGATGTTTCGTCATGTTCTGGTATTTCACTCAACGCTTCAAAGTGATTCAAATGTGTTCCATTTATCTTTGTTTCTTGCACTGTTTCGTTACGAAAAGCGACGCAGTGGAGAGTATTGGTTACAGAGCTTCTATAGAGCTTGCAATGCCACTTTCTCTCACATCTTGATTAGTGTACGGAATAAGAAAAACGTACTTTCGCCGTCTATTCACTGACTTGATCTTTAGATCAGGAAATACTGGTTAATGCTCATGTTTGTATGTCAGTTTTTCTGGCTTCGAAGTCAAGGATGATTTTAAGATACAGTGCTCACAGGGACTCATCAGAGTTCTCGCTACAATAAGCTCAACAGTTAACAGCAATCGCTTTAAGCGAACAAAAACGTAACGTTTCGCTACAAGGTGTTCGCAACGAAAATATTTCTAACCAAAGGCTATAGTCAATGCGGCATAAAACGGGCTACAAATGCAGGGCAACGAGAATGCATTTATTTTAACCTAAGCGAGATGACCTTATCAATGCTTATGAAAAAGTGGTTGGGTGTAGAATAGTGAGCTCACCCTAAGATCATTGAAAAAGTCAAAGTAAACCAATGAGTTCTTAAGTCAAGTTCCTTTATTTCCGACTAGAAGCTATGAAAATCCTGCAATGTTTCCGCTTGTAGGCGTATGTCTCGGGAGCAAAGGAATGAGACAGCTGACTCGGATCTAAACCAGAACAGAACAGATAGCCGTGCTGGCCGTGTCTTCACGTGCCACAGCCAGGCGCCGTCTTTATTTTCTTCGTAGTGCGGGCACGTGTTGGCAGTGCTCTAGGCGCAGCCAAAGGAGGGCGCTAGAGGGCCCCCCGCTTAGGCTGAACTGAGCGCCGGCAGCGCAGGAGGGGAAACGAGGAGTCGGAGACGGCGCACGGGGCCATGCACGGGGGGCTGGCGGTGTCAGGCGTCAATGCGTAGCACTCGACTGTGGTGTACAGGTGCACGAGCTTATGGTGATCCAAAGTGGCTGTCTCTTCACGGCCATTCTGAAGGAGAGTGGAAGTATTTAGGCGCGGCGCAGGACGCAGAATGGTACGTCGTAGACCGGGGTTAGCGGTACCCGAAGAGCTTCCCGGCGAACGAAAACGTGTGGAAGTGGCAAGGTCCGGGCGAACGAAGATGTCGTTGCGGCGGGAAGGGCGACACGAACAGGCCGGATGTCTTTAACACAGTCCACGAGACTCTGCAGGTACTCTTGCGGCTGGGCTGGCAGCTGCGCTGATGTGAAGAAGTCTCCGGGGAGACGCAGAGAAGTACCGTACACCAGCTCTGCTGTAGAGCACTGTAGGTCTGCTCGAAGAACGGCCCTTAAACAAGGAGCACAAGGGGTAAAGCGACAACCCATTTGGCGCAATTGAAACGGGTAGCTAGGGCTGCCTTCAGTTGGGGGTGAAGGCGTTCCACCATGCTGTTGGTGCATGAGTGGCACGCAAGGGTGCGGGTATGTCTGGTGCCGATAATGCGGTTAAGGTAAGCATACAGGGCGGACGCAAAATGGCGCCCACGGTCTGTTGTCCCGGTGCCTGGACAGCCAATGCCAGACACACACGCAGAAATGATGGAGCGGGAAACAGTCTCTGCGGTGATGTCACTAATGCGAACAGCCTCCGGCCAGTGTGTGAAACGGTCGACCATGGCGAGCATGTGACGATAATCTTGGCACACGGGTAGAGGGCCCACGATGTCTAGATGAACATGGTTTAAACGACGGCCAGGGGGAGGAAGGCCTGCGGAGGCGTCTTGGTATGACGAGAGACCTTTGTCGCCTGGCGGGGGACACGGGCGCGTCAACGCGCGCATATCACCGTTAATACCGAGCCAGACGTAGCGCTGGGTGAGAAGGCGCTGAGAAGCCCGAATGTCTGGGTGACAGATGTTGTGTAGCGAGTCGAAAATGGTGCGACGTAGTGAGGCAGGAACAAAAGGGCGGGGAAGCTCTGCTGACAGATCGCACTACAGGTGCTCAAACGAGCACAGATGGGGCACAAGCCACCGTCGGAGAGAAAGGGGTCCTCCCGAAAAGCCTTGAGCTGGCTGCCATCCTGCTACGAGGACGAGAATGCGGCCCAGTCGACGGTTGAAGATGAAGAGTCAACTGCGGCTATACGAGAAAGGACATCAGGGGCGCTGTTGTCGCCACCGTTCGTGTGGCGGATGTCGGGGGTGAATTCCGAAATATAAGCGAGATGGCGGAGCTCGCGGGACACCTACTTTGATGAGTTCACGATGAGTTCGTGATGGATTAGCGCGTGAAACTGGCATCCTTCCAGAAAATGTCTAAATTGCTGTATCGCAGCGTAGATAGCTAGTAGCTCGCGGCCGAAGACACTGTGGTAGGTCTCATCTGGAAGTAGCGTCCGAGAGTAAAATGAGAAGGCCACCACTTGGAATTAATCCACTGCTGTAAGACGGTTCCGACGGCCATGCTGGAGGCATCCGCCATCAACCTAGTAGTAGTGTTGCTGCCCGGATGGGTCAGAAGCACGGCGTTCGCGACAGCTTGCTTGGCAGCAGTAAAGGGGACCTGGGCTTCTGACGACTAGGGAATGGCAAAGGACGGGCCAGCGGGTTACCGAAGGAGGTCGGTGATGTGCATAGTGCAGACCGAAGCGCCGGGAAAAATTCATCAGCCCCAGGAATTGGAGTAACTGGTGCCGTTTTACGCAATGTTACACTTAGATGCACCAAACACACACTTGGTGGCGTTCACGACCAGGTCGTACTGCTGTAGGCTCGGAAGACGTCATGCAGATGGCGCTTGGGATCTTCAGGTGTCGGGCTGGCAATGAGGACATCATCAAGGTACGCGAACACAGGGGGGGGGGGGGGGGGGGGGGGGGGGGCATCCGCACGTACTAAAACAAACCAAAGGGCGGTGGTCTTAGGTATGTCGGCGGGCTCTTCGTGTATCTGGCGGTATGCCCTAACCAGGTCCACTCTCCTAAATATGGTACAGCCGTCTATGCGCGATGTAAGTCTTGGAACATGAGGTATTGGATACCTGTCTTGGCTTTCAACTCTCGATAGTCCTGGTATTGGCACCAGTCACCGGTATCCCGCTTGGGCCCTAGATGCAGCGGAGAATCCCACGCGCTGAATGACGGGCGTTTAATGCCGAGCTGCTGCATGTGGTCGAATTCCCGTTTGGCGACAACCAAATGGTCCCCAAACAGTGGCGTAGTCGAGTGGTTGCTGGTGGGTAACGGATGACGACGTGGTGTATCCCCGTATGCTTAGGCGGCTGAGTGAGATTGCATTGCTTGGTTAAATACGTAAAGCCCCCAGGATTTGCTCGAACAGAGGGGAAAGTACCAGGGTGCGGACGCCGATGAGAGCCAGGTCGGACAGGGCTCCTGAGATGGAGCCCTGTCCACGGTTCCACCAATGCCTTTCAAAAATCCTTCCTGCCATCCGCCATTGAACAGTGGAATGAGCTGCCTGAGGCAGTTGTAACTGAGCGCGATCCAATTAAATACAAAACCCTGCTTTTATCTCATCTTTTTCCTTAGCGCACTTGCAGTGTAATGCCCGACACTTTTCAGTACCACCTCTGCACATGTTACATTGTTGAACCCTTGTCTGCCAATCAGTGTTCCCGTTTTCCTCCTGTATATATAGCGTGATGGCCAAAGTGTACCTGTGATTTTTCCCTTTTTCATTTTGAAATGCTCCTTTCACAATTGTTTTGCCTTCTTCACTGTTATATTTCAAATGTTCCTATTGTTTGTGATTTCGTTTTTTTGCTCCCCCCTTATGTAATGCCCCACCTAGGGGTCCTTAAGGGAAAATAAATGATGATGATGATGATGATGATGATGATGATGATTATGGTGGTGGTGGTGGTGGTGGTGGTGGTGGTGGTGGTGGTGGTGATGATGATGAGACGAATCAAACCATCTGTCAGGCGATGACGCCGCTCTCTGGCGTCCAAGTCGAAGTAGGAGATTAAATACGTCAGCGATAACGTCAGCGATGGCGAAGACCCAACGAAAAGTGCGGCGAAGTCCTAAGTCGAGGGTGAGGGAGCGAAGTCCATGCGTAGCTGCAGACGAGGCGTTGGCAGCACGCAGTGACTGACCCGTAGACTTCGAACGGTTAGCCTTACACGGGGGAACCACACTTACGTCAACGCCCGTGTCTATGAGGAACTGGACGCCAGGGAGTTTGTCTGCTACCATAAAAAGGCGGCACAGACGACAAGCAACCACACGCCGCCGTCAGTGCTCTCGGCGGGCGTTTCCCGACCGTGAACAGGGAGATGTGTACTTTGAGGCGCAGTGCCGGAAACGCCAATGATACCAGCGGAGAGGTGGAGTGCTGGGGCTCCGAGCTTTACGCTCGCGCGAAACAAAGCGATGGCTGGGACGAAGCGAAAAGTTGTCCCGAGGTGGGTGCCGGCGTGCGTCCACTCTGGTAGTGAGTTCATCGACGCGGTCCTCTAGGCGCGAAATCACAGTATCGGCAGGCGGCAAGACAGCAGTGATGGACGGGGAAGCCACCTCATGAGCCTGATCGGTGAGCTTCCCCAGGCGCTAGAGGGTGATGTCGCCAGCCGCCGCGAAGACAATGTGAATCGGCTGGGGAAGGATCGTTGAACAGTACATCTTGCTGGGGTAGTTGGTGAAGCATTGTCTAACAAAAGGTAAAAACACCGCTAAATTGAACACAAACCACACAGCTACCTTCGACGGACGCTGTCTACCATCTCAGCACAGCGCGACACGATTGTCAAAAAGCAAGCATGCGTTGCTTAGCAAAGCAGAGGTCGCAACTGGATATTGTATTTCCCGACTTCTTACATGTTCTGCGAACTCTCAATTTTTTCGTGCGGGTCCCACTGCCTTTTTTCCTACCTATACTTACTTCTTTATTTCTACTTGCATATATTTTTACTTTTATCTACTTATTTCTGTACTCTCCGTTTTTCGCTCACCTGCTCTGTGTCCAACCCCTATAAAATCAGAAACACCAGCGAAAAAATATCACTCTTGAAAAAGATCGGTCCTCCGATCGAAATATCGAGTGAAATAAAAATGTTTCGTGTAACGAAGCGTACACTTCTATATATATATATATATATATATATATATATATATATATATATATATATATATATATATATATATATATATATATATATATACCCTGATGAAGGACGGTCCTCCATTCGAAACTGTTGGTATTAAATGAAGATAATCGGAAAGTTGTGACATCTTATATATATATATATATATATATATATATATATATGTAGAAATACATGATGCAAAACAGCTACACGCAGTTTACCGCGACTTTGTGGAACACAGGCGCCGACTGTGGGAGGGCAAGAGGGCTCAATCTCCGGGGTGAGGGCGGCGGGGGGGGCCTTTAGCCCTCCACCAGTCGGCGCCTGTGTTCCACAAAGTCGCGGTAAACTGCGTGTAGCTGTTTTGCATCATGTATTTCTCAAACTGAACTGGAATACACGCCGTTACCCATTCACATTTATGCCACGAAAATGGCGTTACGCGGTGCAAGAAATGCAGATGCAACGCCACAATTGTAGCCTGGTAGGCTAAGTAGGAAAGAGGACGTGTCGGTGCAGTTTGGGCATGGAAGCATGACAAGACAACGCGCAAAATTTCCGCTAAAATCAGCCTATTTGCATTTTCACGCTGCGAGAGAGAAGCAAAAGTCACAGACAAGGGACCTACATAAGATGCCGCTCAAATTTAGCCGCGTCGAGGGGACGAGGGAGAATTGAAAAAAGAAGCGCGTTACACGAGGGTGTAAGCGTGGGGTGTGGTTGTGAGAGGTGCATAAAAACAAAGCACAATACAAAAAAAAAACGCACGCAGCGAAGAATTTGATTCCCTAGCGAATGCAATTTAGATTTGGCTTCCATGTTTACGCGCGCGGCGAGCGCCACGCAGCCGGCACCGCCGTCAGCGGCGACAGACAGCCGTATCCCGCCGCAGGCACCAGGCGCGCCTTTTCTTTCCGGCAGGAAACGCCAATGCGATTATGCAAATCCGGGAAACGAAGGCGCGGAAAGCTCGCGTTTCCCGACAGATGTCACCCGCTTGTGCGAGTCCTCTCGGGACAAGCGCGTGTGTCCTTAAGAGATTGAGTGTTGAGGTATTTTTCTTTGTCGAAGCGACTCGTCGGACGCTTGAGAAGTTGCAGTTCCGGGGACCACCTGAAGGCGCACCGAGTCGCAGACAGGAGAGTTAGCATAGGAGCTTGTGTTCTGCGAGACAGCCTTGAGCGAGCGAACGGAAACGATCATTGGGGCAAGAAACACGAAGCGCTTACAACGAGTTTCCGCGCTCGAGCACTAAATATACGAAAGGCGGTCAAATATATACACAGGCTTAGTGCTTAAGGTATACACTCAAGCGCTGAGGTATAACTTAAGAGCGGCGCTTGAGAAATTATAGCTGATGATTGGCAGTTAGAAAACCGTATTTGTGAAGTGCTTTTACGTAACAACTGCTTCTGTTTGGACGCTGATACCGATTCCTATGCACTATATAGTAATTTACGGCCTCGAATGACCACATTCAAAAAAATTCAGGGGGGCACTTTGTTGACCTAAAGTGCGGTGAGAAGAAAACCTTTAGAGCGGTGTTGTTGCTTGTGTCACTGATGTGTGGTTAAGATGTTAAGTACACAATTGTTTGTGAATCTTAAATGATGGAGACACTGGAGGCCGGGCATTTGGGAGGCATCCGTCTGATTCGACGCCTTTCTGCAAACACTGTCCAGCGTCCTAGACAAGGAGAACTACATATGCGTTGGCAGGAAGTAGCGTAGCCATTAGCACGCTCGGCTGCGGAACGGAAGGATGGTGGTTCCAATCCCATCGTGTACAAAGATTTTTTTGTCTGGTCTAACTAGAAAAGCGTGACACCTCTGCTGACAACCTTCTGTCGACAACGATGAGGCATTAACGGCTTTCACCTTAATACCACTCAGGCACGGATCACATCATTCGTGACCAGCTTTGCGACTTCTTCTCATAATTTATGGGTGAGAGAGATATGACTCAGACCTTCCAGCATAAAATCGGTGCGTCTCTTCCAGACAAAGTAACAGACGAACATAGCGCCAAAACCTTCTAGCGCAATTTATTTCTTGTTCATCGGCCCTTCCTGTGGGGTACGTTCTTTCGTGTTCTCCCAGAAAAAAATTGCAATAAAACGCCCACAAACTCTCTCTACCTAAAGCTAAGGGCAGAGGATTTAACTTAGCTAAATCTCCAATACATCAATTAGCATAAACTCTCCAAGAAATGTTTGTAAGCGTTGTGCTTGCAAATGGACACTTGGTAGGGCTCTTCACTTAAGGGCTTTTTTTTATTAACTCGAGGGGCTAGAAATCTGGCGCTCTATTAAAGTTCAAAATCTGTAGAAATCAGGATATAAAACAAGTCTGATAAATTGGGATTGCTCAGCCTATTTTTTCCGTCAAAAATGTGTTACTATTAGCCCATATTGTGTTGCGGCACATCAAACGCTGTCTCTTCTGCTCAATAATTTTACAAACAACCTATGGATGGCAGCTTATACGAAGAAATTGCTTGCGAAGTCAGATATATTTCTTCTTATTTGGTAAACTTATATACTGATATGCATTACTATTCCGTGTGTAGCACTTCCACATCTTTGCTAGGCCTCTGCCCCTTTATCTGTGCACTGCAGAAACACCGAACATCCCAGCAGCCATTTCAAACGCTCCTCCCTCTAGGAGCAGGGTGTCGCTAGAGTCGGTAGCACCCGATACAAAGATGCCCACGAAACAACCCGCCACTTCTTGTGTTCGGGCCTCTCGCTTCTGAAATACACTTTTCTAACTTCTCAAATAATAAACCATGCGTTAAGAGGCGTTCAGAATCATCAACAGTGAACTGTAAACACCATTCTAGAATTAGACACCCACTAATTTTTAGTTTTCGGGCGGCGCCTTCAGCTTTTCGTGCGGACAAACTATACTCTCCTGGTGGTTCACTTTTGGATAGAAATGGAGTTTAGTCCAACCTGTAGCAAATCTGCCCGGGTTGCAAGAATTGGATGAAGCGCGGTTTTATCCGAAAACGACGGGCCATAACTATAAGCCGCCGTTGACTTTAACTATTTTAACATTGACTGAAATGACCTTAAAACTTAGCCAAACAATGCACTTTCAGGCGCTTGTGTAATTAAGTAATGCTTTTCAGTTTTGTTCCTTTAGTAGTATTTCTAACTAATATAACTAACTTTCCATTGCTCACAGCCCCAGCCGCGGAGTGCTCAGTGACCCAGGCATACGGTCAGCATATGAGATTTCGCCAACCAGGAAACCTTAAAAGAGGAAAACCTCCAAGCAAAGAAATATGTTCGAGCGAACCAGAGAGCAATATTGTGGGCCCATCTCGTACTCAGTGTACCTGATGAATGTTGTGAGACTTCGTCCCTGTTTCTTTTACGTGCGAAGTATTTATTAACTAACCCCCCCCCCCCCCCCCCCCCCTAGTCCATCGCCCTTCTTTATTTGCTTTTCTGACAGCATCTTTTAAAACGCTGATTCTATGTGCCCATATTCACATTTCCAAAGCGTTGCTCCAAAGATGTTCTAGCGGGGACACAATAATGAAATTAAAGCCACAGTAGTTCCCATGCTGTGCATGATTGCGTCGTACCAATTCTGGCTGCATTATGCGCAATAGCTGTATCATAGTCTTCTTAAAACGCAACAAGCCGTCGTCGTTGCTAGTACTCGGGCTCCTATCGGAGCTGAGTGGTTCCAAAAAGCGACAGTAATTCTCTTTCCAACGCTTGCGTCATGAAATAAAAAAAAAATATTGTTTCTGCCCTGAGACAACTCTCTAACCATGACTAGTTAAGCACTAGTTAAGTCAAGTTAACGTCTTTCCCGCTATTGAGTTCGCAGCGTGTTTCTCATAATCATCTGGTATTCTCGTTCTTAACCCGTATTCCGCGACGAGGGCAACTGTGAGCGGGCAGCAACCTCACAGATGAAGTGTGCTGACGTCACAGGTGAGATGTACTGACTTCAGAAATGAAACGTTGGTCACAGATTCTCTCGTGTTCTGAAGGCACCTTAAGCTAATCCTCGCTTTTGGCTAGCCAGTCAAAAAATCTATGTGTTCGAACTTTTTTCGCTGGCTTATTTTCCGACAGATTTAGCGTTCCGTAGATCAAATATCCCTTTCCATCCTAGTTGTTGAAATAAGGGTGGTCAATAAATAAATAAATAAATCAGTTTATTCAAACGTCCTAAGGAGCTTAGGGGTACGGACAAAAATCCCCGTAGAGGCTTGACGAGGTGCGTGCCCCCTACAAGGCATACAGTGGAAAACGCGGAATGTTTGAATACAGCCAGTGAATTAGCAGAAAACGCAGCTGCTCACAAAGCAGAAAGACGTAAAAAATAAAAAAATGAAAAACGAAAAACGATAATGCCGATAACAAAAGGCAGAAAAACGTCAGCTTTGATAACATGAATAATGTTGTGTACAGAACTGTCTAAGAATGAAAAATGTGCTGAAAAAAGGGAAATAAAGATGAACAATGCAAAAGATCTCGTGAGGCGTAGTACGACAGTTTTTTGAGGGCGTTTGGCAGGCGCCAGTGTTATTGCATAAGACAGCGCCTCGCCTCAGACGCGCCTTTCCCGTATACGCCTCTGCTTCGACATCGGCCGACGAGCGTGAATCGCCGCGAGTGAAGACAGATCAGTGCGCCACAGCCAACACCTTTTCCGATGAACCGAATCCGCTAGTGCTGGAGCAACACAGACCCGCGACAAGTGTCCTGCTCAACGGGGTCGGCGAGAGCTGCCCCTACAACAGCACTGAGGGCCAGTGCGAGGCGACGACGACGGGCAGTAAGCCACGCGCCTTAACCCGCTCGGGTGCACCGACACTAGACTAGAGCATCGCAACAGTCGAGCGAATGCAAGGACTGAGAGAATAGCTCGGCCAGGCCGGAGAGGAGATAATCCTTTCCGCTGTACCGGGCAGAGCCGAACGAGCGAGCGGGTCGCGTCGCAAGGAAGCGTGATAACGACTCTCGTTAAGGAGCTCGCGGAGCAGTTGTTACGTGTTTTAATTATCCATTACCGCCTCCCTCCTTCCCGTACTCCATTTACCTCGCGCCTGTGGCGCCATCTTCACTTCTATGTAGCAGCAGCAGCAGCAGCAGCAGCCCGACTGCGCTCACTAGCGGGCTCCTCCCAAGCCTCGGGCACGGCGCACGAAAAAGAAGCCGAGATAAAAGCGCCGCCAGGAGCAGCAATACGCCGATGTGCTTGGCGCTTCCCCAGGACGCTCCGTGGTAATGACCGAAGAGCGCCAAGAAGCATAAACGAACACTAATTGGGCAAAAGGGAAGAGCGTGCCCACGGCAATCACAACGTAACTATCGGCTTGTTTACGGTCAATGCATGCGTTCGCTGAATGTGTTCGCGGCGACGTGATTCCGAACAGGTGGGAAAAGAAATAACGATGCAAAATGGCGGAGGCCGTAAAGACGCGCGCACAATGCGCGGTGTGTTGAAGGAGAACCCGGAAAAAAGGAAGCCGGGCGTCTTTGGAGTGGAGCGCTCGATCCCCTCGATAGTCTCTGGAGTCTGATGGTGGCTGCCTGCACCTTCCTTTCGCTGACCCGAAAAGGGCTGTCCGTGAAGTGTTCGACAAGTCTCCAAGAATAAAGTGCGATCTTGTGGTGTTTCTCTCGTGGAACAGTTTTGTCAGACAAATATACAGCTCAAAGGAATTGCTTCGAAGCCGTGTAGTGAGATGAGACTCTATGGCACCCTTGCAAGTTCAGCAGGAGTGAAGAAGGGGTTACTGAATTTGGAGAGAGCTGAAGGTTGTGTTGGAAAACAAGTTTCCCTGCATGGTCCAGAATCAAACTCGACAAGCTATACATTTTAATGCGTTAGCATTGCAACGTGCATCATCGCAAAAGATGTCGGGCGTTGGCGTGTGAAGCCTCGATTCGCAGGAGCCAAAGAGGAGAGAGAGAAATCACCCTGAGTAGGTAAAGAGGGAAGATGAAGACAAGGTGGTAGGTGACGGGTTGTGAAAGCAACACTTCGGTCGCCAGAATCAAGAGGTGGGGAGAGCAGAGCGGGGCTACCACGTCTTCGCGCCATTCGCTCGCACGGTTTGAACCCGTCAGCGGCAGCGCCTGTTCCGTTAGGGGTGAACAATAACGCTGACGCATACTCTACTGCATGAATCGCACTGATCATCGGTGATTTTTTTCTCAGAGGCTATACATAGAAACTGCAATTAAGTCGTCACTGTTGCAAGCAACCAGACGCACAGGTGGCTGGCTATGTCTGTCTTAAAGCAGTATTTACAGCATATGTATTACACGAGATGCCTAAGACACCTTGTAATAGTTTTCATGGTCGTATTCTAATGCAACAAACCTGTAGAAATTGTCTTGTTCAGTGTTCGAGTCGAATTTAAAATGTGGCGGGGACTTCATAATCTACAAATAATTTTTAAAGATCGCTGCCCAAAACCCATTACGATGACCCCACGCTGCACCTTCTCAGCCATCCCTCCAACTCACGTAGAGTGGGGAATCTGGCGAGCCTTCCCATTGGGTACCATGGCATTCTCGGCTGTCATGAAGAAAGCGTACAGCGCACCAAGGGACGACGACACGAGAAAGGAAGACACATGGCACACACGTGTCCTCCTTTCTTGTGTGTTGTATCGTCCCTTGGAGCGCTATACGCTTTATTCTCATTGAGAGTGGACGTGGTGGGGTGCAGCCCCTACTTATTTTCTTTATTTTGTTCTAGCGTGTCGGCGTATAGGAGTTGAAGAGAGAGAGGAGCAGCATCATTCTTAACCGCTGATCTCTTCGGTGTTAATGAAACAAAGCTAAAACGTTTTGCGATGCGGTGACGAGTGGTAGAATACAGATCGTTCGTGTGCTTTGCCTTACCTCAGTAAATATCATTTCATTGTCCTTCTGAGTACAAAGTAGACCTAAGAGGTTGGTTTAGTCCCGCAATACAGGCCCCAAAACTGCGTCTTAAACAAAGTGGAATTTTGTGCAGCATCAGTTTGCTCCAGCAAGCAAAGAGCCCCGCATTAGATATAATTGCTGAAGGTTAAACTCTTCTAAACCTAGTTACACAAAGCGAAAGCGGGCGATATCGGCGGGGTGGTAAGATGTCGCCTGCTGACGACTTTGCAAGGTCCTCTGCGTAATGTTCCGACATGGCCCCTATCTTCGCTCGGATCCATGGCGAATCGCGCACTGCCTTGGTACAGTACATTCCAGGCACTATAGCTAGGCGAGCGGTGCGCTCCCCTTGGACAACAAAGCAAGAATTGCTACCCCGTGCAGTGGTCCTGTTTCCCTTCGTCTTTGTTCCTATGTAATTTTGCCAGCTCCACAGGGCTTATTTTGCAGTCTCCTGTTTAAAAGTGGTGCCAGGTATGCAGCCAACCGTTATTCTTCAACCACGAAACTGGTGTGCCATAGAGCATATTCTTCTAATCAGCTTTCATACTTTGCAACGACAAATGTACTTCTTTAGTCACATAGTTAAACAACACACATATTAATTCTTTTTGTCAACATCAGAAAATTAAATAACCGTAATTTCATGTTACAGTCACGCCTCGTTAGTATAGGCCTCGTGGATATAGACTCAAATTATGGATAGTTTTTCTGGGGACAAAACTTTTTCAATGCACTTACGCCTCGTTAACACCGAAACTCGTTGATCAGATGGGACAGAGGGAAAATGCATATAGCCCAATGTCGCATGCATTATTGCCACATTAATATGCAGACTTCAAAGACTCTTAAAACGTTGGATATGTAGATAAGTCAAACACTGCCCGCATAATTTTATGTAAACCCGGGAACTGCCACGCACACCGACTCATCCTGCTGACAGCCTTTCTTGCTTCCAAGGCACTTCTCTTTCTGGTGTCAAAATAGTTATCAGAGCTCGGCGACTCAGTCTGGCGCACATTTCGCATTGCACGAAATGAATTAATCTGCTTAAAAATGAAAGAGCGAAACCGCTTGCCTACATAATAACCTTAGTAACCTCACAGACACTTTTCCGCATCCTTTTAAACAGAGTAGACCGCAGAAAATAAAAATGCAATGCTGCGGTTTCAAGCATGCACGCCGGTCAGGAACAAAACCTGGCGCCAGTGCAAAGCGGAAGTCCGCGAATTGAAGCAGTTAAATGCGGTTTCTGCCTAGACAGGCCAATGATTCCATTGATACTACAGGACTTTCAGAAATGGCTCAACGTTGGCATTGCAGAACAAACCACCATGCGACAGTGCTTAGAACATTTCAAAGAGTTCAAATAAGTCTTGGTAATGTAACTTAGGAACGTGTGCAGGAATGGTGCTATCGTCACCACACAAATGTGAACGGATAAATGTGCCAGGAAACCCAGTTAATCACTGAGGGTTATGCAAATGTAAACCTCTATGTGAGCAAGTAAATTTCGCATGGGGATATTTCAATCAGGATTAAGGAAGTCTGAGAAGCGTTCCACTCTGCCGACGCACAGATTATTTTCGGCCCACCGTCAGTCACTCAACAGGCAAGCACTCATTTTCGTAGCAGGCATCATCATCATCAGCCAGACTACGCCCACTTCAGGGCGAAAACCTCTCCCATGTGTCTCCAATTAACCCTGTCCTGTGCCAGTTGCGGACACCGTATCCCCGTAAACTTCTTAATCTCATCCGCCCAGCTACCTTTCTGTCACTCCCTGCTACGCTTGCCTTCTCTTGGAATCCACTCAGTCACCCTTAAGAAGCAGCGCTTATCTCGCCTTCGCATTATACGCCCTGTCCAAACCCATTTCTTTCTCTTGATTTCGACAACTATTTATTTATTTATTTGCATAATTTCGCCATCTGCTGTACTGAGCTGAAGAGGTTAGAGTAGAGGTTATTATATTCATTCAGATTTAGCGTTATAGGGGTATTACATAAAGCACTCAGCTTGCACCGTATGCTGTGATCGAAGTTATATTACAAGCCAGACTCTTGCAAAAACAGGCTCATTGGGAACTTTAATCAGTTATTATCTGTTACTTTTGTTTTTACTTCGATAGTGATGGTAAAATTGACTGAAGTACTATCGATAACATTTTTCTCCGTGTGCTTGGTTTTTCTTGAGGTGCTGGGTTATTCTGCGTAACGTACAAATCAATAAATAAGACCTACCCTAGATATAGTATTCTAATTCAAACCGTGAAGATAGGAATAGCAAATGTATAACTTGGTGGTTCTCCTGACATAAACAAAGAAAGCAGCACTCCTTTCTGTCTCAAAAAAAAGTGTAGCAGTCTCGATATTTATTATGACACCACTTTACCGCCGCATTCTTGCGAAAAACTGCGGCGCTCACGAACTGATAAGTTAGCCAAACTACCTGCGTTTTGCCTTGCGAAAAGTCTCAGTTATCTTCTCGTGTTTTACGTTTGCCGGCAGTGAACGATAAACGCACATCTCAAACCCAGAAGTTGGAATGATAGGCTAGGTTGAGAGCTGATGAGAATGAGTTACTCTGTAAAAGATATAACGTCCAGAAAGTTATTTTTGGGATTTTTTAATCAAGATTATGCAAAACACGGCTGGCACGCAAGAATATCGGGCTTCAAGAAGCATGACGGCGTATACTATTTCCCCAGTCGAAAACACCAGCAGCGGCCGATCACGAAGCGAAGTTTTCGGAAAGCAAGATAAGCAGCCACGAAGACATTGAAAGAAAAGCCCATAAGGAAAGGTCTCTTCCACTTCACGCTTGTTACCTATATTTTGCAAGCTGTACTGAGGAATCAAATGGAGCATCCATTACGAAAATCACGCTAGAAAACCTGAGCGAACAGGGTTCTTTAAATCAACGAAAGCATACCAGCGGAGGCGATTTCATGATATAACGCAAGGAAGAATACAAGCAACAGCACAGAAACGCGCGCTCTGCGTTATGAGCGAGCTTGCGGAATGTACTAGCAATTTCCTTTCGGGCGCTTTTGACCCCAGGCAGTCTTCAGCCTGCCCGGGCGGAAAGTTGCGTGTTTGCGTTCTCTTTAGCTCCATTTTTTGTATTGCAAATGTTTGCGCTCTGGCAGCTTAGTTCAGCGTGAGGCGCACGCTGCGCTCTTTGTGGTTCTTTCTTTGCTTGCCAAGAGCGCAGATAAAATGCAACCCCAAAGAAATGGTAGGGACCGGGAGGGGAGGGAGGGGGGGGGGGGGGGGGGGGGGCAGTGACATGGCAAAGTCGAAGTTCGCAGAAGGAGATCCTTGCAGGTTTTCGCTCGTGGCTGAAGCCCACAGGAAGTCTTCCCAACTGTTGCAAGAGTTCCGGAAGATACGATTTTGGGAGCATAGTGCATCCGTGTGTTCGAATTTTTCATTCGATCGGGACAACCGGACGTCGGTAATAAGTAATGATATAATAAGCCTCTGTGAGGAGAAGCGCAGAAACTATCTGACTCTACGGTCGACACCTGAACTGCGCCATGCATGCCCAGAAATTTTGGACAAACGCATTTTTCAACGGGAAGTTGTTTAGGAACGCAATTTTTCTCGCATCGTATAATTGCATCACAACCATCAATACTTCCGCACATCCCTCCTCGGGACGCTTGTGGATATCTGCTACTTTATATGAAAAACTCACCAGATTGGTTTTCTATGGCAGCATTAACTACTCGGTGCGAGCGCAGGACAAATATTGAAAGAAAGACTTTGCTAAGCATCGGAAGATTAGGCCACTCCATTCAATGCACTCAAAACAGTATCTTACAATACGTCGCAGTTGCCTCACAATTAAAACTGAGGTCCAAAAAAACTGGACTTGCGAAGCTGTGGAGGTGGTGAGAAAGGGGACAGAGAGAGAAAGAGAATCAGAGTATAGTGGAGGGCTCCCGATTGATTTCAGCGTGTGCCGACACCGTAAAACGCACGATGCTTTAGCGCTGCACCTCCGTCGAAACGCAGCCCCTGCAATTCCATAACTATAGAGTTACCGTGATAGGTGAATTCCGGATGACTATAAACTGTGCATCTTGCTGGGCTAGTTGGTGAAGCATTGTCTGACACTACCGCCTTTATCACCTCTACAGGCTATGCATTTTATTCGTCCTATGCCTCAAGCACTGCGCGTTTCATCAGCATCATTACGTTAAGCGAGCACGCTCCGTGAGTGATGCGCGTTGTGACGAATCTCTGGTGCGCCAGAATAAGAGAGTCCAGAAGCTGTTGCATGGCTGCCTCTCTACGTTTCGTTGCCTGACGGCCGCCGACAAGGTGGCAGACATTCTTCAGGCGTCAAGTCAACAGCTCGGTTAAAGCGGGGCCAACACCGCCTGTAAGAAGCTCACCCGCCTGCAGTGGTGTGTTCAGTACGCAGATCAGTGGGCTCACGCAGTTCCTACTCCAGTGAACGCATCACAGTGTTGACATCAGCAGCTTTACGCTGAAGCGTGTGAAAAGATATTTAAAAAAAGGTTCATGACCTAATCCAAGAGCCTAAATTGCGTTATCCGTTCAGTGTGTAACTCGCACGCAGTAGTGTGTTTAAAGTTTCAGTTTAAAGCCTGCCTTTCATTGCACCTGGTGCCGCAGACAAGCAAGATACAAAATGAACGCTTCATTTCCCTTGTAAACAATCTCTAACGCAATATTCCATTCCTATAAACAAGAGGCCCTCTCGCTCGCACCTTCAAAGTGCGAGCGAGAAACAAAACTGCGAAAAACAAAAAAAAAACTAGGACGAACAAACACAACGAACAACAAGGTAAGAAAGAAGCTAGAAAGCCAGAATCCTTAACCGCACTTTGGTGTCCTTAAGCAGGCACCAAGATAAAGCACAGAGAAACGAGAGACTGCTGAGATTTGATCAAACTCACAAAGCGTAAGCGGAAATTGAATCCGGGGATTACAGAAATACTCGCCCAGCAAGCAAGCAGGCGCCTAAAATGGCGCGGAAAACGACCCCTAACAAAGGAGGAGCGAGAGAAAGAAATGGAGAAAGAAGGGCGGCCTCTTCTTAGAATTAAGCATCTTTTGTACCTGTATTGCACGTGGAGTGGAGCTGTACCCCTTCCCTCCCTTACCGGCGCCCGCCGGTTTTCTTTGACGCGCAGGCGCGCAGTTTGTGGCCGCGAAACGAGGAACGCGAATTGCAAAAGCGCTCCCACACTGCAGCGGAAACATGTACACAGCGCACGGGAGCCGTTAGAGGCGAGATTCCTGTTGCCGACACTGAATGTTTTAGCCGACAACTTCCCCTCCGCAGAAATAGCGTTTTTCCAGCCTCCGCCAGGCCGTGTCGGCAAAAAAGCGCAGGGCGGAATTCTCTCCAAGCGCTGCCCCGAAATTTAATTCGTGCCACCGCGGAGAAGCCAGAGCCCCGCACATATGCACCGCCAGCCGGAGCTGGAAGTGAACCTTTTACGCAACGCTCATTCTGCAAGACGCGGTCGCCTACTCCTCGGTTCCACGCCTACGCATCGTAGTGGCTGTAAAAGCCCGTGAAAACAGAGACTGGGTTATGCCTCTGCATATGTGCTGGGTCGATACTTTTCTTGTTTTTTTTTTCTTAGGTTGCAACTTACTGCAGGACTTTCATTGAAGTAAGCGCGGTGTGGACGTAATAAGCGTAACTTCTGCGCGCACTTTTTGGACTAAAAAAATGTTCATATGAACTGCAGTCATAAGGGACGTGCAGCTGGGCAGTGTGTATAGTCAATGCTGTGCTCCTGTGTTATGTTTCCCAGGCAGACTAACCAGAGAGAGCATGCACGAGAGGGTGGTGAGGGAGAGAGAGAGACAGCTCGGCTATCGCCTGTACTTCAGTGCTCCGAATGAAGGCGCAGTGTGGCGGAGCTTTTCTTTCTCTTCTTTTAATTTTAAGACAAAAGCCTTACTTGCCCCATTAACCGAAAACCCATGCGTTCGTGCGCGCGTGTGCGTGCGTGTGTGGGCGTGTTTGCGTGTGCACGTGCGTGTGTGCGTGCGCGTGCGTGCGTGCGTGTGTGTGCGTGCACGTGCGTGTCCGTGCGCGTGCACATGTGTGCGTGCGCGTGTGCGTGCGTGCGTGTGTGCATGTGTGTGTGCGTGTGTGTGCGTGCGTGTGTGTATGTGTGTGTGCGTGTGCGTGTGCGTGTGCGTGTGCGTGTGTGCGTGTGCGTGTGTGTGTGCGTGCGCGTGTGCGTGTGTGTGCGTGTGTGTCAGTGTGCGTGTGTGCGTGTGTGTCAGTGTGCGTGTGCGTGTGTGCGTGTCTGTGTCACTCGATGGTGCCCATAAAATACGTCCTCCTCATGCAACCTGATAGGTGACGCTTAAATTAAGGTTCGGTCGTTCGAGGTTGCTCAGGAAGAGCAACCTGGATCGCACAAAGCACACCGGTGGCAGCACCTGCCATCGCGTGGGCACCACTGCGTCAGGCGTGTGGCATGAGGACTTTCAGGGATCTAATGACGGCATGCGGATGGTCGGCGCATCCAAATGCAATTTGATGTGGCAGCTGGTGGGGGAGGGGGGCGACTGCCTTCACGAAGTTAGCGCGCAGATCACGAGGGGCTCTCCAGCACCGCAGCAGCGGCTACGTAGAGCCATGCAGAGGTAGTATTGCCAGCTGCGTGGCCTCGGGTTGCATCACGCCGCAGAGCGCGTCGACTGCGTGCGCGGGAAGGCTTCTGCCTTCTGGCAGGTAAGCAGCCTTAAGTTTCTCTGCCGAATTTTTCTTGTTGTTGTTGTTATCTCGTGCAGTGATTCGGATATGTTGGACTGACGATATCACTTTAGGTGAAATCGGCTTTCTGGTCAGAATGCTTTTGCGGCTTGAGCAGAGACACGTTTATCGAAAATATCTCGAGAAGTGGCCTCCAGCAAGGGGATCTGCGTGTTCAGTTGTAGGCCATGACGACTGTAGGAAACGAAAGAGCAACAGAAAGTCAAAGAATCGTACGTGTTCTCGGATTTTGTTGCTCCTTTAACAAACTTGAGATGGTCGATAGATGGTCATTAGGAACACCCTGCACACTGCCTTCCTCGTAACGCAGCTTTAGCTTTGGGGAGGAAAGGTCTGTCAACGCATGCACAAAATTCAGTTTGTACATTATATGCATTGGGTTTTGAAGCGTCATTGGGCATTGTTCTAATAAACCATCTGCACAAAAGAAGACTTACAGCGAATGTGTGACAGGTGCGTAAATACATAAAAATCGCGTTTTCTTACCTTTTCAAAGCGGACACATTAAATCGGCATTCTAGAAAGGCTATAGCCTGATCTTAGTTAGTCCACGTTTTAAACTATGCATTCTCTTCACGAAATGCAGTGACGCTGAGAAAGTCTTGATATGGCGAGTTAATGTTTCAAAAGTAGTCTCAGTTGATGAAAATTTGTTCTGCGTAGCAGCTTCCTTTCCAGTTACATTTTTCTTAACTCCTCACTTTAATATTATTCTTACCTCTACCTCAAAGTACAGGTGGAAGCAATGTGAATGGGAACACGGGAGCGTGTGGCCGACGCACTTCCCGGACTGCAGTCTGCAATACAGACGGCGAGAACCGGCAATAAATGCGCACGCCCAGTAAGCATGGCTGGCTGCTCTCTCCGCGCGTCACCCTTCATGTCGCCTACTCTCGTCATCTGTCGGCGGCAGTGCTTTGCGAAGCTCCCGGCACGTACTCCCGTGATCCCTCTGGCACATTAGCAAAGCACATGATTTTAAGGCGAAAGCCTTTAATGGCTCATACTGTCGTTTGTTAACAAAGCCTGTCACTCGCGTTTCAGTCGCGAACTAAAAGAGACAGAAGAAAACCAATGGTTGCTTCAGATAGAGGATGAAAAAATGAAGCAAGAAGCCAAGTTTGAGTACTGTATATTAATTAGTTAATTATAGGCGAAAATGTCAAAATTGCGTCGAAATAGCGCGGACGTGGATACAGCCACGGGAACGTTGTGACGTCACATCCACCGAAAGACGTCACGGCATAGTGAAAATAGTCACAGAATGGTCGGGAAAACGTCAGATTTGTGTCAAATTTGATGGATAAATGTGTAATTAAGCGTAATTAACACTTAAGATCCCAGAAAGATGTATAAGTTCGGTATTGGTAGAGCCACGGGAACAGTGTGACATCACATTCACCGGATGTCGTCACAGCACAGTGTCCCCGGCTTGCGCCTCTCAACACTTTAGTTGGCATAGTGTCCTCGCAATTTTTGCAAGTGTTTTTTTACAAGTGTTTTCACGTTGCAACAGCAGCCAAACTTGTAAAATTAGTTGAACCTGTCGCGAAGTGCGCAACCGCAATATTATCGGAGCCCCACTGTTACCTAAGTTTCAGGGCATTAATCTTACCGGCAGTCTTTGCGGCTTTGAAAACTAGAATATTTCAGGCTTCTAGGCTTCTATATATGACAACAGTAATCTAATAAAAATCGTGACAACCGAGGTTTACTGGGGTTTCGTTATTTAGAATGTTGTAGCTATCGCAGGGAGCCTATGAATAGACGTTGTGAATTAGAGGAAGAAAACAACTTTGTTCTGAGGAAACACACTGCAGCATTTGGAAACAGGGACCACGTACACTCTCCTCAGCTGTTCGCTCTGCTGTTATGGCTGCGGAAGCGTCCGACGTGTTCATTATTCATAAGAATTGCCAGCAGTTTAACTGAACGAACTCTACCATCCATGTTCGGGGGCCCTCTGTGTGTGGGTGTCTGTTCGTCGTGTCCTCTTTCTTGTGTGTGTCTTCGTTGCGCTGAAAATCCCGGTAATATGCTTGTCTGCAGGCCATACATGTTGGCTCCCTTCGTTTCCCGGCAGCAAGGGTAAAATAATCACGCCGTCCACTTCAAATCAATGCCGCTGAGGCGTTTGCATCCACCGAGGAAGCGGGGGCTGAGTTTCTGAGACCTGGAAGACCATTTGTTTTGCTCTTGCGCAGCCAGCACACGCTGGCTAAAGGTCATGATCTGAGGGAAAACGTGCCTGAAGGATCCTCCTTCGCCATGAGCACCTTATTTTTAGTTCCCTTCCTTAATGCGAAGACACGCAGTTCTTGAATGGAGACTCTCTAATTCCCTTGGTTAGTGCCTCCGAAGCCGCTCTTCTAAATATTAACGAACTTCCGGTTAACGACCGAGCTAATCACCGACAACTGCCCCTTGCTCAACGAAGTTCTGTCAGCATTTCTTTTCGTAAACGCTTGCGAATTTTGTTTAGAGGCTCTTGAATCCCCAGTACGGTCGTGCCGCCGAGCGCTTTCACGTCCGTTGAACGCAAACAACCCAAGCAAGTTACCGACTTCATACCTTCTCTTTACGTCTGGCTAGATGCCGTACAAATTTTCGCCTGATCGCAATAAAGCCTCAGATGCTGAGCAAAGCCGTTAGCTTCCACGCTCGGAGTCGCCTTCGCGCTCTAAACCTAACGCGGTTTAACTCGCCCGGTGGTCCACACTTCTCAAGAACAGCTTACGCTCGCAAGCAAGCGCTGTTTCGGAAACGGGAGAAGGCCTGGCTATAGCGAGAGAGCAACGGGGGAGAGCTTTGAGCGATTTTGCAGTCGTTGGTATTCGCACAACCGTCCCACTTCGGATAGCGGAATTGTTCGCAAGCCTCTCGGCACGAGCGTTCTCGATGACATGGTTTTCATCTGCAATGCACGCCGTGTTTGCCATTTTGGAGAAGCGCGCCGTGGAGCCGGATCTGCTCGCTCTGCGTTCTCCCTACATATTGCGCCGCTCTTCACTATGCGCACAGGCACGCGAAGGGTGCGTCTGCTGCGGACGCATTTTCAGCGTCGGGAAGAATTGTTTCCTCCCTTTATCAGTGCGAACTTTCTCCTGTCACGTAGAAGTGACTTGTACGCCTGTGGAAAAGCGTCGCTCGGTTTCTGCCCAAGTGAGGCGCATTTAGATTGAGAACTTGAAGAAGTGAGCGGTGTAGACTCCGCGCGAAGAAGTCGAGAGATTTAAAATGGACTAGTCCAGAGTCGTGAACCTCTCTGATAATACATTGCTATTCTAAACACATCGGGGGAAGGCTTAGCAGAGAAACTCCATCTTTTCTCTTTCGACGCAATCTACCCGTGTTTCACACGTTCTTTTCTCGTGTGCGAGAAGTTGCCGGTGCCCTTTTTGAAGTGCCGGCTTCTCGCCTTATCCAGGAAGTGTGCCTCTTTCTCTCGAAAGAAGCACTGCGCATGCTTTCCGGGTGCGTCGCCTGTTCGTGTCTGCTCATCGCAGCGGAAGCGGCTCGCATGGGGTTTCTTTATTCGATGACAGCTGACGAGCAGAGAGAATGCTCTCTTATCATCTTCGTGATCATTGTTATCCGGATTACGCCCACTGCAAGATTAATGCCTCTCGTTACGCGCTTAAAGTATCCTCGTTCTGCGCCGACTACCGGCCTTTTCCCGGCGTAATTTTTTATCTGATCTCTCGACAGAGATTATATATATATATATATATACATACAGGGTCTGTTCTGAAAGTAGTAGGACTGGTTTTTTCCTGGGCGAACGGGCGGACGAGAGGTGGTCTGCGCGGGCAGGATCGTTGAAGGGGGTATTGGGAATGCTGGGGAAAATCGGGAGTCGGCTCTCGGCCGTTGAAGAGAGGAGGTCGCTTGTACTGTGAACCCCTGTCGAAACGTCTCGTCATGCAGAATCGTCGAGCGTTTACTGGATCAGCGATACGCGATCAAATTTTGAGTAAATCTTGGTAAAACGGGCAAAGAGACTCACAACATGATTAAGGAGGCCTACGGTGACGCTTCCATTAGTAGATCAGGTGTTTTTTGAGTGACACAAGCTTTTCCGAGAAGGTAAGGAAAGAGTGGAGGAAGACGACCGCTCCAGACGCCCTTCGACCAGCATGACCAACGAAAATGTCTAGCGAGTGAAACATTTGCTTAACAGTGATCGTAGAATGAGTATCAATGATTGCTGATGACTTGAGCATTCCTCAAACCCAAGTTTTTGAGATCGTGACAGAAAACTTATCGATGAGGAAAGCGTGCGCGAAGTTGGTGCGGAAGGGTGCTACCTTCAAAAATTGTAATCGTTTGTACTATTCTCTTAAATAAATTTTGTTTAAAAAAATGAGTCCTATTACTTTCAGAACAAACCATGTATATATATATATATATATATATATATATATATATATATATATATATATATATATATATATATATATATATATACATATATATATATATTATGCCTGTTCCAGAGTACTTTGTTTTTTAGTTGGGTAATGGTCTTAAAGCTCATTTAATGCTTGTTATTTATGTGGCTGCTTATCTTCAAGTAAGCTTGTAAAACTACCTTATAGAAGCGGGAGATCAAAACGCGGGTACTAGCCAGACTTCTCGCTAGCATCATTTGTTAGCATCATTGCATCATTCGCTCTAAGAAGTCCGGCTCCAAGGCTCTTGAGCGTTCGAAATTGCTGCTCCTATGCTGAAGCAATGTTTTTTCAGCGTGCAAGCAAAAGCGGGTAAGTCTTGCATGGACGAGGAAATGCTGCTCATCAGGAATGATAATGTACTATCGATCGGAGACTGAACTGATTCCCCCTCGGAACGCCACATTAGGCGCATTAGATGGCGCCCGCATGCAATGCGGCATGGTTCGAAACTCGCAAGGGCGGTCAGTTTTTTTGTCCCCATAGTACGCCACGAAGTAGTTGCAACAAATAACAAAGAAATAGAAAGACCTGATTTGCTAAACAGCTTTTTCTCTGCTCTTGATATTTATATTGCAGAGCTTGTTTCCTTGCTTTTGTATAAGTAATCTCGTCGTTCCTTTTAAAATTTCTGCATCTATTGTGCACCGCTGCCCCTGTTAGAATGCCGCGACCTCATCAGGTCAAGTGGCCTTTTGTCTCAACTCCCTCTTGCTGTTTCGGAAATAAAATAAACTTTACGCTACTACTACTGGTCCTTGCTATCGTCTCCCTGCCCCTCTATTTCCTCTGGCTGCAGCCCGGGTACCGCGCTGGCAGCGTCTTTTCTTTCCTTTGGTATTTTTGTGATAATATACCGCAGCTGTTTACTGCTTTTTTTTAATATCCTTATTTCAATGGCCGCCGCGGGGGCTCAGCGGCTATGGTGCTCGGCTGCTGACCCAAAAGACGCGGGTTCGATCCCGGCCGCGGAGGCTAGAATTTCTTTGGAGGAGAAATTCTAGAGGCCCGTGTACTGTGCGGTGTCAGTGCACGTTAAAGAACCCCAGGTGGTCGAAATTTCCGAAGCCCTCCACTACGGCGTCTCTCATAGCCTTAGTCGCTTTGGGACGTTAAACCCCATAAACCAAACCAAACCTTATTTCAATGATAAAAATGGAGCGAGCGTTTTGCGTAACGCGCAAAAACAAGCGCTTATATAATTTGAGTTTTGCTCACAAAAAGACTCCGAAAAACCCGAAATATGGAGTAATTTGCTGAATATTCTGGTTTGCATACGAATATGTGCACTGCAAATATCGCACGATTTCACCTCCCCCCCCTTCCCCCCGGCGAATAAAAATAAAAGGGCGCTATATCTGCACTTCTGGGCGCAGCCATGATGACAACATCGCTTCGGTTTCTGGATACCAAGGAAAGGAAAAAGGAAAAAGAAGAAACTATCGGGACATGTAAGCTCCGGCTTTAAGGATATTACGCTACAGCGGTTCCTCTTGCCCGCGTTGATACTGTTTCCTCTTCCTCAATCACAGTAATTATGGGAAAGAGCTCACGACATACACACAAAGCCAAGCTTTAACCAATCAGTGCGAACGTGGCAGCGTGACGTAGCTGTAGCGTGCATGGTAGATGTAGAGTGGTAGCGCTGATTGCGTAGAAGTACAGTCTTTCTCAAAAGTTTAGAGCCCAGGGGGTTTACTTCTTAGCCTTGCAGTGGGACTCCTGAAGCATTCTTGGAAGTCCTACCCATTGAAGGAGGCAGAACCAGAAATCTTCTTACCCAGAGGAAATTTGGAGCGCTGGAGACGCATCACGAAGCACACAGTGAGGCTCAGAAGCAAACCCCCTGGGCTCCGAACTTTTGACAAAGGCTGTACATACGTTCAAAACACGGTGGCTTATGGTGCGGAGACAGCGATGTCTTCGAAGGGTGAGGAGAACAAAACAATGACATCATAACTAAAAACAAACGCAAAATTCATCAACGTCATAATCACATGCTTTTTGGCGGTAAAACTGAAACTTCGAAAGCTTCGAAGTTCATTGGTTTATGGTTTATTAGGGCTTAACGTCCCAAAGCTACTCAGGCTATGAGAGACGCCGTAGGGAAGGGCTCCGGAAATTTCTACCACCTGGGGATCTTTAACGTGCACTGATATCGCGCTGTACATAAGCCTCTATAATTTCGCCTCCATCGAAATTCGATCCAACCCACATCTTTCGGGTCAGCAGCCGAGCACCATAACCACTGAGCCACCGCGGCGCCCCCTTCGAAGTTCATTCCAACACATGAGTAGCGACAAAACATCTCCCGAAAAAATCTGGCTTTTTTGGCGTCACTGCTCGCATAGCGTCGAAAGCATGCTGGTGAGCATGCTGTGGACTTTTACTGCCTGAAACGTGTCATCCAAATAGCATTTCTATTTTCCAGGTGACGTTCAGCACAGACACTCCTTGGGAAATGCCTCGGAAAACGCTAGTTCATAATAAAACGTCTGACAAGGCGTGTCCTGAAGCGGACATATTAAGGTGCCGCTCATGGCAGCCATGTGCCTCCTGCCTCAACTGACCTCCATTAAACAGAACACTGGCCCTGAGAGAAACCTAAATTTAAAGAGATTAACTTTCTCAGCGAAGAGGATCAACGCCTCAGGCACGGCTGATGCAGCAGCTGTTTTACTCACCGTGACAAAGAAAAAACTGTACTTTCTCAACCGAGCCCTCAGACGTTAAAAGACCAGATAATAAGGACGTGAGATGCCGTCTTCCGAGCTCAGTGCTTACCAAAAGCGATAATAAATAATGACGAGCGCACCTTGCATGTACGCTAATATAACACTGCGAACACTTGCAATGGGTCTGCAACGACGTCTTGAAACTGCATTAATGTTTGAAACGTTCCTCCTTGGAACAGTACGTATCCTTTTGAGAAGGGCGCATACTGCATTCTCCTGCGCATCTGCAAAGAAATTTACAGCGAGCGAAAGAAATTTGCACCAGATGTATGGCGCGTGCCTGTAGTTTCGATTCGCTGAGTCATTAAATGGCACACTTTCCGGCGAGAAATTTTCGCGCCGTGTTATTGAAATTCCTGTTTTCCATCTTAATTTCAGGATGGAACGTTTACGAGCAAGTCAAAAATAAGAAACCAAGGCTACCGTTCTCATTCGCTGTATATGAATCATGAAACGGGAGTTACTAACCAGCCTTAACCAACACTTTAGTCAATGAACGTGCTGGGAACAGCCTCTTCCCTTCCTTTTCGCAGGAAGGTGAGAGCCAATAAGGGACGCGAACCGCGCGCATGCTCCCCGCCAGGACGTAGAAGTAACAAACAGTTAAATAAATCCTCTGGGTGCTACTTCTGCTGCCTACATTTCCACGATCACTCTTCCCCGTAATGCATTGTATTTCGCGGCCGTTTTTCCTATAAGCACACCTCTTCCTCCCCTTTCGAACGTGCGTGTAAATGGCGCAGCAGAGTTGTCCGTTACACTAAAGCCGTGATCAGTTGTCGGCCAGATTAGCGCTGGCGCTTCCATTCGCGCAATCACTCAAAGCTCGCGCTAAGCCCCCGCCGCGAGTTCTTCAGCGCGAGTGCTCTTTCGTGAACACTTCTTCCTTGTGCGCTCTCTTAGCTGGACATCGACTCTTTATTTGGGGATAAGGCTCCCGTCGCGCTCTCCTTCTGTCCGTCCCCTTAATTCGTTTTCTGTTTGTGCGCTTTGGCCGGTGCATGCGCAGCGTACTTCACTCGTTTCCTCAGAGCAGTGTTTCGTTCCTTTTCGCGCTTCCTTTTTTACGACCAGCCGCGGCGGGAGGACGAAAGTCTTCGCAAAATGAAGACCTCCCATCCTCAGTCCGCCACCCACCTGCGTACCGTCGTGAGAAAAGGCACCCGCGTCTCTTCTTTCTTCAACTTTCTTGCATTCTCCTTATTTCAGAGCCCCATTCTATCTGCTTATCGCTATTACTCTGTTTTTAACGACACCAGTTCCTGTCCGATTCGTAGCTTTTTTTCCTCGCAGCAAGCTTGGCCGTTGTGAGGCCGTAAAACGAACCTCCTTCCCTCCTATCGCAGTTCTTTTCCTTTTTGTTTTTTTTTTTTTTTTTTGCCGGGAGTATGTCCACGAGTAACAACTCGCGGCTCGCCTGGAATCGTCTCGCGGCGCCGAATCGTTCTCCCGTGAAGTCCCACGTGCATGTCTAGTGGTTCCCAAATCGTTTTCTCTTGGCCCTTCCTTCCCTTCTCCTTCTTCACTCCCCTCGCTTACTTCCCTTCCTCTCGTCGTCGCACCTTCCGCGTCTGTCATTCCTCGTGGGCGTTTTTCTTTGCAGCACCGAGCTTTATGAAGATAAGCCCGCAGAAATTAGCTCTTGGTTCCGCTTCTTCCGTACGGACTTGAGGAATTTTATTCGCTTGTTTAACGTGTTACACCGAATGGAAGGGCCGGTTATGTAGTGCCACGCGGCGGGACGGTCGTGCGTATTAAAGCCGGTTATGTACTCGCTCGCCCAGACGCAACTCGGTGTTCTGCGCTAGCAAAGCGATAAGATCAAGCAGTTTGAAGAATTCAGCAAACTCGTCTTTGTTTCTTTTTTTGTGTGTACGCGTTATTTCGTTCCGCTGAAAATTTTGCCTCGAAAACCGTCGCTGTCGGGCCGAGCGGTCGATCTGAACGAAAAAGTAGAAGTTAAGAGAAAATAAAATGAAAAAAGAAAAAGCACTACAAAGCGTATAGGGAAAACCGACGTAAAAGTCGGGAGCCCCGCCGCCAGATGGAATCGAGTCGTTTTCGTTTACTGCCGCAGTGCGACGCCGCTATCGCCGTTGCGGCTCTGGGAAAATGACACAGTAAACGACGAAACCATCGTGGAGTCGCTTCATAAACAGCGAAAAAACCGCAACTGCGTAAAACTGCCAGTAAAAATACGATAAAAAAAATGTTGCTCTCCCGCAGCAAAACAGTTTTGTTAAACTTCGGTAATTTTATGAGAGAAAGGTGCAAACCAAAAAAAATGCGTAAAAGCCTATTTTGTTGAGACTAAAATACCTCGTCTGTGTCGCCGCGTGCAAGTTAGACCGTACCGCTCTGAACAAAAAAAAAAAAGTAACGAAACAGAACAAGAGCATTCGATCAATGTGCATAGAGATCTTTACTACGCTTCAGTGCGGTGAGCTATAGACGCAACAAATTTCAGTAGCATGGTGGTGGTGGTGTTTGCACGCGTGTTGCGAATGACAGAGAGCATGCATCTTCTCATTCGTACTCGCAAATGCTGCAAAGTTTGAGGAATCTGGCGCCGTTTGGTATTTTTTTCTCATTTTCCTTCCTTATGTCTTTCCACGCCAGACACCTTTCCTTCCTGCCGCATAAAGAACGGTCTAGCGCGTTGCGCTTCCCCAACCGTCTCTGAAAAACTATTCCAGAGAGGATTTCTTGCCGCTGCTGAGACGACAGAGCAGGCCCACTAACGTCCTCTGCGACTTATCCAAAGCGGTTTGGTTTGGTTTATGGGGTTTAACGTCCCAAAGCGACTAAGGCTATGAGAGACGCCGTAGTGGAGGGCTCCGGAAATTTCGACCACCTGGGGTTCTTTAACGTGCACTGACATCGCACAGTACACGGGCCTCGAATTTCTCCTCCAAAGAAATTCAGCCGCCGCGGCCGGGATCGAACCCGCGTCTTTCGGGCCAGCAGCCGAGCACCATAGCCACTGAGCCACCGCGGCGGGTTTATCCAAAGCGAGGAAGGCAAAGCAACCGAGCGAATGCCTCACAAGCAGAGAAAGAAAGAAAGAAAGAAAGAAAGAAAGAAAGAAAGAAAGGAAGAAAGAAAGAAAGAAAGAAAGAAAGAAAGAAAGAAAGAAAGAAAGAAAGAAAGAAAGAAAGAGAGAGAAAGAAAGAAAGAAAGAAAGAAAGAACGAAAGAAAGAAAGAAAGAAAGAAAGAAAGAAAGAAAGAAAGAAAGAAAGAAAGAAAGAAAGAAAGAAAGAAAGAAAGAAAGAAAGAAAGAAAGAAAGAAAGAAAGCCGCCGCGGTGGCTGAGTGGTTATGGTGCTTGGCTGCTGACCCGAAAGACGCGGGTTCGATCCCGGCCGCGGCGGCTAGAATTTCTTTTGAGGAGAAATTCTAGAGGCCCGTGTACTGTGCGATGTCAGTGCACGTTAAAGAACCCCAGGTGGTCGAAATTTCCGGAGCCCTCCACTACGGCGTCTCTCATAGCCTTTGTCGCTTTGGGACGTTAAACCCCATAAACCAAACCAAACCAGTTTGTGTTGGGAATAGAACCCACGTCCATTGAAGGCATTGAAGCACGTTCGTTCGACTTGGTTAAAGGGAGATCATCTGTGTCTTGTAGTGTACCATGTGGCCTAGTATGCCTACTAATGTGTGCTAATTAGATTGGGTAATTTTCTGTCTTCATCGCAACTTTTTTCTATTTAGAAAGAAAGAAAGAAAGAAAGAAAGAAAGAAAGAAAGAAAGAAAGAAAGAAAGAAAGAAAGAAAGAAAGAAAGAAAGAAAGAAAGAAAGAAAGAAAGAAAGAAAGAAAGAAAGGAAGAAAGAAAGAAAGAAGGAAAGAAAGAAAGAAGGAAAGAAAGAAAGAAAGGAAAGAAAGAAAGAAAGAAAGAAAGAAAGAAAGAAAGAAAGAAAGAAAGAAAGAAAGAAAGAAAGAAAGAAAGAAAGAAAGAAAGAAAGAAAGAAAGAAAGAAAGAAAGAAAGAAAGAAAGAAAGAAAGAAAGAAAGGAATGAAGCAATCCTAGCTGCGCTCTTAGGTTGCAGAAGCACAGCTGAAGCGAATGAAGAGCCCAGCCACGCGTTTCGGAATTCGTTGTACGACCTCCTCCTTCGGGGAAGCATCGGTAGAGCGTTGAAAGGTTCGCTGCTATTGAAGAAGACGCTACCTTGGCTTCAGGGCACGCCTGTATCCCTTGCTTACGGCCAGGAGCGGATTTCTCCGGGGCTATGCTGCGGAAGAGGCGCCTCTGTTGCCTTCGCACAACCCCCCTCCCCTATGGGTGGCGGCCGAGCTTCTTACCCGCTCCTCGGCTTCAGTTGATATTCTCCGTTTCGTTGTTTGCCCGAACCCCCTCTTATATATATACATATCATCTCATCAACAAAGATTTATTCTCCGGTTCAATTTTTGCTGTCTTCACTCTTGGCTGTCTCGCTCCTTCCGCATTATATTCGGATGGTTTGGTTTCAAGACGCAATGTTTGCCCGGTCCCGCATTGTACACCATTATACGTGCTTGAGCAAACAGTAAAACCCACTCCTTCATGAAGAAAAACAGGTGGCAGGAAAAGAAGAAAGAACGCTGCGGGCGCGCTCACTTTCGTTCTATCCGGACGCTGTTTGCTTCCTTATATCGTTTTCATCCCCTCTCGTCTCTTCTCAGAATGCTTCCTTCGTGCGTTACCATTGTGTGCACCTTTGTGGCAAGCCTTTCTTTGCAAATCGATATGTTCTCGCTGCTGCCATCTCTTACTTCTCGAGGCCTGTACGTCTTTGATCTTTTTTCTTTCTTTTCTTCCGCGTTTGTGTTTGCCTCCTTGTCTCTTCCCTGGATTTGTGTAGCGCAGTACCTTCGCCACCGGTATATTCCACTACAGCTTGCGCAGTCAGCGTGTTTACTTGAACGGTTTAACCTAGCATGAGACGTGCTGCTTTACTTTTCTTTTTGTGTGTGCATGCGCCTGGTTCGCCTCTTGGGGGCGGCATTCCTTTACGCTAGCGTTAAGAAAAGGAGCGCTCAGTACAGCGGCAGTTTCAATTTGCGACTTCGTAGTTTCAGGGCTTCACGAGAGAAACGCACGTGCACCTGTCGCAGGAGAGAAAAAATGCAGGCAAAAGAAGAAACTATGCGCCAAAGTTCGCGAAAATTTATTCTCGCCAAGGAGGGTGCGCAAAAAAGAAATATTTGAAAGTTGGGAGAATGCACCGCCGCACGGGGCGGAATAATGCATGTATAAGATATATAAATGCACATTGTTTCCAGTTCCCTTCCGGATTTTCAACTGCTACTCCAAACCACATGACATCGATGGCTTCGTAGGGACAACTGCGACGAAGCAACGAACGTATGCCGCATTTGGACACTCCTTTTCTTCGCACTCCGTTACACATCCATGCTTTCTCGAATAGCTTTTGGTTTCCGCGTGCGATTCTCTATTGTTGCGCTTGCGACGTACGGAAGAGGATGGGAATATGGAATGAAGTGCAAAGAAGCAAAAGGCATTCATTCATCTGAAAGGAGATGAAGTTGTCAGAACAAGAAAAGTTCTCTGTTCGCATCTCTTGCCTTCGCGGCTGAGAATATCAAACGCGCCGAAAAAAAAAAAGAAAATGTGAGAAAGAATGAATACTAGAGAGGAGCTTTGTCTAACGCTCACCTTCCACTCTGCTCGCGAAGGAGGCGTAAAGGGAAAAAGAGAAAATCGCTTTCTAATCCCGAAGAAAATAAAGTTCCAGCACTAAGGAGAATCTTTGCTCTTTAGGCTGCTTGTCACTCTTGCTCAACACGCTCTTTTACGAGGCTGGCCGCGTAAATTTCACACTGTCTTGTTATCCTTGTTTGACGTTTTTTTTAAGGTTTCCTTTTGTGTGTGTGTCTTTCGCGCTGCTATACTTCACCATTTTCTTTTCAACGTTGGAGTGCCACTGTGGCACGCAGATAAATCAGCCAACTCCTCGCGAACGATGAGCCCCCGCTGTATGTTCAAGATCCACGCTCGACTGTTTCGCAAGAGAAGAAATAACTTACGCGGAATCTTTGAAACGAGTTCGCGAAGCGAGAAAGGAAAACAACAAAATGTCCAGCCGCCCGCCATGTTCGCTATCCTACTGATCAGCCGTAAAAAGGAGGCTTCCTCCGAAGGAACACAACCATAAACAAAGCGCGCTGGGCTCAACTTTTGCTGGGGCCGATTACATCGTGAATAAATAATCCGCGCAAGGCGAGAGGAAGAGCTCGACCAGCGGACTCTTCTCCCCGTCTGCCTAGGGGGCGCCCGGGTAGTCGGGGAGGAATGATGGGTGCCGTGATCTCTTGTTCAAACCAAACTTATTCTCCGTTTCGCGCATCGCTTACAGACACTGCGATGCTGGAGCTTCCGAATCTCTCTTTTTTTTCTTTTCTTACTTTGTTGTCGTTGTCAGCCTCAACTGTTACTCAACGAAGAATGCAAAATCGAGGTTGGGTGATGTAGTGCCAGAGAGTTTGCTGCACAGTTCTCTCACGAAAACTGGGCGCACTATACGATGAAGAACGAGTAAGGCCGTGCACGTCCCTCTATGGGAAAGAACAGCAGCTCCGGACCTACAGACAAGAGATCCATCAGTACCATTCGAACACGTACGCCGCGCATCAGAAAGAACAACCAATCTAACTAGTTAAAAAGAACAGTATGAGAGCGTGACAAACAGTCCCAGGGCTAGCGCCTGACCGTCAGTCAGACCTTTCTCTTTGACTCTCGCTCTGATTCACAAGCACCTACGTTCTTAACAACGCGGATCATAAGCAGAAACATGCCCTGCTGCACTAATAGAAATTGCTGAAGAAAAAAAAAAACTTTATTCTTTTTTCGCAGTTTGGTCTCGTTCTGTCTTAACGTTCGTACTTAAAGGTGGAACAGAAAGGAGAACCAGAATTAAGAATTTTCGTGCCCTGAATATCATAATTTTAAAACTGTTCGTCTTCTTCCTAGTGTATTTTTTTTTACTTATACATATTTTCGGTCCAACCCGGATCAAGGCAGAAGTCCGGAACAAACATCAAATTGTACTAAACGAAAGCCAGTATGATAAATACAGCCAATTCAGTAAATAAAATATACCACATATATGCACTATTGTTTTAAATATGTTGAAATAAAGGTAGAAAACCGCTCTCAGGATTGTGCGCATGTGATTTGAAGTATTTCCCTTGAGTCATGTAGCGACAAAAGTTTTATTTTCGTTTGAAAGCAGCTGTGTAACACAAACTACCGATTGTTTTCGGCTGTCTGCTTCGCATGTTTTCGGGTTGATTGGCGGAAAAAAAAGCTGACAACAATATAGCACTGCCTTACCAAAAAATGCATACAAATTCGCTTATAAAACAAAGTAAACTAACGAATACCAGTCATTGCAGCGCTAATTATTAGAGATTTCAGCGCCGTCTGAACACAGCATTTTGCTTTCTACCTTTCTGCGTGTTTCATTGGCGTCGCGCGTTTCATCTTACCACGTTAGCAATGTCTCCTGACATGCCCAGGTCGCATAAGACCGCTGACAATAAGCGCACAGGGTTGTCTCATGATACGCGGCTGCGTCTTGCTTGCAGAGTGGCTAAATTTGAAGAATGAAACACAACGTCACGCAGACTTTCATGCTTTTGCACGAAGACATCCAGAATAAACATGAACTTCCAGCTTGCAGGGCAATCGTGAGAGTTCGTGGACGAGAAGTCAGAAAGAAACGAAATAAGTGACATAATGACCTTACGAATACGAACCGGCTTATAAATAACTGACTATAAGCAACTTTTTTGCCCCTTCTTTAAATCTACAGCGTATTCATTGAGTGCTCGTAGAACTAACCATGAACTGACTGGAAAATACGGAGACGATCGACTCATCCATCTCAACTCCGACATAGCCATTGTTTTCATTGTAAGCAAGCCAGAGAGTTCTCGTCCACTAGCACGTACTTCGCGCTCAGATATAGACACGAGCTTCTTGTAGCGCATTCACGGGTGGGACACATGCTGCAGAGCTCTCGTCTTGAAACCAGCAGGTCTAGTTTCAATTTCCAGATCGAGTAGTGATATATGGCTTTCGTTATCTGATCGTCAGCGCCAAAGCGTTCCGGAAAATAGTTATACAAAACTTGCTCAGTTCTTCTAGAGCTTGGATGACCGCTGTTTGACTCTGCGTATAAGTATATCATCCCTTTAAGTGTACATAAAGTGAAGTTCGCATCTATTGATAGATTACCGCCTTCTGATGACAACTTTCCGGAGCTTTTCTGAGCTCGCCGTTTCGCAACAAAACTGTGGTGCGTCAAGACAGAGGCTAGGCATTCACTTCCAAACGGTAATCGCGGAGTCCTTTTCGGTACGGGCATCACGAGTTTAAATCAAGTGGCGGAAAAACTGTTGTCTAATTTTCAAGGCATGCTTGCGCACAAACACAGCTATACCAGAAAGAGCCACAGAACGGAATTTTACATTTAAAAATAAAGTAGGATACGGTTGTCCTGAGCGTCCTTCTAACTCAAAAAGCTTTGAAGAAGTAAAAAACAGCGCAGCGACGACGTACAAGACAGAAGGAAGAAGAAGGACAAGCGCTTGTCAATTCTTCGTCCTTCTGTCTTGTCTGTCGTCGCTGCGCTGTTTTTTACTTCTTCAATATGCACCAACTCGCTCAGTTTTCGGTTCTTCTGCAAAAAGCTTTCAAACATATTTCATTACCATGGCCGAAAGCGCAACCGCCCCCATAGGCCCACATGGACGGGACGACCACAACCAATCCGCACTCAGTTTGCGGGCTTTCTGTTTTCTCGTGTTGCAGGCCTGCAGAAGCTGCAGCACTTGTTCCAACTGACGACGGACCGCTACCACCTGGAGGTGAAGGTTGTCAAGCGCGTCCAGAACGCGTCCGATGTGCACCGCTTTCTGCGACGTCTGGAGGACCGCGACCGCGAGTCGAGGAAGTACGTCGTCCTCGACTGCAGCGCCGACACCACGCGCCAGATCATCATCAGCCACGTGCGCGACCCGTTCATGGGCCGCCGGAACTACCACTTCCTGCTCACAAGCCTCGTGAGTGCAAAAGAAAAACTGTCACGCCATACCGGGGTGCACTGGAGCGTGAACGGAACGTGCAGAAAGTCCCGGTCTCTCTCACTGTCTGCCACTTATGACACCTGGCGAGTGCGAGGCGCTCTCGTATGCGAGGGTTGTCGTTGAGCACTTTACTTCCGGTCGTCTTGCCAATATAGTTGCACCCCTTCACAACACGATCGATGACACTTTTCAGCTGTGATCGGCTATCACACGGAGCAAAGAAAATTGGGTTTGAGGAAAGGAAAGGCGCAGTAACCACTGATCTCCACTAGGTGGCTGGATGCCGCATTCTCGCTTTCCGAGACGAGCGCTAGTGAAGCCACCGGAAGTTGGACGGCTTGTCCCGGAAGTCGGATGTCTGCTGTGTATTTCAATGCAAAAAGTCGCGTCTTTCACCCTTTCGTTCTCAGTTTTTTGCGCTGTTCTCGTGTAATGTCTGCCGTTATATGAAAGGAACAAGCAAGCTGAACGCGAGAAATGTGAGCATTGTTTGCAGAACCCTGTAGTTTCAGAGAAACCAAAGAAAACAGGCATGCAAGTCTCACCCTGCCGCGGCAAAGGTGTACGTGCATTAAACACTATATTCTTGTCTGGTTCGTGTCTTCCGATCGTGAAGGAGAAGTAGTCGAATGACGATGAGGCTAGGTCATCTTAAAACCGAATTTTCGTGCAGCAAAGAAAAGGCACAGCGCGAGAGGTACGACTGACAAGAAAGACAAATGCTGCAGCGCGCGTGAGAAGCGCTGTTAGAAGTCAACTGCACCAAGCACCACGAATTAAAGCCAATTCAGGCTTAACTTGCTACATTACGAAACAGTATATGACACGCTCCGTCGAAAAAGCAGTACCATACCTTTTGGAGGCGCTAACGTGAACCAACCGAACACCTTCGACACCTCACCAGATAGTAACCTAGCCCTCGCTCTGGTTCGGTCTACACACAATTCGGTAAGATGGTCGCTGCAAAGTCAGATGCCTGGTGAATGTTTCCACCTATTCTTTCTTATATTTATCCCCCATTGATAGCATAACTTGGGCTTGAGCGTGGGAACAAGCATCACATTACAGAGCAGAGTTGGCGAAGCTAGGCAAACGAGACGTCACCGAGCCGAGTAGACGAGGCTCCATACTTGCTGCGTGTAGCGACGTCCTGTCGTCTGCTAGTGTCGTCCCATTGCGATGCAATGGACCCTTATTTTTGAAACGTCTTTCCCGAAGACTGCGCTGGTCTCCTCCCTCAGTTGACGGCGCAACAGGTAGGCATTGTCATGTAAAAAGACGAGAACGACGAAAAGACGAAATGCTAAGTGGGAAAACAAAACTGTAAATTAAAAACCGTGCTGAGGTCCGATTTCATGCACTGCCAAAGGCTGACTTCCGGGACAAGGCCGCTTACTTCCGGTGGCTTCACTTTCGGGCGCCCGATACCATAGAGTTTCTTACTATTACCTAGAGGGAAAGCTGGCGGCCCGTCTATGGGAGTTTGCATGGCGACCCCTCGAGACCACTTCAGCCACCATGGGCGCTCAAAGCATCATGGGGCGGTGAGCTACTTGTTGCGGAACTGCAACTTTTGGCCAAGATATAATAGAAAAATAAAGCTGTTCGATAACTACGAATGTCCTAACATTCAATATCTTGTCTAATGATTGCAACAAATGAGCAGAAAAGCATTTAAGTGCAAAGTTTGCCCAAAATAAGAGATGACTAGCTTTCCTATTGGCCAAGTGATGAACACTACAAAAACAAATATTTCGTAATTAATAGGCGCACTTTCAAAAGTAAATATGTTTTCAAAAAAAATGTTGTTGCTTAGATACTTTAAGAGGTTTTTTTTAATGGCATTTCGGAAGAGTAGAGCCTTTTATTGGCGTCGTGTGTCATCGCGTTTTCACTACTATGGTTTTTGCACACTGCGTTCGCGCGAAAGTCGTCTGCGCATACACGAACAGCGTTTTTGGAATGAAACATCTTAGTAATCACACTCCCTGTTCCTGAAAAACTACGACTGTCTCGCAACAAGTAGCTCACCGCCCCATGATGCTTTGAGCGTCCATGGTGGCTGAAGCGCAGCGCCGCCAGCTTTCCCTCTAGGTAATAGTAAGAAACTCTATGCCCGATACGGCATCCAGCTCCCCTAGTGGAGATCAGTGGCAGTAACTGTCTCGCTACTTGGTGGCACCCTAACCGCGCCTTGCAAGAATGGTTTAAACAAGGAATAGAAAGAAGGAAGAGAGAAAGAAGGGCGTAGGGGAGGGATCTGTAATTATTTCGACCACCTGGGTGTTCTTTTACGTACACTGACATCGCAAAGCATAAGCCCTTAAGCCCTTACAAGCCCGCCGCGGTGGTTCAATGGTTACGGCGCTCGGCTGCTGGCCCGAAAGACACGTGTTCGATCCCGGCCGCGGCGGCCGAATTTCGATGGAGGCGAAATTCTAGAGGCCCATGTGCTGTGCGATGTCAGTGCACGTTAAAGAACCTCAGGTGGTCGAAATTTCCGGAGCCCTTCACTACGGCGTCCCTCACAGCCTGAGTCGCTTCGGGACGTTAAACCCGAATAAACCAATAAACCAAACCAAAAATTCACGTAGAATTACAACTGACCGCTTGTTGAGTCATTGCAAAATCTAAAACATTTTAATAAGAACTCAAACCCTATTGTGCCTGTTCTTTAAGGTGCAGAAACGTTCTCTAACGCTATCATTCAGCGGTCAGGCAATTGCGTAGAGGTCAATTGAGTCTCATTTAAATTTGAGTGAACTGGAAGCCAGTTATCTACGAGTCAATTGAATATCAGTTTAGTTCTTTCGGCAAGAATTTTCCTGGAGCTTAATTTTTGTCTGGAACGCTGATCAGATGTGTTCGAAGTACAGTGTTTCAACAATATTTATTAAGCGTTGACTTCAAGATATGAAGGACTGGTGCAAAAGAAAAAAAACGTCCCAGAGAATAAAAAGCCAACGTCAAGTATCAATCTCAAAACTGATTTATAATTTTTTTTTTCGATGTTCGCGCACTAAGGGCTCATTTCATCTAATATAAGTTTGCAGTGAAACCTTTTGGTTTGTGCCACCAACAGGTTGCGTCAATGGCGCTGAAATTATTTTCGAAATTTGTGGTCATCAACTCTTCACCACTAATGCCAGATGGTACACTTTTCATAGCGAGTTTAAAAGCATGAGCACACAGGTTTGAAGGAGGTGAATGTTGGTGTGCTGCGTGTTTATTCTGTGTTGTAATGCCCAATCTGAATGGCAGATTCAGTTAATTGGTAGTATTCCTTAGTTGTTATTGCAGATTGTAGAGCACTGGCAGAGTACTGGAAGACAGTATTTGCTGTTATAGTTTGGTGGTTACGATTGTAAAATGTGGTTTCAGTGGAAGTTGCGCATACCTTGTTGGTTTCGTAGAAGCGTAAATGATTTAGAGGGCATGCATTATGTTTCACGAAGCGTACTGAACTATTGCGTGCGGATTAATCAGTCCGTTAAGCGTACGCGTGCACTTAGTCCCATGTTTCTTTTTCCCGTCCTCTCAGATAATGGACGAGTTTCAAAACAATCCAAGCTTAGAGTTTGGCGCCGTCAACATCACCGGCTTCAGACTGGTCCAAAACACCACTCTCCCCTACAAAGAAGTATTCACAGAGCGCATCTCGAAGATCCCTTGGCCTGATCCAAAGAAGAAGAGGATATCGGTAAGTTATAAGTCACACGGAGCGGTGAATTAAGCTATAAAAAAGTGTTTAGAACTGGTATATTTCGATGCTACATAACGTGTGAAAGTTTCGTTTCATTTTATTTCCTTAAAGGTGCACTGAAGAGGATTCTGAACTTGTCTTTTTGCCGCGGGAACTCGATCTACACGTTCCTAGCATTCTTAGGAACAGTGACTTTTTGCCCTGTGTGGCCGATTTCCGCAAATAAATCGAATTAACGTCCGGCTCCCGCCTTTCTTTTTTAATTCTCCCTCGTACGGTGGGCGGAGTCGACCAACGCGTGGAGCGCCTTTCACCCAGTCCCGTGGAGGCTTTGCTTTCGCTTTATTTTGTTTTTTAGGTTTCCATGAATAAATAGTTTCATTCGCAGATAATATAGCCGCAAAATAAGACCGAAGAAATAAAAATACGCGCGGACTATTTGCTACTACGGACTACTACGTATTACTCCGCCGATGGCAGAGCGGCAAGCCGCCACGCGACTGGGTGAAAGGCGCTCCGCGCGTTGGTCGACTCCGCCCACCGTACGAGGGAGAATTAAAAAAAAAGAAAGGCGGGAGCCGGACGTTAATTCGATTTAATTAAGGAAATCGGCCACACAGGGCAATAAATCGAAGTTTCTAAGAAAGCTGGGAACGTGTAGATCGAGTTCCCGCGGCAAAAAGACAAGTTCAGATTCCTCTTCAGTGCACCTTTAAGGACCCCCCATGGAGGGTATTCAGCGGGGCTGGTTTCACGAAAGAAGAAAGTGTAACGATGCCTTATGTTTTTCTGACGCATAGGTGACTAAATGATGCCGGCTATATGCTTGCGATAATACATTTGGGTATACATTTCTTACTTACCTGATGCAACCATGTTAAGCACCGCGTTTATTAGAGTCTCGCAGAAATGATAAGAAACGGTATGGCTTATCCAGCCCGGGTGGCGAAAGTTAATATCAAAGTTAGGGCGCGGTGAGAAAGTGCAGAGAAGAGTTGGACAAACAGTTTTATCTCATTAATTACATTTCTTGAGCGGTAACTTTACCTACAGAGATTGGAAAGAAACAAGAAACATGCAAGATTGACCGTGTGTTCTAGCATCAACGGACACTGTGCTGCTGCCTTTGACGCAGGCGGACGCGGCTCTTATGTACGACGGCGCCAAGGTGCTCCTTCACGCGTTCAAGCAGCTTCTGCGAGACTATCCCAGCATCTTCAGCAAGAACTTCAGGCGCGGCGAGGTCTACAACAACAACACCCGGGGCATCGACTGCCGCCGTGAGAAGGTCATGCCCTGGGAACACGGAGAGGAGATCGCGAAACGCATTCGCTCGGTATGCACAACGTGGTCGCTACTTCCGCCAAAGATTGAGTAATATCTCTTCCTTAGTGCCACAGTAACCGTAGCCTTATTCATGTTGGGGTAGGTTAGGTTATGTTAGGATAGGTTAGGTTAGGTTAGGTTAGGTTAGGCTACGTTAGGTTAGGTTAGGTTAGGTTAGGTTAGTTTACGTTAGGTTAGGTTAGGCATGTAATGCGAACGTAAGATAACCGTAGGTTCTTTAAGGTAACGGAGCAGATTTCAGCAAAGGGCAAGCGTAGCAGAGGGCGGCAGAAACTCAGATGTGCCCATGAGTTTCGAAAGATTGCGAGGATAAGATGGGCGAAGCTTGCACAAGACAGGGTTAATGGGATAAATAAGGGAGAAATACGTTACCTTTGTGCTGCAGTGGATGTAGTTAGGCTGATGATGATGGTGGTAACATGCTGCCAAACTTTTTTTCCCCCGAAGGACAGCTTCATGGTTGTTCTCTAATTGCAAACCTGTGTGTGGAGTAAATACCCCTCGCGAATGGCTCTACAGGACTCCTCTACACAGTTCGTCTGTAGTGTGAACCACTTCTGACAGAAGCACTACAGCGCTTTCAAGCGTGACGAAGCGAGTTGTTTACTCACATGCAGTGCCCTTGACGGTGTCTATGCTGCGAAAATGTTTAGTTTTGAAATGTTGCCTGAGTGCCCAGAAATTTACAAGCCTGGCGGGGCCAGACCCGACAATCAGGGGGCGCAGTAAGAACTGCAAATAACCTTCGGAGAAGGACAGATTATGAGCAAGACGAAAGACAGCGCAGTTAACTAGAAGGTAGTTGCAGTTGGCTACCCTGCACTTGGTGAAAGGAAAAAGAGCATGTAAAAGAATAGAGGACTGCTATAGCAATCTTCACGAATTCGCTGCAAGGAAGCGAAAAAATTGTAACAAGCCACAGATGCTGTTCCTGAGTGGTACAAGGATCAAGGCGGATTTTCTTCGTTTTCCTTTTTGTTCCGCAGGTTATGACCGGAATGCTTAAGCTGCTCAATCTGCGTGGAACAGTACCGTTGTAGGTTTATCGGTACTCTTCAAAGAAGCTTCGCATAGTTTTGAGAACCATTCTGAGTTAATGGTGTGAAAAATTACCTAGACTATTTGCCACACCCTGAAAATAAGTTTGACGACGACGGCTGGCCTGTATCCCAGTATAAAATGTCGTGTTTCTTGGAAATAGCAGAAAGTGGTAGTGTTCTGCCAGCCTGCCGAGCAAGCTTTGCCGATTAGTTGAATGCTGCGCTGTCCCCGATACCACGTACGAAATCTTTCCCTGCACTTCCTACTTACCCTCCCTTCACCAACTTCATCTTTTGCTTACGATGCGGTTCAAGTACCCACGCAGAGAGAGAGAGAGAGACAGCTACTATGCATTTCCCTAACTCGTAGCCTGCGGTGGAACTTTTAACGATTTGGTGTGACATATCGAAGGGATACAGCGCAGAAGAGACTGTCCACCTCCTCCTTCCCCGAAAGGCCCCAGCAGTTTCACTTCAATTCGTCCCGCGTGGACACGTTACAGTAAAAAGTCTTCGTTACCCGCTCTTCGTTGTCTCTGCATCCACTGCATTCAGTCTCCGTCCCTCAACGAGGACTACAGGGCAGCTGTCAAACCAGCACTCCAATTCGAGGTATGACGTACGTATCACTGCGCCATAGGGAAACACTCCACGGGATCGCAAGCTGTGCGCAAAACGCAAAGAATATACGCCCGGGCAAACTTCCTTAAGCGCAAGGCACGTTAGGGTTCCATGATTACGAATTCAGTTAGACTGGCGAGAGCAGGGCCACTGGGAACCACCATACACCTTTGTGGCAAGCCTCAATGGGTCATAAACGCATTTCTGAAATCATTCCGCTGAAGGAGCTACAAGCTAGAAATTCTTTTTTAAAACTTCCACTGCTGTTTACGTCCATATTTCGGGGCAAGTAAATGTTTGAGCATAAAGCTTAAGAAGAATAAAAAAGGCATTCACTGGAAATCCACGCATCAGATGAGTCGCTTCTAACAAAATGGCAGCAAGAGGGGTCAGGGCTATTGCGTATACGTAAGCTTCGCCTATAAAGGGTACAGAGAACTGTTATGGTGTAGTTTTATAAAGTGCAAGTTGCAAGTTGATATATTGCGTCAGAGTAAACCCTCGGCTTATAAGGTCATTCGAGAAGCTACATTATTCTAAGCCACCCAGGAAAATGCGAAACGCTCTCTTGACTTTCTTTGTCTAATCTGTATATGTGACATCCAGTTAATTCTCTAGCCTAACGTAGCTTTGTCCACAAGAGCCTCATAAAGAGCCACGGGTGCTTAGAAGCCTATCGGTAAGCCGGCAACTGCAGTCAGGAGGCTGCATTTCTTAGTTCTCGGTGAGCAAAGAGCGAAATCACGGTTCTGCAAAAGACAACATGCAGGAGTTTGTATTCTAACTACCGCGTCGTTTTTTTCTCTCATGCACGTAGGCAAAGATCAAAGGGCTGACTGGAAACATCAGTTTTGACGACCGAGGCTTCCGAGTCAACTACACCATCGACGTGGTCGAAATGACGATAAACAGCGAGATGGTGAAGGTATGTGATACGCGGGCATTCACAATGGAAGAATTCGCTCTTCTTGCTCATCTGCAGCGCGGATGCTGTTAGCGCATTCCCCAGCAATGTTTCGAGTGTCCTTTTGCACTTTGTTTAGAGTCCAGTAAAAGAGCTGAAATTCGACTTATTCCCAACTTCCGTACATCAGAAGCGAGTCGGGAAACTGAGAGAAATGCACCCGCATAAGCACAAAAAAAAAGAGAAGCGTTGAGTCAAAGGAAGGCGGAAGTCGATACAGGCACAAACATGTGCGCAGCGTTGAGCAGCGCCCAGAGATAACCAACGTTACTCCATATCGGTGTTGTGCACAGCAAAAGCTAGCTTCCGACGCACAAAGCATGGAAAGAGAAGCCGTGCGAAGGACTCCTCCGTCTTTGTCCAGATCGCCGAGTGGTCTGACGTAAAGGGACTCAAGCTTTCGTCGCCCAAGTACCGCCGCGTCTACCAGGACACCGGCTTCGAGAGCAACAAGACCTACATAGTGACCAGCATTCTGGTAAAGTACTTCTGCAAGCACTTCCCGTTCCCCTTCGCGTCAAGTATCTTTCTGTCGTTCGCCTTATTTTTGACTGTGTACAGCCGGGCATACAAACATGACGGCGCTTTAAAAAATGCCCCAAACCTGTGTTTGTGACCGCGTGCCAAAGACCGCAGTTTATTCGCAAACAGACGCGCAAGTAAACAGCAGTGTCTATTATTCGTGAGAAAGTAAAATATGCTCGCAAGCACGCCCATACATTCCTGCTATCTACTGGACGCCACTTGCAAAAATTCCAATTCAGGTTCAGTGTGATCATCACTGGCTGCCTGTCAAAGTGACCTCTACAGGTCATGGATGTCATTTATTTTTTATTTTTTTGCTAATTGCATGCTCATAGTCATTAGCCACAATCGATTGTAGTTGCTTCTGTGTTACTGACATAAATGCTTTCGAAATGGCACCACACCACACATGAAAAGCAGGCCAAATCTTTAGCTGGCGTGCGCGACGGCGTACAGCAGGCCAAAACTTTTGGTAGCGTGCGCGACGGCCGCTTTTTCTGCGCTTCTGTGCTTTACGACAAAGCAAACTTGCGGAAAGCTCAACATTAAGCACGGGCTTAGTGAGCTTGTGCTTAGGTTTTGTTTTCAAAAGTCTGCTGCGTCATAAGCTGCAGGAGCACGGAAAGTGCGGCCGTCACGCAGGCCAGCTAAAGATTTGCCCGGCTGTACATGTGCTCGTACTGCGGATCCAGAGTGTTCACTGGCCGTAATCCGTGAGTGTAGCTTGGTAATTCACATACATGTTACATGCATGCGTCACCAGAGAGTGTTTTATTCAAACAGGTTCCATGTGGTCGGCTTTTTTTTTTTTTCTTGTGAAAAACATCCTGTCTTAACATTCATTTAGAGTTTTGACTCTCTGCTGACTAGCTGCATGTTGTTTGATGGCCTTGAATTGTAAAAACGAAACGCGTTTCAAGTTTTCTACCCTTCGATATTTCACCCGTCGTAGCGTCGCGTCGAAACCATCGCATCAAAAAGCGGTATTACTCGTACATCCGTTGGCAGTCCTCGTTCTCGTTTCTTTTTTTCTTGTTTTGTTTACTTGGTAGTCAAAGCGCTAACACGCACCGCACCGCAGTGTTTATCACGTGGAAAACTTGAACCCGCCTTGCATACTGCCTTCAAAAGAGGGGCCTGGTTGTCAAACAAACAGCCCAAAGTCCTCACATCGTGCGCGCAAGCGCAGGGAAGTAGGCATTCATTTCGGTAAAATGTTCGCTCGGCACCCCCGAGAGGCTTGCACTCCCTTTCACTTCGTGTGCGCGAACATGATCTGGATAGGACGGCGTTGTTTGCCGTTGTTGTCATCCCCGCTACTGAAGCAGCAAACTTGCGACAAGCCGGGGGCTCCACGGGAAAGCGGGAAAGTGGAAAATATCAACCGGTAAAGCTTCTCATACGCGCGCCATCAGGTTCCCCGTGCCGTCTTCTTTTCCATTAGCAAAAACATAGTACAATCCTCCGCTGGTGTTTGCGCATCCGCTTGAATGGAAAGTGAGATAAGAAAAAAATGCGAAAAAAACGTTTCAACCGAGCGCCAACGCGCTCCTTCCTGCATTCACGGTGTGTTTGCAGTACCGCTGTGTAGAGATGGGTGTAACACGGACCGAGTTGATTTAGCTACCTGTAACAAAAGCACGAGCTTTACAGGCGCTCAGAAAATTTGCGCGTGAGTGTTCGCGACAAGCTGTACCCCTGTGGTTCGCAACGCATTTTCAGAGACGCGACGTGATTCAGCAGTCGATGGTTCGGCGCATCTTCGGCTGGATTTACAAAGCCCTTTGTACGTCTCTACGTGCGAGGACGGGGAGTAAATAAATATACCTCGGTGTATATGGTAACTGATCGGTGCATCACAGCCGGCAGTGACACGGTCTAGCCTTCGTCATACGAAAATCTCCCAAAAGGTTTTCTTGGAACTCTTGTGGAATCCGCGGAAATCCTAGGCCTTGGACAAAAGAGTCTCCCGCCTTTATTATATTTGTAACGATGCACAACGAGACACACAGCGTAGCTGAATCACTTTTGACAAAGGGTGTACCTTTTTGTGCGAAAAGCTGGCCCAATCTTTCTGCCGTGCCTAGCGAAAAAGCTGCCCTGGTTGTAAGGCATGTGCCAAAGCACCTGCTGTGGGGAGAACACACCTGTCTCTGCACGGTTTCAAAACCTTAGATTTTCAGAAGCAGGTGACGATACAAAGCCGTAATTGGATCGATTCGGACACTCGGAGGATGTGGACAATCCAGGTGTTACCATATAAATGAGGCATGCAAAGGCAGCCATGCTTATCGCATAGCCGTATGGCGTCCACGTATCTGACATATACGATATTATATTAATGTAGTGCCTAAATCAGAACTCTTTCTATTCAGAGCTGATTTTTTACTGAGTCGTGTATTGCAGTTTAGGGAATGTGCGCTGCGAATAACCAATGGGGCTAAACTTCTTCTCCTGCAATTGGTTCTACTTAAGAGAGTGGTTTGCAAACGTAATACCTCGCAGTATTCTACAATACCGAGAGAACAACCTATTACGACAAAGTAGAGGTAATGGTAACCCGCGCGCCAGCCTTCCGCCGCCACTCCACGGTCACAGAATTCCATTGCTGAGGTTTTTTCTCCTGATCAAATTTTTAATTACCAGGGCAAATGAGTGCTTACAAAAAGAAACTTGGGCTTTTGTATGAAGATGGGAAATGTGGTTTGTGCTAGGGTAAAGAGAGAAAGCGCAAATATTAGCGTCACATATTAACTCAAGAAGCCCCGCAATGGTCGTTTTTAATAGCAGTGAAAGTTATCAGACTAGCAGAGATACGCAACTCAGAGAACATTAATATAACTAAATTTCCTGTTTTAAAGAAATTATATCATGAGGCTGCCATCAGAAATTTTGGCTGCAGAGCGTTGCCAAGTGCATGAAAAGAACAAGATTGTCCTCATTGACGAAACTCAAGTGGAATAGTGCTCGCGAATGCTTTCACTTAAATACAAACAACCTAGCGTTCAAGTGACAACATGGGCGTTTTTTGTCCTCACAAGGTGCAACCTAAGCAGACAGTACGAACGTAAGCGCCCATCAGTAGCAATCCGCCACTAGCAGGTACTGACCTGTTGTCGTTAGTCCTGGAAAAATTCCCCTAACGCTGAAGTACTGCCTCAACTTACAGCGGTTGGCGGAATAAAAAGCCGAGATAGCCTATACTTGTCAAATCACGTCCCGCTGTAGGATTTAAATCACCTAGTGGTGCAAGCCCTCCGTCCCTGTAGGGGCTGTAGGCTTTACAGCGTACTAGCCCTCGTGAAACGTCAGTGAACGAAACCCTTCATTCTCTAATAAATGTACAAGCGACAGTCCCTCAGACGCTCCTTCTAGACCTCATGCTTTCTATGAAATACAATATATTTATTTCCTACAAAATAACTAGGTGGACCCCTGGTCTGAAAACTACAACAAACTACAACCAAGCTCTCCGTCGCCCTCCTTTCCAGCAAAAAAAAAATAAATAAAGACAGGGACTGTGATGGCAGAGTTGGACGCTTGCGTGGTATTTGGCCAGTCGAACACTGCTTAAGAACGGCAGAAGGCATCCAGGGAGCACTAGCGGCAAAATGCGATGAAATGGATGTCGAAAGGACAAGTCGACGCAGTGACATAGTTGAAGAGCCTCGTCTTGACGAAGATGTCCCGTTTTAGCAGCACGATGCCGAAGCTCGCGCGGTGCTCAAGCTACAGACGCCATGAAACACTCGGCCCTGAATCTAAAGAAAGGATAATGTGACCTCGTCGTCAGTAGCTGACAGCTGGCGGCGTCAAATACAGACAAGGAAGGTCGTACATCAGCTTTCCTTTGTTATTCCAAGTTGTCCGTCCCTCCATCGAGTCTTGGGCTCCCCTTGTCCGTTCCGACAGCGAGAGTGTGGGACAGCGGCGCTTCTCATGTCCTTCCGCTGCGCTGGTTCCGTTGATTGTCTCCGCACAGAGCCTTTGACATCGCGTCAGAGACGTCGGGCAGCATGTCAGGAAATGTGTGATGATGCGGCGCCCCCTGGGCAGCCCCTCGCTTGCGCGTAAAAAACACCAACAGGCTCGAACTTTTTCATTTTCGTTCGCTTTTCAGCTTTCGTGCTCAACCAAAAAAGACCACATTTAGCAACTTAAAGCATAAAAAACGAATTAATAGTGGCAATACCGTAATAATCAGTGTATAGTAAGGGGCGTTAGAGCACTATATGAACAGAAAATACAAAACGAAATTTGACGTGTAATGTGGTTACGTTTCACGCAGGACTTGCGTGATTAAAAGAACTCGGTGTTGGTGTCGTTAGTTTTTTTTACCTCGTTGCCCTTACTGGACTGCTGTAGATGGAGAAAAAAAAGTGTCGGAATGGGACAGGTCAGTTCAGCGTAACGCCGCCCCTGTCTTGTTAACGGTAGCCAGAGTCCCAGGATGTCATATTCTGGTGGCCAGCCAGAACTTAGGAACCTTCTGAGGCCTGGAAGCTTCTGGGAACCTTCTGGGGACCTTCTGGGATTCAAATCCTAAGTTTTATTTTCCTTGGCAGCCGCATATGTAAAAATCAGACTGGCATGGCGCAGTTGTGGAGGCATATTGTCGCCGCTCTTTCGAGTAGAAGGCATAAGTTAAACTCGGATAGAGCGGCTGTAAAAAAGCAGATTCTCAATGTGCCCTCGGTTTCATGCGGGTTTGTAAGCACCCGTTTAAGAATCATCCGAGCAATGTGAGTTCCCCGTGGAAAAACGGTGGATGAGAAAAAACATACACAGGCCCTCAGTCTGTAACTGCCGTGTCGGAAATATCCTAGGCGGATACAGCCTAGAAGGCAAGTACGGTAGCTCTCTTGAGATCTGAGGCCGCCAGAGACAGTTTCAACGGTGTTATTTTGCCTTGGTCGTCGCAGTTCTGCGTTATTTCACTGGCTGTGTACCTGCGTCTCTTCTGGCACGTAGTGGAGTACCTGATCAGACGGTTTCAACTGCAGAAATACGATAAATTTCAGTGCTTGTCGAAAGGGCGCTTTCTTTTCTGGCATGCTTGTTTCGCCCCGATAAATCTCTTGCTGAGAGCATGGAGACGCCACACTTAAGAGTTGGGGCTGTTTTGCTCGAAGTCAGTTGGCCTGGAAGGGCTTTACAGACCTCTGGCGAGTCCATGAACACTCCATAGTAATGCCGGCCGTCGACCACCTGCTCACAATGAGCGGAACCGACGTATTAGCTAACGGATAGGGCGGCAGACAGTTCTGACAGGGAACTGTTCGGGACGTCCTGCCTGATGCACTCGATTTCACACTCTGCCGCTTCCTGATTAGCCAGCCTATATTGTCGTGAACATGCGTTGCTGCTCTGCAACTCCGATAGCAGTTGTGTGTATATAGGTGCCGCCTTTGCCAAAAGTAACCGAGCAGCCACATCGCAGCGCAGTGATCTCCGACGTTGGCTGCTGCTCCCGGGGATGAGAGGGTAAACTGGCTAACGTAAGAGTGCGCCCTTGCTCAGTACGACAACGCTCAGAAGGCAGGAAATCGCTCGCCGAATATGCTACCCGCTTACTTCTTGTAATCTCAGGAAGGAGAGCGGGGGAGCAGGGTAGCGTAAGCCAGTTTAAACTCGCAGGCGAGGAGCAGGGCACCGCAGCAGCTCCGCTCGGTCGCGAAGCTCCTCGGTTACTTTTGGTAAAAACGGTGCATGCTGCATGAATCATGCTGTAGCAGTTTTTGCTTCTGCGTATTCCATGTGTTATTTGGTGCATTCATATATGAGGTGGTGGCCAAGTACTACACCAGGATGGCCAAATCCTGTTCAAGTGAGAGGGTGCGTTGTTGGCCCAGGTCTGGTGATTTATTCTATTTATTTATTTTGTTGCTTAATCGTTCCCGTTGTTTAGCGGCCCCCGTTGTTTTCAAGGAGTTTACTTAAAATAATCGCGAATAGAATTAGATCAATCTTAAACTTCAGAAAACCAATGGAGCAGGCTGGCATTCGTAAAGGTTACTCGACAATAGACTATATTTCTTTCGTGCAGGGTTTCTACAAGTTGGGTAACAATAGACAACATTAGTCAATGATTACATTGATTGGGAACTTAGCTGGTTTATGACGTCAAAGTACTCTTATAACAACTTTGCCAGAACGTGCTCAAGTATCTTGTAATAGGTGCAAATGATAGAAATAGGTCTGCAATTATCAGGAAGGTGCTTGCTTCCAGATTTCTTTACTGGTACATTCCTAGCCTGCATCCAATCAGTTGGTACGGAGTTTTGCTCTAGAGATGACTTAAATATGACCAATAAATATTTAGTGACCCATTCCGCGTACCACCTCAGAAACTCATTAGGAATAGAATCAGGATCGGGAGACTTTGTGCCTATATTAAGCAGGAGGGAAGGTAAAAGTCGTTCACACAATGTAACATCTGGCACATCCGACGACTGTGCGCACTTTCAAAGTAAAAGAGCATTAAAGAAAGGAGCGAAATATCATTTTCATTATTTTTTCTCTCGTTATCTTGCTATTTTATTCGCTTTATCGTATGCTTAATTTGATAATTTCACGATTTATCCACGGATTCCGTATTCTGACTGTTTTATTTAGTTGTGTAACAAACTTATGCACGCAATAATTGACAATGTGTTTAAACTTCGTCCAGAATGTGCTGACGTCATCCTGCCATCAAATGAGGCCAAGGACATCTCCAAATAAAAAATACAGAGACTGTTAACTACATTCGAATCAGTGCGTAAGCATAAATTTTTCCTTCGTGGAAGACGAGGAAGAGAGGGCACTGCCATGGGACGGAGCGCTCGCGCTAGGTGGAGAACGGAAGAAACAACGGACAACTTTGCTCGAGGATTGGTGCTTACCCACCGCAATAGTGTTCTAAGATGCTAACATTATCAGATTTTGGTAAATTTTAAAAACAGATCGTTCATCTTTTTACATTTTTTGGTGGCCTGAGCTGCTCTAAGAAAACTAAAAGAAGCTTATGATAAGAAAGCCCTTCATTAACGGACACGTCATACTAGGCTATTTTACTGCTTATAAAAACCACATACCATATTCATTCCGTAGTTGTTGTGATCATTGTCGCATGTTTAACAATATGTGTGAGATCACCATTAAAGGCAAAGTCCAGCATGTCCTCAATGTTTAGCATCAAATGCGCCTATATTATGCGACTCCCGAAGGACATTCAGCAAATTGAAATCACCTGCAATGGTTACATAGGCATTGCAAGATGCATTACATAAACGATGACCTTACAACTATCGAAGAAACATGACAGGGCCGCTTGGTGCCTATAAACTTCTGCAGTGACGCAGGAACAAATGCTGCGTGTGTTTGAACAATCTTTCATAGAAACCGATTCGATTCCTTCTTTAAGAATAAGCTCGGCGCCACCACGACGTGAATCACGTGTAGCGGCCTTTATTGGCAAGAGATGACTGGTTGTTAAGGCCGGTTAGAGCGGGCAAGGGCAGGTCCGGTCCCGGAACAGTTGATGCTTTTGCCGCGCGTCGGTTCTGCTGCTTCAGCTGCCGATCGTCGTCTTCTCGCCTCGCGCCGCGCATCGGTTCTGTTGCTCCGTCTGCTAAGCGTCTTCCTCTTTACACACGATCTTTCCGAATCATCCTGCGCGTTGGCGGTATTATCTCGCTGAAAGCAATTTCAGGGCGCAACCACGTCTCTGTAACTGCGAGATCGTCTGGCTGATGTGTTCGAGCTCAGCGCTTTTACTCAGGAGTCTGCGTGTATGGACGTTTATCAACGTAAAGTTCCTTTCTTCCTCCGTCCCGCACTGGCATGTTGCTTTACTGTCTCATGCAAGCGCCCGCTCTTGTACTCGTCATCCCAGACAAATGATTCTTTGTCATTTAAAACCCTGTCATGCTCAAACCGAACTTTTGCACCCTTGTCCTTTTCATGCGTCAAACTTTGCCGCAGTCGTAAGCACTTTTGTAAAGTTGCCTGAAAATAATCATTAGACAACGGAATTTCAGTACCGATTAGTTTATGGCAATTATCAGATAAATTCACCTTTCCTTTGTAGTCAAAAACGCTAATGGTCACTAGACGCAGCTTGCCCATGAGCTTGTTTACAAGTCTGTATATGCGCTCTACTGAGTTAAACTTAACACAGAGGCTTTCGTAGAGGACATCAGACAACACTTTCTCCTTGACATCATCGGTGGTTTCGCTAAATGTTAAGGGTATTCCGAATACGAGAAATTATTTCGGTGACTTCGATCATCAAACTTCACTACTGTTGTTGTGAGCGGGTAGTGGCCCCCATGGCTTGCACCACTAATTCTAGTCGTTCTCCATTTTTGGGCATGTCCTAGTGCGACAGCGCTCATAAGCTCACCAAAACCGGCCAAGAATCTTATCTTTGGATCATGTGCCGTTGTTTAGCAACAGCGGTGCCACGTTAAGTTGAAAAAGAAGCGAAAAATATCCCCGTCTGGGAGTCGAACCCATGGTGCCGCGAAGAGACCAGCGTCGAAGCCCGTTGCGCGAGAGCACTACGCTGCCGTCGCCGTTTTTTTTTTTCTTTCATAGTATTTATTCTAAATGGTTATACACACCCAAGTATGTATATATATATATATATATATATATATATATATATATATATAGAGAGAGAGAGAGAGAGAGAGAGAGAGAGAGAGAGCACCGGACGCGTAATTCGGAGGTCGTGGGATCGGACCCCACCGGCGGCATGTGGTTGTTTTTTCTTCTGCTTTTCTAATCAATTAGCTTTAAGCGATTACATATTCAGTAATATAAATTGATCAACACCACAAAATAAATAAATAAATTAAAAATCCCCTGTGCCCCTTGGTTTCTGTGGCTGTTGGCTTTTATCATATATATATATAAGCTTCTAGGCTATCGCTACTTTTTTCTTTCAATTTCTTTGTGCTCTATGGTAAACTGTCGAAACAGGCAATAAAGAAAAAATTAAAAAAAGGATATCTCTCCAGCCGAGCCTGTCTCGCGTTAAACAGCGCCCCCTCGTGCTGTGCATTGCACACCGGCGCGAACAGATCAAATCAGCTTAACCTCGATCAGAGCTTAACCTGAGTCTAATATCGTCGCGACACGTGCCAACGACCAAGTGAAGTAAAACCATGAGCCAGTCAGGCTAAACACACGCTTCCGCACGGCTACTCGGTTTAACTACGTTAAACCGTACCAATTTTTTCTTTATTTCTAGCATGTTTTCATTAACTGTTTTCAGTTGTTTGGGAAGGGAACTCTGATTTTTTTTTTAACTTGTCTGATATCTTCTATTAGCGCGTTCTTCCCTTTGATGAGTTCACTGAACATTTGCTCGACAGTTTTTTTGTTTGTTTGTTTGTTTAGCTCAACATCCCTGGCAAGCATCAACAACAATGAAATACACTCCAGCATAACATCGACACACACTGCGTGGCACGGCGAAACAGTGATGAACCTATCATCACTTTTAAAACAATTTTTATGTTTACTAACCTGCAAAAACAGGACAAAAGGTTCAGGTGGCTTCATTCTGGTGACCTCGCCGTGCCCACGAGAAGGCTTGATATCTACTGAGCATAGAAAGCTGGTGAAGTCCGTTATCATTTCCCCAGAATCCGTCGCAGGAAACACATGTGCAAGTCCGCTCCAGGTAGCAACCTTCCACGCAGGCAGCCGCGAAAGATGATCGTCGTAACTGGCGGCGACTAAGTGCACAGTCGATCATGCTATCTGTAGTAGCCGACGGGTGGCTCTAACTGCGCGTGCGACGCCTAGAGGCAGTTACCGGGCTCGAGGTCTCTTGGTCAAAAGCTTCACGAGCTTGGATGCTGCGGCATTCGCATCCCACCAGGATACACGCCTACGTCATTTCCGGGTCGCGGTTCCCGGTGCTATCGTGTTCGCGGAGCACCACGAGCAGTCTGGCAGCACCGTCACCCGTTCGCGGCTCGGTGCTCTTTCAGTGAAAAAAGCCGATGCTCGTGAACCGCAAATCGCGTAGGCCTGTATCTCGGTCGGCTGCAAATGCCGCAGTGTCCACGCACGTGACTGCCGCCCGGCGCCGCAGCCGCAGTTCGAAGCGCATACCGGACCGCTCTAGACTAGTGTCATCGACTGTGTGCTATCGCGCTCACTATGAGCTACACCGCACGTGCGCGTGGCCAGGCGCTCTGCAAAGTTGTACAGTGGCGCCGATCATGACGTGTTCTCGAGTTATCGGGAGAGAGTTTGGCTGTTCCAGTAAGCGCGCTGGAACCTCTCGGCCTCGTTTATCAGAAGGGCATTGCTGTCATTTTTTTCTCGTTCATTTTGTTTTCGCTGAAGAAACCGTAAGATGATACAGCATTTTTGAAACCGACCAGGCATGGCATGCGAGACTTATCGCGGAATGAGCGCTTCATTCGTGCAGGAAGGGCTATGCGAATGTTTTAGGCATGATTTCAGTAGTACTGGGCAATCGGGACATGCTGCGAGCTGACGAACGTATTGGTCTTTATTCTGGTCACTTCAAGGAGCCACTTTCACGCACATAGACTGCGGCGGTTCAGTCCAGCATTCCCGATTCAGTAAAATGATGAAACGCAAATAAGCATACCATATACCGTTGACTGTGTGAATCGAGACGGGCCCGAGCACGAAGTTTGGGCGTCAATCGACGGCTGCCGTTATCATTTTCTAAACCGATATCACAACGAGGCTAAGTGAGGGTGAAGGTGAAAGCAAGCATGTGGAGGTGATGCGCGCTTGGAAGAAGAGCTGCGCTTTCTCCAGATAACTTGGAAACACGGCACGATCGGCGCCACTGTACAATCTTGAAGAGCGCTCGGCCACGCGCTCGCACGACGTCGTTCATACGGAGCGCGATAGTACAGCCGGCCAAATCTTTAGCTGGCGTGCGCGACGGCCGCGTTATCCGCGCTCCTGCAGCTTATGACGGCGCAAACTTGCTCATATATCATATTTAAGCCGAGGCTCACTAAACCCATGCTTAATATTGAGCTTTCCCTAAGTTTGCTTCGTCACAAAACGCACGAGCGCAGAAAAAGCGGCCGTCGCTCACGCAAGCTAAAGATTTGGCCGGCTGTACGTACTTGAGGCATGAACCAGAGTTGAAGCATGGAGCAGGTAGGCCTGTCAAAACAGGGCTAAAGGTTCAGGCGCCTTCATTCTGGAGACAATATCGCTCAAGAGAAAAGTATACAACAGCTGTATCTTACCGGTACTCACCTATGGGGCAGAAACGTGGACAGAAGCCAAAAGGTTTGAACTTAAACTGAGGACAGCGCATAGAGCTGTCGAAAGGAGAATGATAGGCGTAACGTTAAGAGGCAGGAAGAGGGCAGAGTGGTTTAGGGAACAAACTCAAGTCCGAACTGTGATTTCCGCAGCTCCCAAAGCCGCTGCGACCAAGAAGGCAAAAAATTATGATGAAATGGGCATGTGCAGTGCATGTAAAGCGAAGGCAGGATAGCCGATGGCCCCTGAAGGTAAAGGAGTGGATTTCAACAGGGGGCGAGCGCTGCGGAGGGCGTCAGGGTCAGGTGGGCGGATGAGCTAAGGAAGTTTGCCGGCATAATATGGCCACAGCTGGTACAGGAAAGGTTTAATTGCAGGGATATGGGAGAGGCCTTTGTCCTGAAGGGGACAAAGTTTAGTCTCTTCCGCAAGCTACAGCAGTAATGTTTTAGCTTTCCGAAAAGAAAAGGTCCAGTGAAGCTGCTGTCTCCCTCTTCACTTGAAATGGGCGCTGTACTGCGTGGGGATCAGATTTCCCTCAGCAGGTGTCTAAGTATGGTTCGTTCTCAACGAGAACTAGATAATAAGTTTATTCATTTGCTCGTTTCCGACAACTGAATAGAGTCTAGCTCGCCGGTTTGTCACCATCTTTCGTCCTTTATGGTTGTGAGTATCTCAGGGCGTCCCTTCGCTGCATAAGGAAATTTTAATTTAGGACTACAGCATCATAACGAGGGCAGTGCGTACCGAGGCCAGGGCTGTCCAGAGAAAGACGAAGAGAGAGAGAGAGGAGAGAAAAAAAACTTTATTGCACAAGGAATTCGGGGCACGCCCCAGGGTCCCCGCACGACCCCACTGCACTCAAGTGTTTATGTTCCTAAGGTCCATAACACTGGCAGCCCGGCCGGTTGCGATGGTCTCCACGGCCGGGTCCTCCGAGCGCAGCAGGGTCTCCCAGTCCTCCCAGGTCTTGAGGTTCTCTAGGTTCCGCGGGGGAGGGTCCGCCGGGCAGAGGGAAAGGATGTGGAGGGAAGAGGCGAAAGGTTCTGGGCATAGGGCGCATGCCGAAGTGGGGAAGGAGGGATGATAGTGGGCTAGGGTAAGGGGTGAGGGAGGAGAGTGTGTCTGTAGTCTGCGCCAGAGCGTTGCGTGTTTGTTATCTAGGGAGGGGTGGGGCGGGGGGTAGAGCTGGCGTGAGGCTCTGTAGGCCTGAGTCAGCTCGCTGAATGAGTGCATGCGCTCCTTCGTGAATCCCCGATCCGAGGGTACCTGAGCCCGGTTTAAAGAACCTCGGGCTAAAAGGTTGGCTGCCTTGTTTCCGGGATTCCCGGAGTGCGCGGGCACCCATATCAGCTCCACTTGGCGGGGCGGGGGTGCATCGGGCGAGTCTAGTATGCCAAAAGCAGGGACATGGACTCGGCCTCGAGCAAAATTTAGAATCGCAGTTTTAGAATCACTTAAAATGTACCGGGCTTCCGTGCGGGTGATAGCAAGTGCAATGGCGGCTTCCTCTGCAGCTTCTGGGGAGGAGTTTTGGTTGCTCCTGATTTGACGCCTGCTGTCACCAGCATGACGGCAAAATAGTGCCTTCTCACTGAATGGCTTCAATCACGTTCGTGAAGAAAAGCATTCATGGCGTGATTCAGCTCTCCGCCGAGATTTGAGGCAGATGCGCCATTTCCTTTCCTAAAAAATCAGTTAATATTATTATTAAATCATTACCCTCACTAGTATATGTTTGTGTTTGAGCATGCGTGCGTGTCAATGTGTGTGCGTGAGCTAATGCGTTAGTATGCGTCACCTACTTACAACATGACTTCCATGCGTGCTGTAGGCGCAGTTCTAGGTTTTGTTTGAAACGGCAACCTCAATTGTCTACAACTTTAGCTGCATGCGCGCCAGGGTCTGCCCGAACCCGGACTGCTGCAGGTCAAGGTGCAGCAGCACTGTCTCTTTTTCGAGTTTCAGTAGCGAGCATGCAGCGCTGCCGCAACCTTTGATTCCCAGCGGTCGTTCGACAGACCGACATTTTTTTCGTTACTTCAGTCAACCATTGTCATAACTTTCGGCGTATCTGTGCGCGTAGCTACGAATTTATCACTGTTAAGATAACGCTTCCATGTGTGCAAAAGAAGGAAAACGTTTGTGCATTTCATCATACTTGTTACTGCCTTTTTGGGGGTGGCATTACAGCTGAAAGGAGAATGTTATTAAGGCGCGAAAAACCGGACAGCAAAGCACACAAACAGGTGACAACGGGCAGTTATTTTCGCTGGTAAGGACACCCAATAAGGCGATTACTACGGTGCCTTCGTGGCGAAAGAAACGGAGAGGTGACACAATATTATATTTCCTTAGAATACGTCAAAGGCATCTGGGTAAGCAGTAATCGTAGTGTGACCAGATGGATCCCGCTGTAGTCCGTGTACCGTCTACGATGCTCCTTGACCACTTAAGTCGCATCTTGAGATGTTCGCTTCAGCGCCCGTTGAGCCGTTTCTATACTCTCTCTGGTATTGTACTCTGCGCCGTTTTAATGACCACCTCAAAAGGCGGAATTCTTTTTGACAATAAAGAGCCTTGCATAGCCGCACGCTGGGCATCGGAATCGAGGCTAGCTCGCCCTCAGTGCTTTTCGTTTAGCGTGTGTGTATAGCAACTGCGGCAGGAGGCCGTCCCTGAGGTATGCCCCATGGTTTGCCAGGAAGAGCCCTATCTGATGTACAAGAAGCCCGAGCCTGGCCAGGTGCTCACCGGGAACGACGTGTTCGAGGGCTACTGCAAGGACCTCGCCGACCTGATTGCCGACAACCTAAAGTTCAACTACACGCTCAAGCTTGTCAACGACTCCAAGTACGGCGGCCAGGACGCCAACACGCAAGCCGGGTGGAACGGAATGGTCGGCGAGCTCATTCGCCAGGTGAGCTAGTGCTTTCCAGTTCGTCGCGCTGCAGTGCGGGTTTCTATACAAGTACCGGGTTGGTCAAAAGTTCCCAGGCCACATGGTCCGCTCTTCATCGGTATATCCTGGCACTTAAGATTTTGATAAAGCTATCAAGGTTCTCAGATAGTAGAACGATCCTTCTTCTATTCTCTGCAGATATATTAAGCTTCGAGGGTATCTCAACTGCCCGACTATGCTGGTCAAAAGCAAACACTGTGGCCTTGGAACTTTTGGCTGATACTGTACCTCTAGGCTTGCTTCGCACAGTAACGAACTTCACCCGAGATAACTTTCTGACTTGTCAGTAACAACCACAGAGAGATGTTTAATTCTGCGGGGTTCTATGACGAAACCGTACAAAATTAAAGATTCAAAAGCAGTAGATAGTACGTAAAAAAAAAGACATGAAACCTCTTTTGAGCTCGACCAGTTATAATACTAGACGGGTGGACTGTACCGACGGGAACTTCTCAGCTAGGTTGCAGGATTCCGTGTCAGGGTTTCTTTCAAGGTGTATTCGCTTGTGGTGAACTTAGGGGAGAGCCGGGCAAAATGCGGCACAGATTCCCAAAATATCGCCTTGTTTTTATTTTTTACAAATATCAACAAAAAGTACTACAGGAATACTTCCTGCAGTCTTGACAACGCGTTCAGTGAATATGAAACGGGTCCCTCAAGCGGAACGAATAAATTTTTATGATATTCAAATTTCCAAAGTATCGCATTTTCCCCCACCCGTGGGGAAAATTGAGACAGTGTGGGGGGTAGATGAGACGGCCTTCCAGAAGAAGCCAATTACTTAGTCTCGCAATGAATGCCCCCTAAGTTCTCTCCGTAAGCACCAGCCTGATTTTTGTGAGCCTGTTTATTTGATAAGTACTGCATCCAGACGCAAAACGGCACTGTTTTGTCCCCTTACCCGCTTCAAAGCCCGTAGTTGTACAAGCAAGCTTTCCCTGTAGAAGGAATGGGCAACGCACCTCCGAAAGCAGACGCGAAAACTCAGCTACGGAAACATATTAGGAAGAACCTACTCATAAAACCAGTCCTCCAAGAACATGCATCCCGTGCACCACGAGTGCCGGCTTCGGATCAGAGCACGCGCTCTGCATGAAAAGTATGGATAGCGCTCGGGAGTGGTGTACGTAGATGCTGCGGAGTCCCAACACAACAAGGCCTACGCATTGGTGGCGGTGGATGGGCCCGACGGACTGCTCGCAGCCGCGACTATCAAAACAAGCTCCTCGGAGATCGCGGAGGAGGCGGCAATAGCTTTAGCTATAGCTACTACCACGCTAGTATCATTTTAAGCGACTCAAAATTCGCCGTTCGCACTTTCGAGGGGCCGAATAGCACCCATCGCCCTTAGCATTCTTAAAAAAAAGCATCCCAACCTCCCAGATAGATCGAACTGATTTTGGGTGCCGTCCCACTCGGACAATCCAGGGAACGAGGCACCTCACAATAAAGCCCGAGGTTTCGTCAACCGGGCAGAGAGGTTGCCCATTCATCCGGGGTTTACGAGAGACGGCATGACCTCTCTTCATGACATGACACACCATCACACCTTGGGCAGGCGAGTTTATCCCGCTCCGGCTAAAAGGCTTACCAATGCGCTAGAAACTACGTGGAGGCGGCTTCAAACGCGCTCCTTAACGAAACCAGCGCAACTGTCAGTCATGTGAACACCGCCACACGAAACCAAATGTTTCAGCTGTGGTGAACGCGCCACTTAGGACCCCATCTTATGGGATTGTAAGGAAGAACCGCCTACGGTGGAATTAGTATAGATCCCTTCTCTCGAGCGGCGGGAGGCTGTGCTGGCCAGCTCAGACCCGAAGACACAAGTCCGGACCGTCGAATGGTCCAACCAGGCCGCCAACAGTCGTAGACTAGCGGCCACCTAACATGGCCCTCCGATTACCAAGCTCTTTTCGACAGAATAAAATATTTTTCAATCTAATCCTGTCGAAATAAAAAATGAAAATTGGTTTTTTTAGGAAAAGAAACGGCGCAGTAATTGCGTCACACATCTCCGTGGGCACCCGAACCGCGACGTAAGGGAATGAATAAAGGAGGGAGTGAAAGAATAGAGGAAGAAAGGGTTGCCGTTGCGGTGGTCTCTTCCTTTCTTCTTTCACTCCCTCCTTTATCACTTTCCTTACGGCGCGGCTCGGGTGTCCAACGAGATGTGAGATAGTTACAGCGCCATTTCTTTTCCTCAAAAATCAATTTTCAATTTTTTTCTACAAGAAAAGTTTGCTCGTACAACCACGAACTATGAAGCTGGTCAGGTGACAAAACAGCGACAAAATAGCGCCTGTAGCTTGTCTTCGTGGTCGGTTTTGGTTTATTTTACTCGTCTCAACTTTTGCTGTTTTAGTGTGAGAGGTGTCGCTCTTGCGTTTCTTCCCTATCGAATGGAGGCACGATATTTCCCAACTCGCAGTACGTGACCATGCGAGTTTAGACAGGGTTGTAGGCCAGACCGAATAAAGGTTGTTCCCTACATAAGTTTCCCAAGTAGCCGTTCTTGCTAGCTGGAAAGAATGCGGTGGTCAGGTTCCAACTAACTTCGTACAGTTCGTGTCCTTCACATTCCTTCATGTTTTTCTTTTATGAAGGGCTTCTTAAGGGACACAAAAATGCTTGGCGGCACCGGCTCTGCTTAAGTCCTGAGTTTCTGAATGTATTATTCGCCCCTTTTGACCGTCACAGTTTTTTTTTTCTTTTCACCATACGTTCAACCAACCTAGAGAGGGAGAAAAGCAAATAAAAGATTTAAGAGCGAACAGTAAAGCCATCCCCTTCGCTCTATACCCTGAAGAACGCTGCGATTTCGAGCTGTGCCCCCCATGTAGCCTGCTGCTAACATACTTTTTTTCCGTAAGAACGGGAAGGCCAACATTTCTTGAACTTTTCATGAATGAGGACGAAGGATTAATCTAGTATGCTTTTTCAATTGCCCTGCAGAGTACCGAAAAACGTGCCCTGCAGAAATTCGCTCCTTTTTTTTTTACTATTTCCTCGTTCCCAAAAGCTCACTTCAGAATCTTTTTCCCCACTTGAGAAAAACCTAAGTAGTGAGTCTTAATTTAGAGACATTTAGAATAGTGCGACCCTATTAGTTAGGAGCATTGGGAACAGCAGGGCGCCAGTGAGCAGGCGCAGGACAACAACGCCCCTCGCTGCAGCTCCTCTAACTGACAGGGTCACCCTATTCTAAAGGTCTCTATTATGTCGCAGCGCACACGTGTGTAATGATTTCAGTTATATATCCAGTTTTTTTTTTATTTCAGGTATAAAATTATGTGGCGTTAAGTTGCGAAATGGCGCGTTTTGCCCAATGCCACATTTTGTCCCACTCTCCCCTAGCGTTGTCAAAAGCCCACATGCCTCAGAATTATGGAACTTAACGTCAAAGAAACCACGGTAACGTTGCTACAGAGTTAGGAAGTACTCAAGCGACATGCACCCTGGGCTTTAAAAGACTCGCTCATTTAATTCTCCGCGAGCACTCTCCCAGTGGGATGTTCATTACTGCGAGCAACAGCATGGTTCCGAAACAACTAAAATGTGAAGCACTGCAGCATGCTCTAAAAGAACGAGAATACTAGGCCCCCCTCAGTATCTGGCGTACAGTCATGGATAACCTAATCTGAAGTAACGGAGCGGCGACCAACCACAAAGCATTAATACATAAAGGAGTAAACACCGGAATTCGCGTGCAGAAAAGCGTCTTCCAAGATCGACGCTGGTGGCTCGTGCCTCCACGGAACCACTGATCTTTGGTTTTCGCATCCATCGTGTCAGGAAAAGATGGCCACTACTGTACGTCCGGTCTGCAGCCCATCAAGGAACGGATGCTCTTGAATTTTGCGCTGCTTACTTACACGAGTGCTTCCGGCGTCCTACGCATGCAGGAACCTCGCTTGTGACTCCTGCCTGCCTCGCTCCTTAGCTAGTCGCATGCTCTGCGACTTGGCGGGTGAATGTCACCAGCGAAAGCATAGGATAGCAGCGCTTGTGCGATTTCAGTGATGTATGAGAGGCGTTCCTAATGCGTGCAGAGTCTAAAAGAAGGTTACTGGACCGATCCACCCTCGGACTCCTAGCAGCTGAAAATCGTGCGGGAACCGTTGTTTCGAAATCTTAGTCTGCTAACTGGGTCAGGTCTTTCGTGTCCACCATGACGTGAAGTACGCTGTAAGAGGCTCTGCATTTAACCTGTCCCTTTTATGAGACTAGCAAGGATACGCGTGTCTTCTAACAAGATAAGTTATGATCGCCTGAGGAAATCGTAAACGCAACTGCATTTGCATGATGAGTAATGGCGGATGCTTGCAAAAATGGAGCACAACAGCAGGAACAGGTTATGCGTATGTCTCCATATTGTACACGCCGTAAGAGACCAGAACGCCCGAGAAGCACGCGCAAGTATGTGCTGGGCTGAAGCTAAGTTGGAGTGGGCATCAAAATTAAGAACGCTTGAATTTGGAGGACACTTTTGAATGAAACTAAGAGATAGGTGAATTTTCAAGTCCATTTGGTTGAGAGAGCTCAATGCGCGCACCTATCCAACTCCGCTTGCTAAATTTAGCGCGTCGAAGCGGCGTTTTCAGCCCCAGCTTTGGTCTCCTTTTCTGCCCACCGAGAGCAACGTCAGTGGCGTGCCATCTTCGTTGCAGCTTCCCCGTTCGCCTGAAAATCGCTCTTCCCGTATAATCTCCTCCGCCACCGGACCACAAAAAACGATACCCAGCATGCAGCGGCGTGTTTAAAGTGGGACACGAGAGGAACGAAAAGGAAACGCACTTTGTCACGGGATTCACACGAATGCGTGGTAGCCGGGAAATTCCAATTTCGGCAGCCGCGCAAACCCAAGGGTCCGCTTTTGCGTTCGCCGATGGCCCCTACCCAGAATAATTTCGCTGGCACCCAGCTTCCCCTCAGCTTTCTCTCTTCTTTATGAAAGTTTTGACTGGTGCCGCTAATTAAATTTATTTCTGCCTCGGCGCGTACGGCGCCTGCATGCTCAAGAGTAATTAGCATAATGGAGCAGAACAAGCTTGCAAGGCCGCGCGCGTCACACAAGCTGAGAAAGAGAGAAAGTAAAGAGAATAGTGAAAGCGAATCGGATGAGATGAAGAGCGCACAAAAAAAAATAATGAAAGGAACGGGGTGTGCTGAACGCGACGGGGCAAAAAATTACGCCCCGAATCAGGAAAGCCTTGTTTGCGCAAATTGCGTGTGGGGATTGAAGGGAACATATGGTGAACACTCGCGGCAGCTCTCGTTTCAAGCGATACGACGCCTGTGGCGACGGCCGGCAAAGCGGGTCGCCTTGCTCCTTCGTCCGACATTGAAATTACAACGACGACGACATTCTCCGCTTACCAGCGATCCTTGCTTTCCTCTTTCTTTCATTCATTGCTCGTTCTCCTCAAGCGCGTGAGTGGATCAATAAATCGAGAAAGGGCATTCGCTGGGAATACATTCGAGTGTTTATATAGTTCGCGACAGATGTGTTAGAGGGCCGTGTCGAAGAATGTGGCTGCGAAGGATGAAAGCATAGCGGTTTCCCTACACTTATACGAGTGAGTCCCGGCTTTATTGCCAGTATTCGTCCATCCTTTGACTTATACCAGAGAAAGAGCTATCTTTAAAACTAGGAACGGCTGCTAGCTGCGACTCTTATGATGGCTCCCCAGACGAATGGCTGACTTGCTCGCTACTGCCTGCTGCTGCCAAGCATAGCGCAATCAGCGACACGCCGCTACCAGCTGCAAGAAAGCCTCGCACACTAGCGACACGCACGAACCGAGGTCGTTCCCTATACAAAGAGGCATAAACTGCAGCATTTGTCGAGCCGGCTTTCGAGCTGTTCTCCGTGGTATTGATCCGTCGCGCTAGTGTACAGAAACATATCCTGAAGTGAGATGCTTACGTTTCGGGTTTCGGGCCCGGTGTTCTTTGCACAATGGCGTTAATGCAGCCTTCTCGAAGCGGTCTGTTTTGCTGCCTTATATTCGCTTAGCCCAGATGTCCTGTTGCGACTTGACTGCTGTGCGTTCTCTCTACCAATGCTTACAACTGCATGTGGTAACGTCAGAAGAGCAAGCTGCAGGGCTAGTTGGTGATGCATGTTGGGGAGAAGTCAGCGCAAAAACGGACGAGGGACAAAACAGACGACACATGAGGCGTTCACGTGCGCTCGTGAATGTCTTATGTGTCCTCTCTTCCGTCCCTCGTCCGTTTTTTGCGCTAACTTATTCACAACATGTAATAACTTATTCGCAACAACGGGAGTGGATAATGTACCTTACTCTCACGAGAAACAAGCTTATAAAAGGTCGATCTACTATATCGTGCGAGTTCATGTCGGTGTGTGTAGAAGAAGCAAAAACGCTTGCTTTCGTAACTTAAAACGTGAAATACCTCAGCGTGTTATAGAAACTCAAGTTCTTGACGAAATGTCTACCACTGAATTTTAGTATATCTCAAGTAATTTGACGGGCAATATATTCTCGTCAATCGCTATTTTACTCAGCAGATCATAAATGCTAGTTCTTGCACTTCCGCAAGCATCACGTACAGCCTCCGTCAAAAGTATACAGCCCAAGGGGTTTGCGTCTAAGCTTTTTAGCGGGGGCCCCTAGCACGTCCAACAGCCCAAAGCTTGGGAAAATTAAGGACGCATAGCCATTCCTCTTTCGAGAGATTATGGTCGCTGAGGATGCATAACGAGGCTGACTGCAGGCCTCACAAGCAAACCCCTTGGACTGTATACTTTTGACGGGGGGTGCACGTTATATAGCATGAGGCACATGTGAGCATACAAGCTCAGTAAAAGGATGTCTAACGTATGGAAGGAACGGCTGTTCCAGTATGATTAATTGCCTTTAGAGATTAAAAGGGAATAAGCACAAAGGTAAGCTCAATTCAGTACGCTGATTGCTTGGGTTTCTATTAATGAATATAATAAAGGACTTCACACTATTGACAGAGAGGAGCTTTCAAAACATCGACCTTGTTTTTTTTTTACTAATGATGCCCCAAAAGAAAAATATTTCAAAACACCACCTCAATTTGCGAAATGATCATCTTTGTACACGTGTCGACAGTGATCGCGGTTTTGTGGTTCTTCGGGGATTGATACGCGAAATTACTCTCTCCTTTTTACTTTTTATGACTAGGTTTTAAGGTTATTGCTCCCTGCCGACTTTTTTTTTTCATGCTTGGCACAGCTCTATGAGATCATTAATGGCTTAACGATGGTCAGGTACGCTATTGATTCCACGCCATTGGCTTGCATTTCTGTTCACCAGGTGCCGCCGCATCTGCGTGCGCCTCAGCCAACGCACCTTTCTTTACGTGACGTAACCCCGTTGTCTGTTCGTGTGCACTTAGGAGCGCAGTATCCGATCTATATATTCTTGCTCTCCGCAAGTAACGCGAAACCCACGGGACCAACTCCCTTCCGTTGATCTGCTTTTCTTCCAGGAGGCCAACATGGCCATCGCGCCCCTGACCATCACGTCGGCTCGGGAGCGCGTCATCGACTTCACGAAACCGTTCATGTCACTCGGCATCAGCATCATGATCAAGAAGCCTATGAAAAAGAAGCCCGGCGTGTTCTCCTTCATGAACCCGCTGTCTCGCGAGATCTGGATGTGCATCATATTCGCCTACGTGGGCGTCTCCGTGGTGCTCTTCCTCGTGAGCCGCTTCTCGCCGCGCGAGTGGCGCTACGAGGAGACCTTCGTGGGGCCCTCGGTTTCCAACGACTTCTCGCTCTACAACAGTCTCTGGTTCTCCCTGGGCGCTTTCATGCAGCAGGGATGCGACATCTGCCCCAGGTACGGGACACACGCGAGCGCAAGGGGGCCACTACTCTGTACACACTCCGCACAGCACGTCACGCACCGAACCGCATGGCACGCGACGCGCTAAGGTGCCGCTGCTTTCTCCTCCGAACCGAGACGCGATGATTTGTTCACGCCGTACAGGAAGTTTCACTGCTGTCAAAATGTGCTATGGAACCTTAAAATTAACTTTATCTGACACTGTGCGTGTTGTTATGCTGAAAAGAGGCACTTGCCTGAGAGTCCAAACAGGAGAGCTTTCTGAATTGCACGCTTGCAGCAGTTCTATTTTTTTCTGAAAGACCAGGCGTAGTCAGAAACGTGGTTACGCAATTCCTACCTACGTACTTCCTACCTGCATACGTGAAGAACGCAGCCCTGATGTAGACAGTGTAACGCCTGTGTGCAACAGTTGAGGAAACGCTGAAGTAGGACAATAGCCGGCACAGGACGAACTGTCGTGCAGCACCGAGTTCCAGCGTTGTCATAATGCGAGGGCAAGGAGAAATTTAACCACGCGACAAAAGCTTCGGGCATACGGAGCGTTCTGAGCTCGTTATCCATGCACAATCGATATTATGTTTGAATTGATTTTTTGGGGTTTAACGTCCCAAAGCGACTCAGACTATAAGCGACGCCGTAGTGAAGGGCTCCGGAAATTTCGACCACCTAGGGTTCTTTTACGTGCACTGACATCACACAGTGCACGGGCCTGTAGAATTTCGCCTCCATCGAAATTCAGCCGCCGCGGCCGGGATCGAACCCGCGTCTTTCGGGCCAGCAGCCGAGAGCTGTAACCTCTGAGCTACCGCGGCGGGTGATATTATGTACTCGGCCACGGGTCTGAAGCTAAGAGGTAGGGACAGGTGACAACAGAGTACATTGGCGAGAGGGAGATGCGCGTTCAGTACGGAGCAGTGGGGTTAGCTCTAACAGCAGAAATAGATTAGGAGAACCGGACCGAATTTCACCACACGAAATGAAAATCATGCGTCCGTCCAAATGGCAACGTGGTTGAAATAGCGTGGTGTGGAAAGTTCGCAAGAGCTTCGTTTCTTTTCTTCCCTTCTTTATTTTTATGTTTTTGCTGAAGTATGACAGATGGAATACCGCGAGTGTTTTTGCTTAGTCTTGATAATGACAGAAAACTAAGAGCGAAGAAAAGGTCAGAATAGCCGCCACGAAAACGGCGCCTAAAAGAGGGTAGGAAGGCGTACCATTATACCTCATATATATCGTGACAAAATACATGCGCTTCCGAAAAGCATGCAAGCAAAGCAGCCTTTGCAGTGCCCATAAAGAGTTGAAACTACATCTACTTAAAAAAGCAAAATTTTGTCGGCCCAAAGCACCGAGGGTGATTCCGTTTTCGAAATTCTAAAAGCTGATATGGCTATTACTAACAATCGGCTACAAGTCTCTAACTGCAACTAATAGCTTAACTGTTGTAGTTAAAAATTTAATTTATATATATATATGAGGCTGTCCACCTGCCCACCGAGTTGTGGGCAATGTCCACGCTGCATGTGTCTGTGTGTGTATATATATATATATATATATATATATATATATATATATATATATATATATATATATATATATATATATATATATATATATATATATATATATATATGGGAGGTGGACAGCCTGCCACACAGCAACCTTCAGACAAACAAGCAAGCACACAAACAGACAGACAAACAAAAACACACAATGCTGCGAATGACCACTATAAGTGCCTAAAAAATGCAGGAAGACAAGCACAACAATGCCAGCGTTAAGGGCTGTACCAGACTGGGCAGGCAGGAGTCGAAGGAAGCATAACTTCCCTCGATTGGCATGTTTACTTCAGCGAAGCAACAGATCCGCCGCCAAGCGCATTTGCCGGCGCTTCTTTTCAGGTTGCTTAGCGAGGATGGAAAGTTCGCGCGAGGGACGTGAGGTATTAGACTCGAGCGTGGTGCATGCTGGGGGTTCACGCTAACGACCCTCCTCGTCCGCCATGAATAAATACAGGGGTGGTGTGAGCGCGACAGGTCACGCCCCCTTTTTACGCGTCCAACAACAGCGCTGGTGAAAAGGAGGGAGGGGAATGAGTAAGGTGAAGCAAGAGAGGAAGGGAGAAAGTTGCGCCTTTTCGTGTCGTGTTGTCGAGCCAGACGCGTAGGCCTGTCCCGTGGGGGCTTGCAATTTAGCTCGCCGGCACCATACAGTTATTTTTACTTGTACGGTCAGGCAAGCGTCGAATCCCGAGGGGTAGAGACCGTTTAAAGGAGGGGAGTGAGGTGAGAGTTTTAAAGCTTACGCCACGTCGTCGATATAACTAAAATTCCTGAGCCATCGTGAAACGCCGCCTACGTGTCGCCGTTGCGTACGGGAATGTGATCTTGGCGGAGGGGGGGATCAACAGAACGGCTGGGAACAACAAGCTGGATCATGTACTCGCGGCACATGGAGTGTGCGAAAGCACATGTTGACAGAAACTGGCACCCGAGGTGTTAGCTTGTGCGCTCGCCCGAGCTTGCAGAAGCAACGGTCATACACACGCACACCTGTTTCAAGCTTCGAGCTGTACAGAGGAAACGGTAAAAATCCTCGACACGGTGGCTGCCGCATGGCCACTCGCACGCTGCTCGCCAACGCCTCTACGGCGCGTTACCAGCGGATTGGTCCCTTTTGTTCCTGGATACATCCCTCCTGACCAGAGCACTAGGGAATAAAGGGAAAGCGGGACAGGCCTGACGAATACGGAAAGGCTGTTTTAACGATGGCAGGCTTGCCGTTTACTTCCCCGTCGGCAGCGCAACAGTTTCGGCCGGAAAGCAGGAACGCGTTACCGCGCTATGACCAGGGAACGGAATTCGAGCACGGTCGTCTTCACGCGAGTCTTCTGCTTTGCTTTCATTCATTCATTCATTCATTCATTTTTATTTCACGTGCGAGCCAGGAACAGCGTCCTGTTTCGTTATATTTCCTAATAAAAGGGTCCTGCTGCGCTGGGTGTCATTGATTTTCATTTCATTCACCTGCTTTCTTTGTGCTCTACCCAAAACCGAGTGCGCTTGTACGTTTTTGTTACTCCCTATATACACTTGCGGTGTACGGTCGCTTCTTGCTGCACGTTTGCGTCTTCGTTCAGTCTTTAGGTGGCTTGCACTTTTATTCAGTTTTCTTAACTTGATTTCTTTTTGTTCGTTTGTTTGTTTGTTTGTTTGTTTGTTTGTTTGTTTGTTTGTTTGTTTGTTTGTTTGTTTGTTTGTTTGTTTGTTTGTTTGTTTGTTTGTTTGTTTGTTTGTTTGTTTGTTTGTTTGTTTGTTCACTTCTTTATTTTCACTTAAACGGGAGAGGTAGAAATAGCTCGAAGTACGGTGTGGCTTGACTGTGGCCAGAGTGATGTTCAAAGCCAAATATTTCGGCATTCATCACCAAATCAAATGAACCCCGAAAATTGCTTTTTACTAAGCATTGCAGCTTAAGCTTGTGCGGAGTCTCGTAACTCGAAAGACGATGCAGATTGTATTGCTCTTCAGAGGTATCGGTTCATGACGCATACGCAAAGCCGTGATTGTGCGTATGGTAGATCCTAGACAAACAGAGTTGAATCAAAAAACCGATGCGAACTTCACGCATGCACCACTTTGTTCTTGTTATCTTAAAGCAGCTTTTCTTTTTCCTAAAGTCATGGTCGTATTATAGTGCCGCATTTCTGCAAACACGAGTCTTTCATCCTCAATTGATCATCTAGAACCAATGGCGTTCCAAAAAACCTTTGTGAAGGATTTTCTCATATGCAAGTCCTTTTTCAAGAGTTCCGGCAATTCCTATTAGCTAGAGCGAAATAAAGAAGAAACGTGTTCTTTGCAATAGCAGCTGTGCTTTGAGATATTAACTTTTGAGGAAGAAAAGCAGCTACGGGCAAGCGGGCAATTGAAAAACGAAACTTCTGGTCGAGTGCATTACACATTGCCTCGTCAACTTTGATTGTCAACTGCTTTGATTTCTGTTTTACTCTTTTTTCTTTATTGCATGGAGAGCAACCACTGCAACTCGTACTTTACAAGCACATAACCAAATGTATGTTGTTGTTGTTTTTTTTTGTAAAAAAGCATATAAGCTTCATTGCGGCTCTCGCAACGAAGTTTTGGCTGTGACTGGCTGCATTTTAAGAAATCGCGTCATGAAACTGTGCGGTGCTGCCGTGTTAAACCATGTCGTAATAAATCAAGGTACAACCCAGAGTAGAGCTGAGCAGCGCGTAAAAACGCTATTCGGCCTTCATGAAGCGAAAGTTCTAGTGCGTAATACCGAGCATAAAAAACGCCAGCGTATCTTTACTTACTCACGCCTAACATTCGAAAAGTGTTTTCACTGCAGCATGAAGTTTTTACTGCGGTGTTTCGCAGCAGATCGTGACGATGTAAGGACGTCTGGCGTAAGTTTTCCTTAAACTAGTTTAACAGTTACGAGTATGACGCCTTTCTTCCCTCTCACAGTAGTGGTTTTCGAACAGGTTCACGAACGCGCAAATGAGACTCTCGAATGCTATGATGCCTTGCAGAAATTTGTTGACTTAGCCATGCAGCTGTAATTATTACACAGGAAATAACCACTATCACACATATCAGCTCAACCCCGCCTATGACTCCGCATATGCCTCTGAATAAGCAGGTGTAAGGTAGCGCACAGCAGCCGTTTCACTTCGCTTGTTCTCCGGCCAGGTATTAATAGTGCGAATATGAAAAACCTCTTGAAACTCGCCGCTTTCAAGAACTCTCGCGGAGCATAACACAAAAGTGTGCCCAAAAGCTTAGGAGCTTGGTGAGGTTTAGTTTGCTGCGTACTTATTGTGTATTGCAAATGAACAAGCCGCGTGTGTAAAACTGGTTGTTGGCGATTACTTTTCTCGAACCATTTTCATTCCTTTACATACGCACCGCATGTTATTATTACGTTTGGTTTATGGGGTTTAACGTCCCAAAGCGACTAAGGCAATGAAAGACGCCGTAGTGGAGGGCTCCCGAAATTTCGACCACCTGGGGTTCTTTAACGTGCACTGACATCGCACAGTACACGGGCCTGTAGAATTTCAAAGGCTGATGAGAGGTATACAGGAAGGATCCTACCTCAAAAGATACGCCAAATGAAGTTGAAAGCTGCAACATGTACGTAATGAGTGTAGCACGAGGATCACGGTAGATACTGTAGAACTAACTTTAATGCTCGCCAAACCGCTGGACAAAAAGAAACAGGCAATATAGAGTCGTCAAACAATAACACGTAACACTCCGAGAGTGTGGCCTTCGGTGCCCTCGGCGCCGTTTGATGCTTTTCTGAGACCTTTCAGCAAAAGGAAGCTTTCTAACAAATTCTATAACAAAGCTCGTATTATTATCATGCATTTAAGCGTCCCCCAAGACGTGTATAAGCCATTACGGCGCGGAATTCAGCAAAGGCAACATGCGCACGTTATTGCGCTGCATTCATATGGCACTGCATATAAAGGAGGATAAGTGAAGCATTAATCATATCATTCGTATCGACCACATGACCGCACGAACAAAATTAACTGAAATAGAATGACAGAGTGCGCACAACTGAGTCGAGTTCCTTATAGCCTCTTTTTTTCTCTTAGGCCCTTTACAGCACGTATGCAATTTCAAATGCACGGTATACAGTTTTTCTTCCTTCAACGGCGCTGAACTATGGAATACAGCACAGCGTACTTGATTTCAGAAGACTTCAAAAGTTACTTGTGTAGAGGAGCCCTCACACAACCACGCCCAAGTAATGCGAGCATGCACACTAACCCTACTTTGCACTGTCATTTCAAGGCTTTGATGCCAGACGTCTGGCATCGTTCTCGTTACCATGGGTAGCTATTATTGTTTCCACCAGGTGGCACTGAGAGATGTTTCCCCGTGGCATCACTGCAACAATAAAACGTGTGCCGTTGTCAGCCTGAACTCGAACTATTTCTGTTTCTGCTAGGCAACGCTAGCTATAAAATGAAAGGAATTGCAACTACGACAGCAAGCAAAGATAACTTTCCCCGAAAATGATCGACGTTGGCAGAAGTCTGGTTCGCAGAGAGAGCACATCACAGCCACCAAAGCAGAGATAGGCAGGCATGCACGCGGCATGGAGCTGGTACGTCTCAGCTGTGCGGGAAATAAGCTTGCGACTGTTATCTCCGCTACGGCGAAAATACGTCCAGAAAGGCGTCTCGAAGAGATCCTGCTCGCTATATGCTTCACTCAGATGTCAAAGTTCTGATGTTCATCTTCAAGTCTGCTTTCAAGGCAGTTGATGGGAAGGGGAATGCGAGCGGAGTCGGTAGGGCTCCAACTGCCGCTGTTGGCGCGGACTGGCGATCTTAACGCCTGCGATTGAGAGGAGTTGGGTGGCTATTTCCTACGGCGCCGAGTCGTTCGGCGCCAGACAACTGGCCGGCCCAAGGCAGCTGTCAGCGGTCCAGCCGGTTGACAAGCGCGAGGAATGCGATAAGGCATGAATGTGGTGGGCGGGCGCGCCCGCCATGCGGGAATCGAAGACGTTGGGAGAGGCGGGAGGCCAGTTTGGGGAAACTTGGTGCCAAGAGGGAGAAGGAGGCGCCGACAATGTGTGCTCGCTTCTGGGGCAGGTCTCCCCATTCCCGCCGCAGACTGCCGTCCAGGGTCGATGAGAGACTGCACCGCGGCGACGCGAGCCATGCTGACCGCGGCGTCCTCTCCTTTCCATTGTCACCTGTCCCTGCACCTGCGCTCACCTCATGTGTCCTGCCCCGTGTCATCCATCTTTTGAAACAAAGGACTAGCGAGGTTGAAACCAAACAGGAGAGAGGCTAAAGCAAGGAAAGATGCGGTTGACTGGCCAATATTGGACCAAGAAATTGAGAAGACAAAGATGAGGAGCGCATTAGATACAGAAACAGTAATCTGTGATGAAAAATAAAGAGAGATCTTGTAAGTGGGCCGAAAATAAAAAAAAAATGAGAGAGGAAAATTAGTGACGCAAATTATATAAGTTTAGGGCACAAAGCAGGCGGACAGAAGCGAAGAAAAGTTATGGGCATTCACAGGCTGTTGCCGTTCCCTGGCACCCACATGCGTCTGCGACTGCGGGCTTTTTTTTCCCTAATTCATGCAGCAGCACACGACACAGCAAAACAAAGTAAAAAAAAAATGACTCCGATTTGGGCAGTTAGTCCAAATGCGAATTGGTTGCGCTAGCAGTTCGGTTTTCCCTTCAGTTCCGGTTTCCAGATCCGATGTTCGCGGATGGCAGTTGTTCCGATAGTGGGCTAATGTCGATATATGTGGAATCGGTCATTCGCTTTATGTTATATATCCCTGAGAGTCTTCCTACCATTCCTGGTGCCGCTAGTAGTGCAGAGGCCAGGCAATGCGCGCTGCACTTTTATGGCAGGTGCTGTCATCGATTGGATTGCGATCCAGGTTGCTCCTCCCGAGCAGCCTCTCTTAAACTGGAGCTCAGTATAAGGAGCCCTAAATATCGAACCAACTGCGATTTCCTTTGGAACAAACTTTTCGCGCTTTCGGAAATGAAAACGAATGGGCTTGATATGAAGCTGCTTCTGTGTCAAAACAATCGACCACACGTCTTCATTCGCGACAATACTAAAATTCAGCGCATCTGCAGCGAATACGACCGCTTAAGAAGCCGGGAAGCTGCCTAGCGTTGCATGGCCTTGCTGGCTTTAGCTTACAAACATACCTCACTGAGTGTCTCCTTACTTTATGATCATGGAAGACAGTTGGGCTAGTTGGTGTGAATTCGTTAGTGACTGTGACATTGCAACTAGCGTGGAAAGCACAAGGACAGAGACAGACTAGCGTGCTGTCCCGTCGGTTCCTTTTGTCTCTGTCCTTGTGCTTTCCACGCTAGTTGCAATGTCGCAGTCACTAACGAACTCCTTACTTTAAAGCCAAAGAGACGTGAAAGCGACCGTTTCCTGCCAAAATGTCTGCTCGAGTGTAGCGCCTAATGAGACCCTTCTTACACTCGCTAAAAGAGGCAGCACTAGGGAATCCGAAGCTAACTTCTCTCATCCAAGAGTCACATTCGCAAGGTTCTCCACCAGTGGGAACGTCACCAATGAAGTGTATTTTATATCCCTGACTACGTTGACTGGCCGCACTCATTAACGATTCTTACGTGACAAAAAGAAATTCCGTGATTTATCCACTATAACAGTATGACTGTAGCCTCCACAGCCCTACAGAGTATAAAGGTATACGGGTTAATGGTCCTTCGCGGCAAAAACACATCCCGCGTCCTCTCCGCTCTGCAGCCGACTAAAAATTGTTGCAGACATTCCGCTATATGTCTGTTTCAAGTTCCCAGCCTGAGAAATCTTGCTACCCACCCACCCCTTTTCACATAGCAAGGCAAAGAGACATCGAGCGCAACGGCAGCGAAGAAATCGAGCCATGAAAAAAATAACTGCGCGCGAAGGAATCTAGGAGGCCGCCTCTCCTGGGCGCACACTTTTCCATTAGGCCTCGAAGCGTGGTGCATGCTTGCCGTGTGTGCTCCATTACAAATCTCTCTCGACGCGTGGCTCCGCTAAAAGATGCATGCACTCGCATCAGCGGCGGACGGAACATGCCGGTTGTAAATACTCATCCGGCACCAGCGCCGACGTCGCACATGTTTACGTCATTTGTAATTCGTGAAAAGGGCTGCGGAAGACTGCTCCTCGTCGCCCTTACCAGACTGCTGCAGGCGATCCTCCCCCCCCCCCCCCCCCCCTTTCCTGGTTCCTAGCCGCCGCCACCCCACAACCTCCGCTCCCTGTATGCCTGCCTCCCCGTGTTACGGAAACAGGTCATCTAGAAAGAAAATGGCTGTAATTTACCAGGGTGTCATGCTCTCACTGACACACTGAGCACTATTAGAGATGATGGCGCCATTTTTCTACCTATTTCGTACGACTTCCAGTTCTTTCGATGAGTGCAACCATCTTAGTTTTCTCTCGTACTGTTCACCTTCTTTTTCCGCTCGCAGTAAGCAAAAAAAAAAGTCTACGTTATTCTCAATTAGATGTTGAAGCCGCAGTGTTGCAGAGCCAGAGTGTGAAGAAGACACTCGTTGAGGAGCCTCACCTCGAAAGAGACAAGAACTGAGCTGGAACGACGTTGTTACTGGGAGTACGCAATAGCCGGCACTGGGACGACACTTGTAATGCAATAGTAAGGAAATCCTAATGTAATAATAAAGGCACTGGAGCGAAGCTCGGCGCCAGAAGTAGTGCGCAGAACTAGACGAGGTAGGTGGGGGCGTGGGTAGATATCCCTAGCGCTGCCTGTCTGCAGACAGGCAGCGCTACTCTACCGCAGATGTACTCTGACACCAAGAAAGAAGGCCAAAAACTTAACCCGCACGCGGATCTTTCGCTCGTAGCTACGTGTACCAATGTCCCCAACCCTGTGGCTGTCCAGACGTAGACTGCATTTCGAATTCCCGGCCCTAAACGGATATGTTCGGGTGGAAAAGTTTGGTCATGTGTTCGTAATTGGATTTCCCTGGAGGACCTGTCCAGCTTACTTGCAGCCAATTCGCGAGGAAAGCTACGGCTAGTGGCGCAGTTAACTTTAATCCCTTTTCTTGTCACTCCCCGTCCTTTCCTTATTCATCTCTTTGGTGTAGCTCTTTTATTTTATTTATTTCTTTTGATTTTCTTTTCTGCTTCGGTGCTTGCGGCTAGAGATTAATAAGGTACAGGCGTTACAAGAACTGACCATCGTTAGAAATAAGGAACACTAGCGAGCGAAATCTCTCGGATTATGGACCAAATCAGGGCTTAAAGTGAGAGCCTCACGACACCTCACATTCGCTGGGTTCAGGCTTATAGCGCGTTCTCCTTGTAAGTGCCTGCGCGTGTTATCAAAATAATCCGGCAGCCGAAGTCACTGTACGTCAATGCACCGAATGAAGGCTACGCAAGAATAAAAGAAAATAAAAGAAGATGAAAAAAAAAACAGACGCAGTTGAGTGCGTATGCGCCAGAATTATCATCGAGTCGAAATTTGATAATAAGAAGTTTATTTATGCTCCCTCTTTTAACGTGAATTCCTGTCCTCTGATTTATTATCCGCACAGAATAAATGTCTTAGCTTCTTAAGCAATTAGGCACTCTTCCAGCTTAAATCGACTGCGCGGCTGTCTACCTTCATAGAATAGCGCTCATAGGAAAGCCTGCCGTGGTCCGGAAATGAAGGAAATAAAAACTTTGAATTTAGCGAGATAGAAAGCGAAGTCCGCGAGGGCCTGCTCTCCCTCAGCTCGATGCACGGAAAAGCACTTTCACTGCGTAGGTTGTTGTCCTCGCCTTGGAAGCACAATCTCATGTGTCTGATGTAATCTCATCCTTAGTGCACTTTTAAAGCCAATTTGACGTTTTTCGAGCCTTTAGACTTGACTAGTTAATCATAGAACATCCCTGTGGTGTGCATTTCTGCACGATTAACTCCGAAGAGCTGGTTAAGGGAGTACAGAGTCGGCGCTGACGGTCTTGTAGGTCACATGTTCTTTCGTTTCATGATGTGATATGCAGGCGCGCAATATCTCCTCCCTCTGAAAGCACCGGGTCGCGTTAGTTATGTAGCAATCCGTCGAGTTCCTTGCAGCAAGCCTCAAAAGCAACGTCTTTACTCTGAAGAAGAAGATATATAGAACCACCTTCCTCCGGAACGGTGAAGTGACAGCGATAAGGTCCCTTCGCTCCTCCAACTCTACCCGAAGGGATCGCCCTCCCCGAGGTCTGCATGTGTCCCATAGAGCGAAAGAATGACGTGTTAACAGGATGTGAACATGAGCTGAATGCGAGCTCATTGCGATGCGAAGGTGAAATGAACGTGTTAGATTCTGCTGAGATTGAACGCGAAGGTTTCCCATTGCGATGTACGCACCGACGGCAACTTTGTCGGCCCCACAAAAACTCCCCAGAAGAGATGTCACAGTAAAGGACAATTAGCATCTTTACGGCATCCGTGCAAAGCGAAAGTACTAAGGCGCTTTTCTTTCCTGTCCCAGTGTAGTGCCCCTCCACCCATGTGATGTCGCTGCATGAAGGTCTTAAGTGCAAGGCGCACAAGGTCACGTGACGCGCACCCAGTGTTCCTGCACGCGTGCCGCGCTGGCGTCGCAGGTCCGTGTCGGGCCGCATGGTGGGCAGCGTGTGGTGGTTCTTCACGCTCATCATCATCTCTTCGTACACGGCCAACCTGGCCGCCTTCCTGACTGTCGAGCGGATGGTCACGCCCATCAACTCTGCCGACGACCTCGCGAAGCAGACGGAGGTCGAATATGGAACGCTGTGGTACTCCTCCACGCAAGAATTCTTCAGGGTGAGCAGTGCGCCTTATCCCTCCGGTTTTCAAATGAGGCCTTTGCTTCCTTCGCTTTGCGCATGTTTGGCTGCATACCTACTTTCTAGCGTTAGTTTGCAATGTCTTTATTGTGCAGTTTACTTTTATGTGCGCAGTTATTTGCTAAACATTTATAAAGCCTCAAATGGTAATCAAGTATTTGACTGAAAAGTATTCTTTCAATGGGAAAGCAATACATGGCTCATGAGGCGGAAAATCCAGCGTTGTCGTTGTCCACGCCAGACGGTCCAAAAACCCACGTGACCACACAGCGTCATCGACAGTGCCTAAATTATCAGGAAAGAAAGAAAAATAAAATCTATCCCGAAGCGGCTTTCAAACCTAGGCAGCACCGTAGCACAGCACACCACGCGCTAAAGTGCAAGCCTATCTTGCTGGGTTTTGGTATCATCGTCTTCATCAACTTCCATTCGGGCGGCGAGAACAGGTCAGCTTCGCTGGCCGCTGGCTTATAGTAGTACGCCATCGTGGCAGCCGGATGCCACGTGCATTCTTTCGCATTCACAGCACGTAAGTCATCTCAAGTGACCTCAGCAATGTTATTATATCCTCTTCATGTGCAGGCTATATAAAAGAGGGTAGGTTTTTCTCCGCGCTTTTCAACTGCATTTACAGTTTCAAAAATGGTCCCAATGATATTGCTTTTGGAAACTTTGCCAACGTTTGCAAGTGACTTAAGCATGTGTAATGTCCCAACTTCTCATACGTACAGTAGATAGATATATACAGAGAGAGGTAAAGGCAGGGATGTTAACCAGAAAGGATTCCGGTTGGCTGCCCTGCACAGGGGAAGGGAATAAGAGGAATTAAAGAGGAAAGACAGAAGGAACGGGAAATAATCACAGTCTGTCAATCAAGGCAGTCTCTCTTAAAAAACAAAAGAGCGCCTTGTAAGCCTTGATGGCAGTTGACTGTTTGGGGCCACGGACCGAGGATCTTGGCCTCTGTGAAAGGGCGAGGGTCCACGCGGTCCAGAGCACAGCGCAGCTTATGTCTTTCGGCCACAAAGGCAGGGCACTCAGACAAGAGATGAGTGATTGTCTCTTCACAGGCGCAGTTCACACAAGAAGGGCTGTCGGCCATCGCGATCCGGAAAGCATACTTATTCGTGAAGGCAACACCGAGCCATAGACGACACAGTAATGTTGCTTCACTACGTGCTACATCACACGGAAGACGGAGGCGCAGTCCAGGGTCCAATGTCCTGAGGCGACGGTTGCACACATACGTACAGTAACTGTGCATAGTTGCCAATAGGCTCGTTCAAATCCATGGTTGTTAACTCTTGGCTATCACAGCCGGCAAGCTCTCAGGCATCATCCGCTCACAGAGTTATTTTATTTAAGAAAAGGTTCTCAAATATGGTTCAAACACCACCAGACTAAAAAAAAAAAATGGGCAATAAACAAGCCCCTGACTGGATGTGCTCGCAAGCCGGCAATTAAAGCTGCAGTTGGCGCTATTTCCAGCCTGTCCAATTGTACAAATATCAAGGTCAAAGAATGGCGAACAGGACAACTGCAACGCGAGCACGAAACACAAAATATTATCTGCTGAAGAGGCCAGGCTTGTTAGCACTTCAAAAGCAGAAACACAAAATATTATCTGCTGAAGAGGCCAGGCTTGTTAGCACTTCAAAAGAGTGATCTTTGTTCTCTCGTTTTTCGCAGATGGATCTCTACAGCCGGAGTTTTCAGCAGGCTGAGGCATTTCTTTCTCATTCAGTGTGGTTAAAAGTCTTGAGTGAAAAGTCAACAGGAGCGAATTGCAAAGAAATCGTCTGATTCTTGTCTTGCCATTTATAGAAGCAGCACAAAAACGGGCACATGCGACGAAATGACTCACACGTGTATTTGTGTCACTTTCTGCGCCATTTCTTTTTTGTCCTACTAAATGGTCCAAGCTTCAGTCCTAGCAAGTTTGTTATCTTAATGTGCTGAAGAACGGTTCTCTTTTAATTTTTTTCTGCCCGTCGTGGAAAAAAATATAGAGCTTTTACTAAAGAACTTTTCCTGTCAAGAAGAAACGTCGGTTTATGTAGAAGTGGCATCAGAAATTTCCCGTAGCCGCTTAAGCCCCTTGTCTAGATACGGGTAAGACCGGTGCTCAAGGACTTTGGGAGTTTTAAGAAAATAAACCTAAAAATATTTCGGTCAAGCAATACGACCTCCTATCTGTCTTATCTCAGCTCCTCACAAAGCATACCTCTTTGTTCCCGTGGATAAACTGCGGGATCATATGACATAAAGCAGCATGTCCTGATAGCAGGGGGTATAGAGGCGCATCTGCCCATGGTGAGACAAACCTCGCAGCGCTTCCTGGTTCCGTTTGATTCCATTGAAGACCGAACGGCCCCGCTTTGTCACCGGTTTAGTGCGAACCCCTAGGGTGCCTCTTCTGATCGCTGACCGACAGAGTCCCGCGGGAAGCAAAAGGCGTTTTCGCCGTATCAGCGGTCAGCCCTTCAATGGGATCCCCCTAAGGAAGGGGACGGCCGTGGAAGTCACTTACTTCTCTGTTTTTCTTTCTTAGCATTTTTGCTGATTACGACGAAGCCAAAATATAAGCGCTAAAGCCAATGGCCAATCCTATACTCCTGCGACTGTTTATTTCCTTTTTTTCTTGCTCCAGAAGAGTACAGACGTTTCCCTTCGGATGAAACGATATAGAGAGGCTCTCTGCAAAGAAGATTATCTACTGGGCACTTCCTCTATTTGATACCATTTGCTTCGCACATGAAACGTTTTATTTGTTTTCCTTGCGTATCAACTACCAGCACCCGTGTGATCCAGGAGGCGCAGGAGATTTTCTTACGTAGTTGCGCTGACCGGGCTTACCATTCCGATAAAACCAGAAGACAGCCTAGTCGTCTATGCTAGCCAGAAGGACATAGGCTAACTATGAAGCGCACTTGCGCCAGCGCAGCTGCCTGACTATCGCCTCTGCCATCGTATGCGAGAGTTGGATTCAGTTCTGCTATGCCCTCAACTGCTCCGCGCTATCTTCTGTTGTCCTCCCTGCATTAACGAGCCCATCTAAAATGGCTGAAAAGCGCCACACATGCGTCTAACTTAAAGGTCAAAAATGCCTTGGTTGCACCAAACACATAGCGGTAGCCATGTTGAAGACCAAAATCACAGCGGAAACCTGCTGGATTTATCTAATCCACCATCTGCTTCGACCTGCACTATGGAATGGAGTAGCATGCTAGGCTAACCAACAGGCAGACCTCTCCTGTATTCATTAAAGTCTCTCTTTGTACTTTGGAAGCTAAGCTTCGCGTTCTAACAAGGTGCCCGTGACGCCACGTGCATTCCATGTGTGATATCTCAAAATACACGGCAACAAGCTGAATACGCACACGGTTGTCAATTTTTTGCCCGGTGTTAAGATGTGGCAACTTGCTCGAGACTCTGCCTCATCGTTTTAACTGCGACGCCAAATTCACAACTCGACTCTGCCTCATATAGGGAAACTGAGTGCTTCAAATAATCGGGTGGTGAGCGTGAGACACGCAGCCTTCCATCTCCGAGGGGCAAAGGCAAGCATGAAAGCATTCGCTAGTTCACTGTCGGGGACAGATGAAATACGAAAAGCGGAACAAAGTGGCTTTCGCTTTGGCGTGGTTACACATTTTCCTGGTTAATCATCCCTTCCAGACTCGGATGACCACCCTTCGAAAACGATAATGAGGCCGATTCGTACTTCAGCAATTAAGCTTGCGTTTCGTATTCGCGATTGAATTGCCCCTTCGGCATTTAGTTTTTTCCCATATGTGCGATGTGTATGCTCACCGTATCCCTTTCCCTTTTCGCAATACACGTTTAATTTACTAATTCACTTAGTGTAATGTTGCTTCACTTCAGTCTGTGTGTAAGGGTGGAGGTGAACAGCATTTCTACAGCAGTCGTCACAGTGGGAGTGTTGACCGTGCGGATGTCGTGAGAGCGCAGGAAGTCAACAGTCTCAGTACAGTCGACTGTGAAGTTCGCACTCATCAGTCTGCTGCAAGAAGGCACCGAATGGACTCACGATCACTCAAATTGGTCTCGCTAGCAGACCTCGCCCTCTAACTTCCTGACTACCTGTGGTAACCGCGTGGCACAACAGGGCTATACGACTTAACGCATAAACTACGTTGGCTTCAAATTGGTGAACTATTACTCTCATGTGGCAGCCAATTTGGCGGAAGACTCTCTATTTGTCAAACGCCCTTCATAAATACAGTGCAGAATTTTACCAAGCTGCTTGTCAGCACACATTTATCTTTGGCCCCGCGTTCAAATGTGAGCATCCAAGACAAGCTTACCTAATCTTGAATTCAGTTGTCATAAGCCCGTTGATTTTGGCACAGTGATGTGTCCCATGTCTGTCGTGCTAAATATGCTTCTTTTCTTTCCTCTCCTGCTCTCGCGCAGCGATCGAAGATCGCCGTATACGCACGCATGTGGGAGTTCATGAACTCAAACAGCCGAGTGTTCACTTCTTCTTACGAGGAAGGCATCCGGCGCGTACGCGAGTCCAAGGGCAAGTACGCCTTCCTCATGGAGTCCACAAAGAATGACTACATCAACGAGCGCCAACCCTGCGACACCATGAAGGTGGGCGGGAACCTGGACGCTAAGGGATACGGCGTCGCCACGCCTCTGGGATCAACGCTCAGGTGCGTGCGCCTGTTTCGGGCGGCAGAAATCTCAGTCCTTTCAATCATGTGTAGCGAGAGGGAAGGCATAGTAATCTATTCGAATTAAAGATAACAAATAAAAGCAATGTTTCAAAAGATTTGTTTTCGGGAACCATGCGGGTCCCAATTGTTTGCAATGAAGGCGGGTGTTTTCGGGAACCATGCGGGTTCCTTGTTTGCAGCGATGAAGGAGGGGGGGGGGGGGGGGGGGTAGGGCTTGTGCAGTGGAAATAAGGGACCCGTATGGATACCAAAGCTTCAGTGGTTTGAAACATCATTTTTCTTCCGAAATCGCTATCGGCCTACTAACCTGGTAAATGCCGGTGGTGTGGTGGAGCCACTGAAGTTGTCAGGTGACGCGGGAAATTACTGGAAATAAATGGGAGTTTGAATGAGGGTGACCTTGGCCAACCTGGAGAAATAGAATAAATATTGCCGCGACTGGGTTTCGAACCCGTGTCGGCGCGAACAGATCAGCTTCGCTGGCCACTGCACGAAAGTACTACGCTACCGGCGCAGCCGATCACGCCTCGTATTAAACGGCAACACACCCTCGCGCTCTGCATTTCAGGCCGTGGTCTTTATCAATTTCCATCTGTACGCAAGTCACGAAAGGAAAGGAAACGCGCTTTCAATTGTGCTTGCAGATGCGTATCGAGGGTGCCAGCCTGCAAAAACCTGCTTTCGCACGAAATATCACTGTTAGCAATGCCAAATCGCCAGCAAGTTTTTCCTTGGCGAATGCACTTTTATTCCAGTGAATTATTTCATAGCAAGTACTGCACGAAGATCTGGAATTGCCAAGTGCAGTCCTTGATTCGAGACAACATGGCTGGCTTGCGTTCAGTTATTATGCCGCATATACGGTTCTCATAGATTTCCTCATTATTTACTAGAGGGAAAGCTGACGGCTCTGCACTTAATCCGCCATGGACGCCCGAGGCATGCCGGGAAAACAGCTCTTCGGATTGACATTTGGTGGCTTGTTGTCTGCCACGGATTGAATTTTTTGTTGTTGTTGTTCAGTTTCGTTTTCATCATTGCAGTTTTCGCTGATGTTTTGTGCGTTTTGTGGTTGTTTAGCGCAGAACGCCGTTCATTTGAGGTCCGAAGCATCCGAGGGCGCTTGGCTCGAAGTGAGCTGAGCCCAGTGTCTGGTGCCTGCTAAGCCTAAAGTCCGTTTGTCCCCTCGCTGGGAGCCATTTACACAGCGAGCTGGGTTTGCTCAGGGAAAACCTGTACTACCGGTGCATTTAAAGAGGAAAGAAAGGAGCTAAGTTTTTCATGAACTGAGAACTAAGCAGTCCTCTGCCGTGAACACTTTGCACAATTCTCGTGGGAGTCTCGGAGATACCTATCTTTTAAATGCGCAAAGTACTTCTACAAGCGCAGCTTATGTTAACCGTACTCGCCGAGGATTGCGTTTGGTTCATTTCGACGGCAGGCGGCGGCCGCGCATTGAATGCAGGAACGGATGCCACTTTAGCAATTAATTCACACAAATACCCTCATGTTGCACTTGTCAGCATGAACACGGCCGTCACTTACTTGTGCTGGGACAGGTTTCCGCTTCGTAATTCATGTTTTTCTTGGCAAAATCTGTAAGCGCAGCGCCAGGACATAATCAGAGCCGGCACTTTGTGCATGCGGACTAGTTTCTTATAGAAAAGCGAGGGCGCTTGCAAGTTTCTCAAGGCACGAACCTTAGCCTATGCATGGACATAGGGCGCGAACCCGCAATAGCAGACTACATTAATGAAACGTTACTGTTTTTCGCAATGCGAAAACGAAGTCATCTGAAACGCAGTATTTTAAGCGCTAAAATTTTTTTGAACCAATATTCGCTCGGTAAAGTGCGTCTGTTAAACACAAAAAATTATTTTCCATGGTTCGCTGTATTTGGCGGCATGAAAAGAAAGCCCCCTTTCGCCATGGGCAAATTCGGTGATCGTTTACGCCTATGGGCTTTTTTCCTCATTTATTGCAATGTGCAACAGGCATATTTTTATTACAGGACATACTGATTATAAAACAACGCTTCCTTGCCATGTATGTTTTGCGAAAATTCGTATCTCTGCTGTCGTAGTGATGTTTTAGGGCCAGGACAAGCACGACACGCTGTTTTCCTGGCATTCCCAAGGTGGATGAAGTGCCTTTAAAGAAACTTGCATAGGCGATGGCACCAGATTTCCCTCTAGGTGATATTCAGAAACTCTATGACGGTTGATGCTGTTCGTCTGCTCGCTCCGCTGTGCTGAACTGCTAACGCCACGAGCTCAAAAAGAAGCGTGGGAACGGGGGCCTCCTTGCGAGAGTTGACTCCTCAGCGCAGCATGGTGGTGAGGCCGGCGTCGTTTCTTTCACCGCTTCCACAGGGACCGACTAAACCTGGCCGTGCTGACCTTCAAAGAGAACGGAGACCTGGCGCGCCTAGAGAACAAATGGTGGTACGACCGGAGCGAGTGCAAGACGGGCGACAGCAAGGTGAGCGCCCCCCTCCCCTTTTGGAAGTAGGAAACAAGGGCTTGGTTGCGAGGGCACTGCACTCCTATTTTAGTCGGCTAGCAAATAAAGTGGCCATTTCCTCATTTAGCCACTGTCTGTCTGTCTTTCTATCTATCTATATATATATATATATATATATATATATATATCAAAAATTATTTCTTGGCAGCTGATTGATTAATATAAGATAAAGTCACCAGAAATTGAAAAACATAACAAGATTTAATTCACGACGTGAATTAAATCTTGTTATGTTTTTCAATTTCTGGCGACTTTATCTTATATATATATATATATATATATATATATATATATATATATATATATATATATATATATATATATATATATTAATTCGGAGGTGTGGGTACGGATCCCACCGGCGGCATGTGGTTGTTTTTTCTTCTGCTTTTCTAATCAATTAGCATTAAGCGACAACATATTCAGTAATATTCTTACTTGATCAACACCACAAGAAAATAAATTTAAAAAAATCCCCTGTGCTCCTTGGTTTCTGTGGCTGTTGGCTTCTCTCATATATATATATGTATATATATGTGTGGGCAGGTTGACCGTCGTGTCAGGCGACAGCTTAAATAATTGAGACATTGCTCAACCTCGATCGCAACCCAAGTCACCTGATGGTAGCACCTGCCATAGAAGAACAGTGGCGCATCGCTTGACAGCTGCACCACTGCGTGAGGAGTGGTAGGAAAACTCCCAGGGATCTATGAATGTAGAGAATGACCAATTACGCATATATGAACACTAACTCATTATCGCTATTCGAACAACTGCCATCCGTGAACACTGCATCTCAAACAACGGAGCAGAAGTGAAAACCCAACTTCTAGCGCACATAATTCGCATTCGGCATAACTACGCAAATCGATCATCGTTTGTTTTACTCATGTAGGCACAGTGTCTATGCCTGAGCACGTTTAGGTGAACTGATTTCACGTTTCTCTCTTGGCCTTAAGGCCAGCTGTGAGGTTGAGGTTGAGAAGGTTGAGGTGGTTGCAAGCTACTGGTGGCGTTAGCCTTGCAGATTCTGCCTGCCATTGCTCCACCATAGCGACACTTAAATGCTAAGTGTTGGTTCGCCGCACGGCCATGCTGTTGTCAGTGCAGACCAGAGCACGGTGTCTGATGAGCTGCTCAAAAAAGAAATGGTTGTGTATTGTATGTCGCGCTGAAAGGATTCTGAGCGAGCTGAGCAAATTCTGCGACGGGTTCAACATACGCACCAGTGTAATGCAACGGCAATTTTAATTATTTCGGTTGAGTCTGATTCAAGTCGATCAGTTTTTATTTCTTTAGTTTTAGAAATTATTGACGCTCATTCGATAGCCCCGCACAAGGATACACGCACCAGTGCCCCATAAGTTTTCGCGATTAACAAAGAAATAGACTGCACTTATCCGAAAGATTATGAATCCTTCACTTGCCTCCATTTTGCATAGGGGCTCCCAGGCCCTTACTTGCCTTTTTTCTGTCGGCTTTGTTTTATTGTAATTTTTTGTTCTTTTTCTTTCTGCTCTTCCCTGTCTTTTCTTCTTGTTTTTTTTAATATTTTTTCTCGGTGGATTTTCATTTAAATGTCGAAGTCTCGCAGCAAACCATGAGCTGTAACTCAGTGCTGTGCTCATACGATTCCCCTGGCGTGTTCGGACCTTGCTCCGTACGGCAGCCATTATCAAGCACCAACTCTCCCTATCGTGTGTCTTTTTATTCTACTAACCATAAATGAGAGCTGTAAAGTGATCTATTTTGGGTCCATTGATTAAGCTGATCCACAAAACACAATGGCTTCTTCTTTTTCCCAGAGCTGACTTTGCTGAACAGTTTAGCCAGTGCAGTGTTTGTAGTGCGTGCTATCGCAAGTACGCGATTGGTTGACAGGCGGCCTTATCCTGCTGCTATTCTCTCTCTCTCTCCCCCCCCCTCCCCTCCTCTTAGGAGTCAACGCAGAACGAGTTGACCCTAAGCAACGTCGCAGGCTGCTTCTATATCCTCATCGGAGGCCTCGTGCTAGCGATGGTGGTCGCCCTGCTTGAGTTTTGCTACAAGTCAAGGCTGGAAGCATCGAGATCAAAGGCGAGTAGCGTGATTCTTCCGCAATGATAATGCCCCTGTCGTACGAACGAAAATGATAAACTTCTTTGGTCTTGTCGGCTCGAAGACATGCTGCCTGATGCCTGAAGGCGGGCTGAAGTCGTGACGAGACGAACAACTATACGCCGAGACCAAATACTATAAATAAAGTTTAAAACATTGGCGCTTCGGCAGCAAGGTTCGCGTGACATTAAGGTGCGCGAACACGTAAGCCAATGACCTCTCTTATCAATCTGCATTTAACCCTCTCTTGCGCCAATAATTCAAACTTTTAAATCTCGGCAAAAGCAGGCAGTTCGTATCTGTATATAACCATGCCCACTTCATGTAGTTGCCGCTTCACGGTGGACAAGGTTCCCGTGTGGGAGCCGCCGGTGCGTCAATGTTTTCTAACTTATTAGTCGTCAGCTTATAAACATTCCAGTATTTTTCATTAAATTATCATGTGCGATTATACTAATGCACCTTAATCACCCACTAATCCGCCTGATCTTTTGGTGGGGTGAGCCTGCTTCGAAAATTTCGGTTGTCCTTTGGAATTTTGGAGTGAGTGGGCAATTTTGGAGATCCAGCTACCATGGTGGGCTAATTGTGATGATGTCACAAAGTCACGTGACTTCTTTTGACCAATCAGAATGGATCAGGGCAAGTTGCAATGACGTCGCAAGTTCAAGTGACCTCTGGTGACCAGTCAGTTAATCATGTTAAGGAGAAACCGGAAATTGCATGACGACAGCCTAAATATTACCTCGTTAAAAACTTTAGGGGTGATCAGTTCGATTGATGCGAAAGAATTGCGATAGCGTTCTTCTTTCGCTCCCCATATCTATTCCAATTCTGGTTCGAGAACCTTGTGAGACCCAGGTTGCTCTTCCCGAGCAATGCGAGAAGGAATAGCTTCCGCAAGCCTAATTTTTGCACATGAACTTCTTCAGGCAGGGTCTCCAAAAATGCAAAAATGAGGCTTGCGAAAGCTCTTCTCGCATTTCTTTGTGGGGGTGAAGATATTTTAATGAAATAGTTCAGGAGGTTGTAGCGGCGGTTGGAGCTCTCAGTCCGGAACCCCATTGGCGTAGGCTGCTGTCCGGGCTCTTTCGATGAGTTGCTTTTGACTCGTTTCGTCCGAGCTGGTCAGAGCTGCCTTTCACCCCTCCTGCGTTGGCTGGTTATAAACAGTGACTGCCTGATTTCGTTGGCAGGCCCATACCATATGGTACAGGTCCGCCTTCTCCCCGCAGAATTTGCATTCAGACCCTCAAGATACTGAGTCTGTACATAAATAACAACGGCAACAACCTCCTCACCCTCCAGAAACTACGGCTCATGAGCGAGCAAGTCACCAGGATGATCACCAGGATTACGACGTGGAAATCAGGGATGCGAGAAGACACTCTGCTTCTGGTGCAGGCTTTCGTCGTAAGCCACGTCGTCTACGCAGCGCCCTACCTCCGCCTCAAGAAGCGTGACATCAAAAACCTCGACGTCATAATCAGGACAGCCTACAAGAAGGCCCTGGGCCTTCCTCTTGCGACATCGACGGACCGGCTCTTACGACTGGGCGTGCACAACACGATAGACGAGATGATAAAGGCACACCTCACGGCGCAGGTGGTACGGCTCTCCACTACTCGTACTGGCCGACAAGTCCTCAGTGATTTAAACATCAACTGCCCCCGACAGCTAGACACCAAAACCGACATCCCAGCCTCATGGAGAGGACAATTCAAGGCAGCTCCACTACCCAGGAATATGCACCCCGATCTTCACCAGTCAAGACGACAAGCACGAGCCGAAGCTATGAAAAGGCACTACGGCGGGCGCGAGGGCGTGTTCTATGTCGATGCTGCGGGTCTCGGGAAGAGCAACCTGGGTCTTCCAAGCCCCACCGGCGTCTGTATCGAAACAGCCACCTTCCAGTGCAGTGGCGCATCGCTTAACCGCTGCGTCACTGCGCCGGTAGTGGCATGAGGACTCGCAGCGATCTAAAATTAGCTGCGGTTTAACTACTCTTGAACCTGGTTAGACAGCGATAGCTATGGCGTATCGGGAAACTATACGCGGCTTCGGGTTTGTAACATTCATGGCGGTCCGGACACTTGTAGACAGCGCGCTCACCCTGCTACCCTGGCAGGTGGCTGTTAATGGCTGATCGCAAGAGTTTGCTCACCCAATGAACGCTGCGGCCTATTGCGGCAGCGCCGCGTACGTGTCTGGCACAACTTTGTCAGCGCCAACGCATGCAGCCCACATCTTCACCACCCTACGTACCTCGAAAGCGCCATTCAGGCGTCCAGTGACCCAGGGAGCCAGTTATGCGCACTTCCTTTCCTTGTAATCATCAGAGTCTAAAACGTTGTCAACACCGAACACAGCGGAGTCATTCTTCGTCCGGCGTCGCTCTCTTCTCCCCAACAAGAGGACGGGGGGAGAGCATGGTTGAGAGGTGGTGGTTGGAGAGAGGTAAATCTCCCTAAACACCACATGACAGGTGGAGTCTTCACACAGACGCCGACGCAGCCGGACAGTATTCACCTTCATGGCCCTCCTGATGCTACTGCATTAAAAAAACTTGGGGGCCTTCGTGACCACCTTCTTAAAGAAGAAAATGCGATAGAATTCAGGTGATTGTCTGCTGTTGTTAGTGCACTTTTTCTGCCAAAACTCCACTGCCACGAGAGACTGCCTCTCTCGTGTTCGTCCTCTGTTACCCTAACTTGTTACCGAATAAAGGCGTCACCTTCTAGACTGTTCGAGTACCTTCCATTTGTTTTTCATATGGGATTATTCCAATCTAGACCACTAATAACCCTTAATCCACTTTCTAGGGTGGGCCTACTTGCAAATTTTGCGGGGTAAATTGATAAACTGTTTTTTTTTTTAGGAAAGGAAATGGCGCATTATCTGCCTCACATATCTCGGCGGAAACCTGAAGCGCGCCGTAAGGGACGTGAGGAAGGTGGGAGTGAAAGAAGAACGAAACAAAGAGGTGCCGTAGTGGAGGTCTCCTGAATGATTTCAACCGCCTGGTGATCTTTAACGTGCACTGACATCGCATAGCACACGGGCGCCTTTTGCGTTCCGCCTCCATCGAAACGCGGCCGCCGCGGTGGGGTTCGAACTCCGGCTCGATAGACGATTGCCTTAACCGCTGAGCCACCGCGGCGGCTGAAATTTTTCGGGGTCCTTAGGAGTTTTCGGAGGTTGACCAACATAAAAATTTTGGCGGTCCTCACATTTTCAACTTTAGCGGTGCTCTATGATTGGTCCACTGGGGGTCATGCGACGTTAATGACGTAACGACTCTCTCAAGAGCGTTTATAGATAGCGGGGAGCCCGTATACCTCTACTGGTGCAGTGATGCAGCGGTTAAGCGATGCCCCACTGCTCCGGCAGGTGACTGTTTCAAACGCAGCCACTGGTGGGGCTTACGATACCAAAGCTGCTCTTTCCAAGCTCCCGTATGGTCCATGTGCAGCGCCATGTGGGCAGGCGGCAAGGGCAGTGAAATTGGCAGTGGTGTGCACTTTGCTCACAATCCTGTGGGCAGTTTACCATCTTCCACAGAAGGCAGATTGAGATGACGTCACAAGGTCCCGTGACCTCTCTCGATCAGTCACAAATTTTGTGGGGAATTTCAAATTTGGCGTTGTACTTCGATTGGTCACTTGGGCTCATGTGGCCCTGATTACGTCATCAGGGAATTGACCAATCTGGGAATGAGTTCCAGAGAAGCAGGAAGCTTCATGACGACAGTCTCAATGCTGCCGCATAAAAAGCTCTGGAGCGTGGCACTACAGCACTTTCCGATTGATTGATCCCCCATTTGTTCGATATGCAGCTTTTTTAATACCGCTGCTTCTTGGCAGAAATTGACAGCGACACCAAATTCCTTCACGGGCATTTCAAGGTACTGCCCTTCAGGCTGGCTCGAGTAAGCCCAGCGTTTGAAGTGCAAGGTTACGTGCTGTTACAAGCCAGTATTTCTAAACACTTCATCGGGAGTGCCGCTCACGCGCACGCTGAATCTTTCACCATGCTGGAAATAGAACTAAGAGAAGCAGAACCTTTCAGGTCTCGATGCATATTATTTACAAATTAATGTTTTCGTTATTTATTTATCTTTCTTGGCGGACTCTTTAAGGTCGCTGTAGTTTACATCGGTGCTTGGTTCTTCATAGTCAAAGCAAAGAGTTAAGGCATGGCGAAGGGAATAACGCTAGGCGCCTTTCCTGAGGCACCCTTGAAATCGAAAAGTATCGATCGGTTGTGTGCCAGACGAGAACGAGCAGGACATACAGAGCAAACAGACACACGCCGCCACCGTTTCAATATCTGTGTGTCGCGACGATGCAGGCACCGAGAGCACGTTGGTTCGTTCTCTTTGGAACACCTTGCATTGGGATAGCGAAGTGATGACCACGCACGGCACGCTTTGAACGGGCAAGAAAGAAATAGCTTCCTCGTAAGCATGGAGGCTGCCGTATGAAGCTACTTACACTGTGCTTGAGAGTGGGCCCCACACTGGGCTACAGCCTTCCCCCTTATGCATGCCCTGGACATCACCAAGTAGCGAACATTATGGCCAATTTTTTCTCGCGTAAATCATTTCCGACGGCCATAGAAAATTAATAGGATGTACCGACAACGCCACATGGCACGTAGTGGCAGCCATGCGAACTAGAAGCGTTTGTCCAGATTTCCTGGCCTTGATGGAAAAAGAAGGCATAGCTCATTAAAAAAAATAAATGTATTTACTTTTCAATCGTATACGTTGTTAGTAGCTCTTGATGCTGACACGAATGTAGTGAGCAAGAAATCGATCACATAAAACAATATTTTTCTTGAACATTCCTACTTGCGTCAAGTTTCTGGAAAAACTATTGCAGCAAAAAGAGATCTGCTTCTGAAGCGTTTAGGTTAAATATTATTGGCGATGAATGCCGACAGGTTTTTTTCTTGCTGCAGTGGACAGTTATTTAAAATAGGTGCACTAAAAGCATCATAGATTTTCAGAAGGTCCCACATTACAGGCTCAACAGCTTTCAGTGTAATTAACAAAAATCCAGCAAGTTTGGTGGATTTGTGGATCGTGAGTATTGCTTTAAAGGGGCTCTGAAAGGGATTCTAATAAGGTTGCGGTATGCCTCGGATGTTAAAGCACGCCAGTTCACGAATATTGTCCAGCAATAATTTTTTGCATACGCTTTGTAGAAGCCAAGTTATCTGTAATGAAAATTTGAAATTCAGTGTGTTCGCGTCTTTACCTCTCCTCTCGTTCCTTTTTGCGCGTCGGAAGGTCGGCGCTCCTTCGTGAAAAGAGAGCGTGTAATGAAGCACAAGGATGACCTCAACCGTGTCATCGGGCAATTTGCCCAGAAAAACCCGAGACGTCCGCAGCTGCTATTCGAGGAAGACTGACGGACAGCAGTTACATGCTGGTGAACATATTGTGTTGTGTGCTGGTCACCAGTTCACGTGAGTCGAGAACCCGCGCGCAGCGTGACTGACCATTGTTTTTCACGAAGGAATAGTACTTTTCGCATTTCGCTTATTAAGTTTAATTATTTGTTCATTAATAAAATTCAATGTATGCTCTGCAAGCCTAGCACTAATTTGCTGTTTCTAATTTTTTCTTTTACGTGCGCAGTTAAGACCATGAATATTGCCTTTTTGGTGCTAACCTACCACCTCTCTCCTCCCCGGCCATCGGGTACCCCTTCCCCGGCCATCGAGTACTCCCTCCCCGACCATCCGGTACCCCCTCCCCGGCCATCGGGTACACCTTCCCCGGCCATCGAGTACTCCCTTTCCGGCCATCGGGTACCTCCTCCCCGACCATCGGGTCCCCCCTCCCCGGCCATCGGGTACCCCCTCCTTGGCCATCGAGTACCCCCCTCCCCGGCCATCGGGTACCCCCTCCCCGGCCATCGGGTACCCCTTCCCCAACCATCGAGTACCCCCTCCTCGGCCATCGGGTACCCCTCCTTGGCCATCGAGTACCCCCCTCCCCGGCCATCGGGTACCCCCTCCCCGGCCATCGGGTACCCCTTCCCCAACCATCGAGTACCCCCTCCTCGGCCATCGGGTACCCCCTCCCCGGCCATCGGGTACCCCTCCCCAACCATCGAGTACCCCCTCCTCGGCCATCGAGTACCCCCTCCCCGGCCATCGGGTACCCCCTCCTCGGCCATCGAGTACCCCATCCTCGGCCATCGAGTACCCCCTCCCCGGCCATCGGGTACCCCCTCCTCGGCCATCGAGTACCCCCTCCTCGGCCATCGAGTAGCCCCTCCCCGGCCATCGGGTACCCCCTCCTCGGCCATCGGGTACCCCCTCCTGGGCCATCGGGTACCTCTTCCCCGGCCAACGGGTACCCCCTCCCTGGCCATCGGGTACCCCCTCCCCGGCCATCGGGTACCCCCTCCTGGGCCATCGGGTACCTCTTCCCCGGCCAACGGGTACCCCCTCCCCGGCCATCAAGTACCCCCCTCCCCGGCCGTCGGGTGCCCCCTCCCTTGCGGTCCGCCTCCCCCCCCTTTCTCTCTGCGAACAGTTCTGCGGACACTCTTGATCATCTCTGCAAAGATCGTGGCACTTGGAATCGCTTGGAGCGTACGTGGCGCTCCAATTTGCGCGCTTAACAAACTAAGCATCTACCACAAATGCGCCGAATATGATTGCGTTTTGTAAATTTGACGACAACCTGTTGAGCCTCTAATATGCGTCATTTATGCCATTTGTGGTATTTGTTAGAGGGCAGGTTCTAAATAACTATACACTCGAGCCAAAAACTGCTCCGCATTTGCCGAGTCATCTGAAGTCTGCCGAAACAGCCCTCTTTTTGGCGCCGTATTTGTACCAGGCAACTTTACGCGGTAGGCGAGTCTAACAAAATTGCCTTGTTGATCACTTCGCATTTCGCTCATTCTATACGTACTAACTCAAATGGTATTAACATCGCACATCACTAAAAAGTAAAAACACTTTTCTTCACAACTAGCTCAAACTTGTTTTTCTGCCGTAAACCACAGCGATTGCACAAACGGGCTCAATCCACATATATCCATCCGTCCGTCCGTCCGTCCGTCCGTCCGTCTGTCCATCCATACATACACCCATCCAATACCGAACATGAGTTTACGACAAACGACCCAATGCTGAACTGATTAAGAATAGTGCGCCCTATAAGGTACATGCAAGGTCGCCGTCGTAAACAGCGGAGCCGGTTTCCGTTTAAAGTGTCATCAATTTTAAACCGCAACAAAGCTGTCTAAAAGCCACATTTGGCGACTACTGCAAAGGGAAAGCCACATAGTATAACTGCTCGCAATTACTTCACGTCTGATCTTGTTCCCCATGGGCACAATTTCGCGGTGCGCTTCGACTTTTCATAAATCACTCCGGTTTCTTCTAATTCCTTTTCCCCCTTTGCCCCGAATGCTGAATTCCGGGGGCGGAAACCTTCGAGACCTCGGCACGGGTAACAAATGTTCCTCGAGCTGAACTCTTTCCTTTGCTTCTGGTGCCTTTCTTTGAGCGTTATCCCCTTATATTTTGTCTCAGTGCTAACGTGTTTATTCTTTTCTTTTCGGGTGAAGTTTGACGTCTTTTCGTTTGGTAATTACCTGCTCTAAAAGATATGAAAAACAATGTAGCTTTCTTTTAGCTTTTTTTGTTGCATTTTTATCGGTCTAATGGCAACGCTTTGCGAGTTTTCATCACTGCTTGTGTGAAACGCATATTCGAGCAGTCAGTGAGTACTATTCTCAAAATAAGACGCAGAAAATTGAAGCCTTCCTCACCGTGACCGCCACTTTGAATATGCACCTACGTTGAGTGTGTTTCCATTCATTTAAGAGTTTTTACTTGGCTCCTGTAATCACGTTTTTATACCACTATTTGCCCATGCACTCACCCTAGTTTACGGCGAATGCGCTTCTCTTGAGCCCGATGTTATAAAACGCCACATAGTGATGTTTGCCTCATGATCTAGCCCACTTGGTGCTCTATCATCTGTCAAGTCATATCAGCTTCCGTTGGGAGATTATTTTTTACGCAACACTTTCGTCTTTCTTTCTTTTCTTTTTTTTTCTCGGCAAATCCACGAAATGGATCCTCTAAACCTCCACATCCGCGTCCGGACCCCTGTGTGGTTCTCATGAGCGCCGGGCGAGTTAAATTAAAGCCGCCGCTTACACTCACTCGCTCTCCTTCGCGGCTAAGAGGGGGAGCACAAAGCAGAGAGAGGCGTAATGGGGAGAGGGAAACAGAAGGCGAGGAGTGAGGAAAAAACGTTTGCTCCTTTTGTCTTTGCACCTCACTTTGCTCGTGTCCATCCCGATACCGGCTTCCCTTTGTCACCCGGGGCTCGCTTTGTTCGCTGCGGCGCCTTTCGAAGCAGCCAGCTCAGCAGGGAAGCGCAGCCGAAGGGGAGCAGGGGTGGGGGGGGGGGGGGGGGGGGGGTGGAAGGTGCGACGACGAGGCGAGCGTATATAGCCTCTTTGGCGCACACGCACGGCGGCCAACGGAAGAGCGGGCGAAATAATGCGAAACATCATGCTACAGTTTCGCCTGAATAATTCATACTGCTCCTCTCTCCTGCCGTCGCTGCTCCCCTTCTTCCTCGGCGCGCGCTCGCACACAGCCCGGGCGAAAACGCATTTATCATCGTCTTCGCTTCCACTGCTGCCGCCGCCGCTGTGACTGTTTCCTGGAAACCAGGCGACGCATTGGCGATGTATGAAATCGTCGAGTCGTCCCTGCCCTTCTTCTTGTAGTATTCATTTTATTGTTGATGTTTTTCTATTATTTCAACTTCTACTCCAGACTACACGGCGCCAGATAAGACACGAGAGCACCACTGCCGGTGTGCTTTGAAAAGAAGGGGGGCTAGCCTAAGACAACGGGTGTGTCTGTCTCGACCTCGAAGATGAAAAGTGGAGCCAGATCCGCACGATTTGGCACTGACGGGATGATCTTTGTTTTTGAGCCCTGGCAACCTCGTAGTTTGTCTCAACCGTCATTCCTTCTTCCCCGAGCTCCGAAAGGTGCAGGCGGAGAAATTGTTAGGAGAAAAGTGCGGAGACGCGTCGCTCCATGATGAACGCCTTTCTCTGCCACTCAGGACGGTAAAAGGCAGAGTTCTCCCAAGACAATGCTATTGGGAGCGAAGAGACAATTCTTTCGAGTTGCGATGCCGTCTTTGACCTTCCATCAGAATGCGCCCGCATTGCTCCTTAATGTAGTTTTCAGAATCGACTCTGAAGCTTTTAAGAAGCAGGGGGGTACCGTTGTCATTTTGGAACGAATGTCGATCAAACTAGCACAAACATAGTACTTTTTTGTTCAACCTTATGCTTTTGTGCTACCACATCAAGAATGAGGAGTTTTAGACAAATATAAGGTGGAAATTGCTGTAAGGTGGAAAATGAGGTGTGTAAGGTGGTAAATATAAGGTACTATAAGGTTGCTATAAGATGAATAAATATAAGGTGGAAACGCAAGAACTACTACAAATACTGGCTAAGATATGCAAACTAGGTAGAAAACTTGGTCTTTTAGTCAAATCCCTGCTTTTTAATCGTTCGCGGCAAAAGCTATCTTTCCTTATTTCAACGAAGGTTTAGTGACGTCGCCCCTGGTATTATATTGAGCGAGGTTGTCAATAACTCTTCCGTAACGATGCCCGTAACGAAAGGTTAAGTGCGTGATAAATATGTTCATGAGTTTGCACATAAAGTCAAGATCACGGTGTGTTCGCTTAAACTTCTCTTTTTGCCCCTGCTGTGCTCTGAGTACGCAATAATCACCTGCCTTGTCCTTTTCGTCTCTTTCAGATGAGCATGTACGACGCGATGAAAGCCAAGGTCCGCATGTCGATCACAGGCACGCAGAATGGCGATCGCGGCATGGAGCACGGAGAGCGAGGAAGGGTACGCCAGGATACTCTGTAATTATGACGCCCCCTTTCTTTTCTCCTCTTAGTCTGTAGAGAACCCCTGTAGATACCCCTGCACATCATCTCTCTCCTCAGCCAGTGGCGACGAGCCATGCGCGTGGTTGTGGGTAGCGACACGACACTAACCTTGAAGTAACGATAAAAAGCATGAAATTGGCTCCTAGTTAAACAGAAGTTAGTGTTCTTGTGTTATGTAAGTCGTCATGCACGGCAGCAACGTTTCCGTGTGTACTGGAAAGCCTAAAACTTCTTAATGTTTACCCCACTGGTTAAGCGAAAATTACAGTTTTAAGTAAATATAGTAACCTGAAGAAAGCAGTCAATTTGACCACAACAGTCGATAGGTCAAGAGCCTACCCTTCAAATCAGCCGATTCGCTATAGGAAGTGGTGTTTTTCGACTTTCAATAGCATGGCAGTTTTCAGCGCGTATTTGTTTTATTTCAGGAAGCAATCTCGCATGCGCCTGAACTTTTTGCTCTTTTCTGGCGGTCATGCTTTTCTACTTCACTTTTTTTTCTGCAAGGCATCTATCCCCTATACGGATGTACAGGGTCAATCACACTTAGAGAGAACACGGCTCCGCGAGGCTGCGCACACGCGGAGCACTATTACGACCAAGCCGTAGGCAAACCCGTGCAAAAGAGCAGATGACACGAAGCACCACGTTGAGGTCCCTCTTCTCGTGTGCCACTCAGCATTGATTCATGAATGGGTTAGACGAAATGGCACTCCGCGGGTACGTGGCTACGCGGAGCCGTGTTTCCTCTAAGTGTGATTGACCCTGTACATGGCAACTCATGTACGAATGGGAATTTTAACCCGCTTGGTTTTAAGGACGATTTTTAATGGATATTTTGCTCACACATAACTTTGTAATTGGCTGATTTGTCGGGTATCATTTTGTAGACTGCTATTATTAGCCAGTGCAATTACGAGAGACAGGGAGAGCAAAAACTTGTGTATTAAGAGCTGCATACACTACTTGCGCATAAACCATGTGGCGCCGACTTAGCTTAAGGGTTCTGCCTGTAAAGCATGCTCTGCTAAGCAACGAGTGTACTAACGGCAAAGCCAGCTTTACAAACCAAGAAAACGATGACGGTAAGGTGAAATCGGCCGCAGGTTTCCAAGAAAATAGAGCCAGTATTGTTATTTATACATCTCAAGTATGCGCATAGTGTATACAACAATCCCAGAAACATAAGCAGATCATTTTATTTCGTGACTCTTGTTGAGACTAGTAGTTTATTTCAATTCAAGCAACGCTTTCAGTTGGGCGAGTTGGTTTATTTCCATGCTTGCAGGACACACTGCAAGAAAGAACGGAGCACAAAAACAAGAAGGACTACAAGACGGAGCGCTGAACTAACAACTTTTGTTTCGAAAAAAGGCAAGCCCGTATTTAAAAGGTGCATATCAGGCCACAGGGTCATTACAAACGGATGGAAGGGAACCAAAACAAAAGCAAAAGACATAAACGACTGCTGTAAAAAACCGTGACTAAAGGGAAAGAGAAGTCATGACCATATACCAACTACAACCTTAACAGAGTGAGCCTCTGATAAGGAATAAAGCTGTAGCCCAAGTGATATCTCCAGGCCTATCACCACTCCCGAACCTGGAATACTTTTTCTTCAAAGAGCTTAGAATGCATCAATACCGAAGAGAACTGACACCCAAAGCGAGCAAAGGAATCATATTTGAAGGTTGAACGATGAAAAAATGAAATTTCTCCATGGCGAGAAAGATATCAGCCAACAGAAAACGCGGCCAAAAAAATAAAAACTTTAAAAACCGCAATGAAAATACTGGTAACAATTTGAAGATTAAAAAACTATAAAAGCCCAACAAAGAGCACAGCAATAAAAAAATTTAAAGCAGGGATGATCGACTAAAATGTCGCTGCAAATATGACTGGTAGGCTTGACGGTAAAAGGATAAATGCTCAACAAAGCAGGCAACAATAAACAAAAATTTAAAACAGAGATGGTCGCCTAAAATGTCGCTACAAATACGACTGGTAGGCTTGACGGTAAAGAAATAAATGCCCAACTAAGGACACGGCAAAAGGCAGGTAAAACATAGATGACCGACTTAAAAGCAGAAAAGCTGAGATGTGAACAAAAACAAGCGTGCTTATTAATAGTTTTGCTAAAATAAAGAATGAAAGTGAAGGTGTGCTTACGCACTGATCATTCAACCTTTTATGCTGGCAGGTTTTATAATATCACGTGTTTGCTTATCAACGTTTCTTCCTGTCACTACGGATTTTAAGAAGTCTCGAAAGCAGGCTGAGCCCAGATCTTTGCAATTCCGACAGTGACTGTCGAGATGGCGCGACTTTTTGAACACTCACATTTTAACTGTGTCCTCATTTAAGCAACAACCGTACTGACCAATATACTTTTTCCCGCGAGACACAGGAATGGGATAAATAACTGACTTAGAGCACTGAACAAAGGGCTGCTGGTGAGGAGGGGTGCAAATAATCCTCTCGTTTTTAGTCTTGCTGACACGAATGCGGAGACGAGGTAATCACTCTGGGGCACTTAAAACGACCTCAGCACTTGCTTTTCTTCAAATTTTCCTGAGGTTGTGGGAAATTTGTTGCTTGTATGACAGAATAACCAATTTCTTATAGCGCATTTGTCCTCCTTCAATGACAGGTCGCTTCGACTTATTTAGCATAGCTTCAGCGACCGAGGATAGGAGCTTAGGAGGGTACCCTGCTTTTTTCAATCTGGATGTCTGCCCTAACAAACTTTGTTCAGTGCTATGGATGCAGAGAATTTCGAACACGATTTGAACTATATTGAACTAAATTCAAGGCTTCGTTCTAGGAATTGTAAGACGTCTCACTGGCCATCGACAGCCCTTTGTTCAGTACTCTCAGTAAGTTATTCCATTCCTCTGTCTCGTGGCAAGAAGTACATTGGTCATACCGGTAGCTGCTAAAATGAGAGACTGGAAGAACACAACTACAATGTGTGGATTCATTGTGTGTGGGTTTTTGCCGTGTCCTTAGTTGGGCATTTAAAATTTTATCGTCATGCCTACCAGTCGTATTTGCAGTGACATTTTAGTCGACCACCGTTTTTTTTATATTTTTGTTTATTTCTGCGTTCTTTGTTGGGCATTTATCCTTTTGCCGTCATGCCTACCAGTCATATTTGCAACGACATTTTAGTGGATCATCACTGTTTTAATTTTTTTTATTGCAGCGTTCTTTGTTGGACATTTATAATTTTTTAATCTTCAAATTTTTACCAGTATTTTTTGCGGTTTTTAAAGTTTTTATTTTTTGACCTTGTTTTCTGTTGGCTGATATCTTTCTCGCCAGACAGCAATTTCATTTTTTTATCGTTCAACCTTAAAATATGACTCCTTTGCTCGCTTTGGGTGTCAGTTCTCTTTGGCACCGTTGCATTCTAAGTCCTTCTTTGAAGACAAAGTTTTCTAGATTCGTTCCTATGTGTGGGAGTGGTGGAAGGCCTGGAGATATCCCTTGGATTGCATCTTTACTCCTTATCAGAGCCTCACTCTGTTAAAATGTTAGCTGGCATAGCTGGCATATGGTCACGACTTTTCTTTCCCTTTAAAGGTGCACTGAAGAGGATTCTGAACTTGTCTTTTTGCCGCGGGAACTCGATCTACACGTTCCTAGCATTCTTAGAAACCGCGATTTAGTGCCCTGTGTGGCCTATTTTCCTAATTAAACCGAATTAACGTCCGGCTCCCGCCTTTATTTTTTGAATTCTGCCTCGTACGGTGGGCGGAGTCGACCAACGCGTGAAGTGCCTTTCAGCCAGCTCCGTGGAGGCTTTGCTTTCGCTTTATTTTCTTTTTTAGTTTTCCATGAATAAATAGTTTCATTCGCAGATAATATAGCCGCAAAACAAGCCCGCAGAAATAAAAATCGGCGCGGACTATTTCCTACTACGGACTACTACGTATTACTCCGCCGATGGCAGAGCGGCAAGCCGCCACGGGACTGGGTGAAAGGCACTCCACGCGTTGGTCGACTCCGCCCATCGTACGAGGCAGAATTCAAAAAAAAAGGCGGGAGCCGGACGTTAATTCGATTTAATTAGGAAAATCGGCCACACAGGGCAATAAATCGCGGTTTCTAAGAAAGCTCGGAACGTGTAGATCGAGTTCCCGCGGCAAAAAGACAAGTTCAGATTACTCTTCAGTGCACCTTTAATCACGGTTTTTTTTACAGCAGAGGTTTTTTGTCTTTTGTTTTGGTTCCCTTTGTTCTTTTTGCCTTGCTCCTGTGGCCTGATATGCACCTCTGAAATAGCGATTCGCCTCTTTTCGATATAAAAATGTTAGTTCAGCGCTCCGGGCTGTCGTCCTCCATGTTCTTCTGCTCCGTTCCCTCTCGCGCTGTGTCCCACAATTCTATTTCATTTTCCGCTTAAGGTGTGCCGCGCGTCAACCGTCTCAGTCAGTTGTGCACTGCATGCAGGCTTTGCACGTCGCTAGGCTGTGTTCAACAGTGGAAATACACTGACTTCTTCAACCCCCTATTCCTCCTCTATCCCCTTCCTCCACTCCATGACAGCTCTATAATCCGCCGCCTCACCTAGGTCAAGCAGACGGCTTCGGAGAGTTCCCGGGCGTCAACACGCACACTCAAGTCTGAATTACTTGTCCTAGCCCCGCGCGAAACCAGACTGTGCGGACACACAGGAAGGAGGGCCGTGTCCGCATCAGGTCGGACAACACGGCCAGGAAATCGATCCACCGGTTGCCACGGCATGCGGGCGGAGAGTGCGGATTCTCTTCGCTTGTGTGCGGTACTCGGAACTCTTCGCGCATGTGTGAATGTGAATGGTTTTTCGATGTGGCCGCTGGGACCACGTCTATTTCTTGTAGCGTCGAAACAACTTGCTGCTTTTCACGTTTTCATGGCTGCGGTAGGGGTGGCAACGCTGAGGGTTTTATGGTTGTTTTTTTCTCTCTTACCTCTCCCGATAGCTTTATCATGCGTTGGTGTGTTCGTGTGCCAAAAGAGGCACTCTCCTAGTTCCCTAGCGTTTTCAATTTACGCTTTATCATGTTGAAAAGTCTCCATAACTATTTTTTTTTTTTTGCCCGTTAGTCAAGGTTTCAGTCCTCCTAAGAATCTCAGCTGGGATGCCCATCCTAAGGGAGGTTATTCTGCTGCTGTTTTTCCTTTTGCCAGATTTTATTTACTTTTGACTTGTGCACATGAATACTGATAGCAACCAAACGAGTCTCTAGCGTACATGTTTCGCATCCCTAAAAGATTGTACGCCGGCGGCATAGACTTTCAGCGTTCACTAACCACGATAAGTCCAAGAACTTGGACAATTCTCATGCGGAAACTCTAAACGTGCAACTTCTAAGCCGGTCGTGGGAAGGCTTTAAAGTATTCATAAACGGTAGCGCTTATTACTAAAACAGCATGCAGTGACATGACAACCACCTTCCTGTCGAGGCTCAGCACAGAATGCGTGCATGCCCATTCCCGCTGCCATTTAAAGCACAGACCCTCCATAACTGAAAACTGCTCGCCTACAGTGGACATGCTACGAAGTATCTGATAGGAAATCGGCAGCGAGATAGAGTTAAGAACTAAGCAAAATTATTATCCCTTATCGCTCTACAGCAAGACGCGATTGCTCTAAATTATTTCAGCTAGCTTTCTGTGGGGGTATGCATTCATGGGAAAGAGATAAAAGCAGCGCGGGGGATCAGCACACCAAGCTAATCACGCAGCCGAATTACCTGCGTTTAAAAATTTTCATGGGTCCAAGGAAACGGAGTGCTGAATGGTATGCCGTTCGGTACCTTATGCGATGGAAACAAGGTGCGATTGATGAGGCTAGTACCATTACATGTGGGGAAAAAAAAAACAGTTTATTTTCACATTGCTTAAAGTTTGTTAACGAAAACTGAAATTATCTCTCTGCATCTTTCTTTTAATTCTGCCTAAATTTGGACATCGCTACTCGTACGACATAGCGAAAGTCTTTGCTTTTCCAAACGAATCCCGATGCAATGAAGAGAGAAAGATTCTTGATTTGTGACCACTGATATAAACTTCGTTTGTGAATTCTAGAGAAACAAAAAATATATTTCGTTCTCCGCAATCCGAAGGTTGGTCGGCGCTTCCAGCAGCAGATTTCGCCTCATTTGCGCGAGCTATGCAGTTTAGAGAGCTGAACAACTAAACGAAGAAATCCAGCTACACGATAAATCTGCGTTCATGGCGCTTCCTGGCGAAATTAAGTCGCGACATTAAGACACAAAGGCTCCTTCAAAGGCTCCGACAGAAATCGGTGTTCTTTTTTTATATATAAATGCATAGTCACGTTTGTTATGCCACTTTATTTTTTAAGGGTGCCCTGCTTTTTCGTGTTCAGCAAACTTCTCTGCAGCCGTGGTTTCATAATACCCTTGGAGCACCATGCATCAGGTCTGCCCTTGCTTTGTAAATGCTGCATGCTTTTCATTAGTTTATTATTGCTTTCCAAACTGTATTATATTATCACAATTTATCCCATTGATTCTCGCGTCCCAAGTGCTGTGCATGCATTAGAGAGAAAAAAAAAGGTACCCGTGCTTTTATACGGCTGCTCGTGATCGCCCACGGGCCTCACGCAGCGCGGTCGACGTCTTCTTAATACGCTCATGTTTTCTTCAACACAGCGAGCCAACTGGAACAAACTTTTGTTACCTATATATGGTAGCCGGTTATATCACATCTCATGCTTAATCTGTGTACTCTCCTCACTCGCAGCAATGGTCCTAGTCTAGCAATTTGTATTTGTAAAACCGTAGCAAATGTGCGTCACTCAGGAACTGAGTTCGCTTAAGTACTGCAGAGCTTCTATCACGACTTGCGTTTTCGTACTTGTGTGTTGCGTTTTCGTACTTCGTGCGTGCGTGCGTGTGTGTGCGTGCAGGTGTGTGTGTGTGTGTGTGTGTGTGTGTGTGTGTGTGTGTGTGTGTGTGTGTGTGTGTGTGTGTGTGTGTGTGTGTGTGTGTGTGTGTGTGTGTGTGTGTGTGTGTGTGCGCGCGCGTGCGTGTGTGCGTGTGTGCGTGTGTGTGCGTGTGTGCGCGCGTGTGTGTGTCTGTAGGCGCGCGTGTGTGTGTCTGTAGGCGCGCGTGTGTGTGTGGGTAGGCGCGCGTGTGTGTATGTGTGTTCTTATACATTAGGGGTTACCACTTGTAAGCGTCTGTTTTCAGAGTTGTTCAGTGAAAAAAAACGCCGCGGTGCTTCAACATGACACCAACATATCCTCCAATGCACAGTCAACAAAAGATTGTACAGTGAGTTTGTGAACTTTTGACCCTTCTCTGGCTGTCGTCGGGTGGCTGTGTACGACCCCGGCGAAGCCCGTAGTGCATACAAGGCCACCGTGTACATAACCGCAATTGTTTTCCACCAACTGATGTTGCTGCCCTTAAATGTTCTGCCTCGTGCTCTATTCCCGACGAGTGTGCGTGATTTTTCGCAGAAACTTTCGACACTGTAGTTATTGTTTCCATTTTACTCGTTAGGTGTCCCGGTGCCAAAATGCTTGTATCACGGAGGCGGCTGTTTTCTAAAAAATCTTTTCTGCTCTAGGCTTCCAGACCGGCTGTTAATTTGTTAATGTGCATGCAAACAAAAACAAGTGCCGTTTAAAGCGCGCACGTTTTCGTTTAAGTCCCCATGTTTGATTTATCAGCGAAAAAGAGGAATACGAATTTCGTGCCAAGGCTTTCTTTCCAATTCCCAATTATAGAACGTCTATAATTGGGAAATGCGGTGCGGATGTTATCCGCAGATGGGAACAGTCTCACTTCACATGTGTCCCTTCCAAGTGTTGTGTACCCTGGCGCGGCGCTCAAATGTTTATGAAAAGTTACTTCGTGAAATTTGAAGCGGCACTCTCGTAGAAGCTAGCATAATAAATAAGAGTGAACAAAATAAAGATGTGCAGTGAAAGAAAAATTGTGGTTGCTGCCAGCTCATGACCAATCTCTTTGAGGACACATTACGGACTAAGTTGAACGCTGTTAAAACATTTGTTGAGTCTCTTCCTCGTGACCACCTTCTTGTTACATATTTTTTTTATGCGTGCGCGATCATTGCACGTCAGGGCTGTAGAGTTTTAAACGACGTCTTGAGCGGAGCGGCGTGTAAAGTAGATATTCTGACACTGCTAAGGTGAATGGTGCAGTTCCACGACAGCAAGCACAAGACGACGCAAGATTTAGCGAGAAAACTTCTGTTTCATTTTGCAGCTGTGTTTCACTTTGGAACGTGTAACTGCGGCAAAGGGACTGTCGTGAGGAAAGCAAGATTTCAACAAACTACCTAGCGATGAAGGATTGGAATCTGACACACACAACTTATTCCGCGCAGGCGAATGAATCTGAAGTTCCAAACCGCTATAAGGTTTATGAAATGCTAGGCAGATAGCATTCTCAAAAGTCCTAACAGAATGAGTTGACTGTTTCAGTAATGTAGAACACACCATTAAGTAATCAAGAAGCTATAACGTCAATCGTTGGCTAGATAAGATGGACAGCGGCCATTTGGCACGGACAATGACAGGAGAGACTTGAAGCTGTTACGTTCACTGTGCTCATTCTTGCTTTGGTGAATGGAAAAATCAATTCCACGACAACATAGACACAGCGTGTACATTTTCATATGTATTCGGTGCCAGACCCGAAGTGGTTACCCTCGTTTGACTTGGCATTGGATGTAGAGGGGAAAAAATATTGCTCACTACCAGCAGTTGCAGCCCTGTCGCCAATACTTTTTAGCTGACGAAGTACAAATCGAACAATTGTTACAATGACCAACACTGTTCTAAAATTTGTTTGGTGCACACGCAGCGGGATTGCTGAAAAGAAATGTTTGTCAAGTTTGCTTCATCTTTGATCAAATAACGAAGTTTATCCACTTAACTGTTCGCTACACAAATCGAGTGAGGTATCCTGTAAAGTTGATAATAAATTTGCTTGGCATATTCCTCTGGTGCAGTCACAGTCATTACAAACGAAGTAAATAAAGAACGGGGCGTGTGCGGACCAATCCCCTCGAGGCATTGTGATGAAATGAAGCTGCCTCGTTGCACATGTCTCAAGCAGCTCTCGACTCCATGTGAACGCGAGTTTCCTTTGAGTCCACTTCGCGGGAGGCGCAGCGGTCAATAAACAGTTATTTCCAAAACTGAGTTGTCCTTTTTCTTCATGAAACGTCACTACAGGTTTTCCTTTCACTTTTCGTCGAATGTAGACGTGGAGATGACAGCTCAGCAAATAGGTGTTCTCTGCTCAAATGGGCACAAAGATTTACAGACTCTTCGCAAGGAATAACCAAGACGAAAAAAAACTACGTCAAAGTTATATTTTGTGTGCAGGTTGCTCGCTCCGCCTTCTCAATTCTTCAGGCTGCGCTGCAACGAGGGAAACATGTTACATCAATTCAACGCTGTGTATACTTTCTTCAGGACTGTTCCAGGCGCAAGTACTGTAGTTAACGTGACGGCTGAGAAACTGCGCACAGGACAAAGACGAAGGTAAAAGACAAGCGCCCTAAATCAAGATAACCGCACTGGGGGGGGGGGGGGGGGGGGGGGGGTTAAATCCTTCAGTATATGCCACTAACTGGCACCAAATACCCCCTTACTTGCAAGAAAGTGCATTGCCAGATAAGGAACGGTTAAATGCCTTTCCAGCTAAAGTCATCATTTTCTATAAGGAGCAGTACACTATAGTTTAGTATACTACAGTGTAACTATTTATAACGCCGTATGCCTCAAGCACATCAGTCTCGGTAGCCTACCGCACACGACAACCGATTAGAATGCCACCGCCACTAAGTGTCTGAAATCAACAACATGCTCATGTGTATCCTATAATTGATCAAAAAATTTAAACTCGCCATTAAGCCTGGTTACACAGCGTCAAACCTGAACGGAAAGCGCAGCCCCGCTATTCACGGGCCTCACGACAAACACGCACTTCAGTAAAAGAGCAGAACCTCGTTATATTCAGTAGAGGAAGCAAACGTTCAACTTCCGCTGATCATGCCCCCTATTCCATTTCCTTCCGCTCCGCATCTTCCCACCCGCAAAACCCGGCTTCCCATCCCAGCACGTTGTCCGCTGCCCCCGTATTGCCACAGCTTTCCTTCACCTCGTGTCCGCAGGCTTTCCTCTGTCACAGTCACTTTCGCATTCGTTCCGCCGCACGCCCTGCCACCTCCATCACCGATTCGGTTCCAATCTGCCGGACTCATTCTGCTCGCCCTCTTCCGAGCACGGCCCGCCGGCTGGAATTATCTTTTTTTTTTCTCTTTCCCTCTCGTTCTTTTTCTCATGCAGTTCTTTCTTTTCTCTCCTTTCCTGCTATGTCTAGGTTCTGCAGGTTCATCTTTATGGTTTCAGTTTTATTGCTTCTTTACCTATTTGTCTTTTTTGTTGTTGTTGTTCCTCCTTTCCTCCGTATCACGCGCCCATGCCCTCTCTTTCCCGGCTCTTCACTGCGCAGAATCTTCCTCCTCTACACGTTACACCATCCGACATCTGAAACGAGAACAGCAAAAGTGCACGTCAGCGCACACACACTTGCACATAGGCAGGCCGAAGCGACAGTGTGCAGCCAACCAGCTGCGATGCGCTGTCGGATCAGCGGAGGCCACAGCTGCCAGATATAGGCCCCGCAGCCGGCGCGCTCGAACCCGGAGATGGGCGCTAACCTGATTTTCTGGCCGTTCCTTGCCCTCCTAGCACGACAAAATCCTGCCACTGAGTGCCCTTGCTCCAGGGCGGACCTTTGGACAACGCGATAATGGCTGCAGCCCTTCTTGGAGGCAAGTACGCGACACACGCAAAAACGAGGCCGAACGGACACGGATCTCGGAGCGCTTGGCCGTGCAGCACCGATTCTCTGTGGGCTCTGTGCCCGTCTCCACCCAAGCTTTTCCTGGTCGACGATAAAGCAAAGAGAAATGCGGCAGAGTGTCGCGCAGCTTATGGCGAGGCAGACACGCACCACGAACCGCAGCAGACCAGAAACTGCGGGCCTTCTGTGCACAGGGCGCATGCAACTCACAAGGTGCGGAAGAATGAACGCACGCAGTATAATGAGAGAGGAAAGTTCCAAGACCGAAAAGAGATAGTTTTACCGTAACTTCTCTAGCGCGGTATAATCACACATTCAAGTTGAGGCTGGTCATTTCCGTTTCCGGCTTAAAAATCTCCTCCACTGACTTCCTAATTTGCGCCACCTTTTCTTGTCTCCTATTGCACGCGGTGATCGCTTGAAAGAAATGAAAATGTGTTTTGAGGAAAGAAAAGACGCAGTGAATGTCCCATTTCTCGGCGGAAACTTCAACCGGGCCGTGCGAGAAGTATTAAGCATGGACTGAAAAATGAAAGAGTTGCGCAGTAGGGGGCTGCGAATTTCGATCCCTCTAGGTATCTATGCAGTGACAACACGCAGCACACGGGCTTCTTTCGCAGTTCGCATTTCAGAGTCATGCACGAATAAACCAACAGGAAGAATGAGTGAGAAAAAAGAAATCACAAGAAAAATGACGGACAAATTAGCATGGTTAGACCAAATGCGACTTAGCTGCGCTATCACTCTGGCTTTTTCTTCGATTCAATTCGAGGCCCGGTTTTCAAGATTAAGCAGTCTTAAGACAAAGATCAGCGAAATCGATGAGTGGAGGAGTTTACGCTAGCGCACTGAAACTGGAGCGCACACTTAAGCTCCCCCGTAAAGGCAAGACGGTATATCGTCAACCATGACGGTATAGCGGTAACCACCAACCAGTGGTTCCTGTGGCAGCCATCATCGGGTTGCTCCCTACTCCGCTCTCGCCGATCCCTTCTCCTCCCACGGTTATCTTCCTCCCCTCTTTCTGCAGTAACCACAAGCCGGTGGTTCCCGTGGCAACCACCATCGAGTTGCTCATTACTCCGCTCTAGCAGTCCCCCCCACCTTCCACGATTATCGTCCTGCTCTTCTTCTATATGGTAACCGCCAACCGGTGGTTCTCGTGTCAGCCACAATCGGGTTGCTCATTGCTGCGCTCTCGCCATTTTCTTCTCATTCCACGATTATCTTCTTATCCTCATTCTACGGTAACGAGTAACCACCAATCAGTGGTTTCTCTGGCAGCCACCATCGAAGTTCGGTGTCGCTCCCTGCTACGGCGGCTGTGAAACGCGTGACAGAGTTAAGCGTGATCGCCCGTGGAGCGCCTCTGATGAACAGCTCTCGCTGTAAAATGCGCCGCATTTTGTCACGTGACTGTGACGGCAGGCACGTTCGCGGACAGACAAGCAGGCTGGAGCACAGCTCAACCGATTTATTTATAGAACGTATGCCCTCAGGCAGAAAACAACCCGGCGACAGTGATGGCGGCAGTTACGCGCGACAGTCGCCGGGGTGAGAATGGCCGTCGCTAACGACCGTACTCTTTCCCTTCGTCGTCCAAAACATCGTATAAAAGACAGCCCAAGAACAGCATTTTTTGCAAAGCTATCTATAAGTGTCTAGCGATAGAACTTGCCTCCCTGGGCAAACCGGAAATTATAAGGATAATACCGAAGCGGTGCCCTTGTGGTAGAGCATCCGCCACGCATTCAGGAGGTACTGAGCCCGATCCCCAGTGCCGCCGGGTACTCACTTGTCTTATAATGGGTACAAGATTTCGCCCGGCCTGGTGCTCGCCTTCTCTTGGAAAAGGGCCGCGCACCAAACCGTTGCGTTGACAGGTGAGTGATTCGTTCCGCCGTCAAGCAACCCTAATAACCCCCTTTTGCGGTAAAAGCCCACTTGCAATGGCCAACTGTCAGACTCGTGAGGCACTTGGCCTGAGGCCCTGGGAGGTGACGGGTTCTGTATACTGGCAGTAAAGCTGAGGAAGGAACACAAGGATGTTGTCCATGTTTGCAATTTCCGTAGGTGGATTCGCCTCCTGTAGGCAGTAGGATATCAGTCAACAACCCTCATCCGGTGGGAAATGTGGCAGCCACCCGCGATATCCACCTGCGCGGTTCCAGGTATGAGGTCATGTTCCTCCAGACCTGGGGTGTTCTTGTGGAGAAGGAGGAAGGTCGGAACCCGTCCCCTGCTGAAGCTGGTCTAGCATCTAGACTCAAGGTTGCGGTGCAACGTCGCGTTTAATTTCGTAAGGCAGCCAGCTGGTGACGGCGAGCAAAGCATGCGGCTTCAAAATGAATCTAGCAAAACTAGCGGCCACATAGTAGAGGTCTCCGAGTTGGTTCCAACCAGTTCGCTTGCTAGCTGGAGACGAACCGCAGAAGCGACCCTTAAACACGCTCGCCCTATTTTGCACATATAAAATATCAATACACCTGCCTAATGATGAATTTCTACCGCTGCCAATTTCATGATGCCACGTCGCTCCGCGCCTATAGGCAACCTGCAATGAAGTTTGTTTCGTGCCACGATGAATGCGTTGAGCGGCAGTCAGAGTGCGAGCCTTAGCGAGGAATTTGAACCATTGCAGAACAAACAATTCGGTGGAATGTCCAAATTGTGCACAAGTGTGTTCCATTATTGTGTTCCATTAAGCCAACGCATGTTGTGACCCCTTCCCGCCGACGGCCATTAGCGGGACCTTACACGAGGGTATTTGCGATCATTCGATGCTTCCGATGTCATACGACGGGGGATCCTGGCACGAAAGCCTGCGTAGTTTTTGCGACCGACGCAAAGGTCTGGCGAAAACGAAACATCGTGTTAAGCCTCCGGAGCAAACGCTGAAGGTTCCTTTCTGCCTCCGTCGCTATATACCTGCGTCAGAAATGGCTGAGCCTTGCACTGATGAACAGGCGGATAATGCAGGCGGCGTGAGAGGGGAGCGTAGCACGAGGTTCGGACTCCCTCTTTTCCCCTTCCGCGCTCGGCAGTCCGCGTCGCTGTATACGCAGAGTTGCACAACACGGCGAGCAGCTGTCGGTGAACACCTCCGCTTGTGCACGGTCGCCAGCCAGGCACAGAAAAGGGGGCACGAGAAGAGGCAGATAAAAGGTCGGAGCGACTTTCGATCTCGTCACCACGCCGCGCTGAGCCGGCTACTGTCGAAGCGGCGGCCGCAGTGCTTGCCCTAACGCGAACGGATCACGTCGGCACGCACGCACGTGCAACTGCTGCGTGCCGCTGGCGCCATTGTTCTTTCGAGCCGGGCGCCCCTCGCTTTGTCTTGGAGCACAATGCGAGAGGGAAGTGGGCAAGGGGAGGTATGGATGGAGGTTCACGTTGGCGAGAGAGCGGCGTGCCCATGTATGTATACTGGGGACGTCGCCAGGGCAGCCACTGCCGATAAGGGGAAGAGCTCAGTGGTCCCAGACAAGCGCGGGATGCGGGTGAGAAGTTGGGACGGCTTGCAGGCGCGGTGCGCCGTGCAGGAAGCAATAAATGGTCCATAGCGTTCGCTCTGAGCTGTCCACAGGCTAAATTGAGTGACGCGAGTTTGGAAGGCGCCGACGAAAAGCCTGACTCGACAGATTTCTCGTTAGTTTTCCAGGTGATCTCACGGTGTTTGCAGCAGCTTAGAAGTTGAGATGCGTAATAGCGTTAATGAGTCAACGCCCGTATATACAGAATTGGTGATTCTCTACTTAACGTTCATAGATCCCTGGGAGTCCTCGTACCGTAACTCCTTGCGCAGTGGAGCAGCGGTTAAGCGGTGTGCCACTGCCCTGCGACGGCAGGATCTGCCTCCGTTGGAGTTTGTGAGACTCATGTTGCTTTTATCGAGCAACCTCCCGCGATAAATCATTAATTGAACTGCCATCTGTCGTGGTAAGCAGTTTGCACACACAGTCGGGTGGGCCGGCTGTGATGACGTCACAAGGTCACGCGACCAACGTGGCTCATCTGCCATGTATGTTACCGGTGACTAACCGCTGCAGCCGTATAAATAATGGCGAAATCAGTGGGTGCCGGTCTTAGTGCTGGGGCATTGAAACGCACATGCTACAAGAACCATCAAACAGTCAGTCGCTCAAGTCAAGTCGTCAGGTTCATTTCAGACATGTACAGGGTCCTTCAAAATATGTGCGAACACGGCGAAGCGTGCCCGCGCTCCGCGGAGCGTCAGCGCATCCGGCGTGGTCGCGCATCGAAACAATGTGGCGCATGCGCACAGCAGACTGGAGGCGGTGCTTCGTGTCGTCTGCTACAGCACGGCGCGCTTCCGTGCTGTAGCAGACGACACGAAGCACCGCCTCCAGTCTGCTGTGCGCATGCGCCACATTGTTTCGATGCGCGACCACGCCGGATGCGCTGACGCTCCGCGGAGCGCGGGCACGCTTCGCCGTGTTCGCACATATTTTGAAGGACCCTGTACATCACATGTTGAGGACAAGGGGGGAAAAGCAGCAATATAGCGGCTTGAAGATGCTCCCTCCTCCTGAACCACATCGGCGGCAGACATAGGAAATAGCTATTTATCTTCATAGAAATCACTTCCACAATTCACAATTTAGACAAAACACTGAATAACATGCATACACAGCTTGTCTGTAACTGAAACGAGTATATTAAATATAATACATTTTACATCACAAAAATATAGTCCTACACAAAATGCGCTCAATACATTACCTGCGCAAGGCTAGCAAGTACAGAGGTGTGTATAATGAACAGAAAAGAAACTATTCCGTACAGTGAGAAAATGATCTTGTAAACCCTAAACATTTGACCAAAAATAGAGTTTTTATATATTAGTGCGAAGGCAAACGATCGCAAGAATTGGGTGAGCCAAATCGATTAAGCAAGATAGGCAGAGCTTAATTTAGCTTCTGAAATCCGTAATTAGTGCGAGGAAGTGGACGAGTTTGACGGCCGTGTGTATATTTACGCAAGTTGGTGGTTTTCTTTAAGAACAGCCCTCGATGTTCGGACAATGATTTGTACAGTTGGAAGAGGCGGAAATCATAAAACGAGGTAAGTTTGATTATGTGACATTTTGAATATAAAGAACCAGAAGACGAAAAAGTAGGCACATGTGGTATTGCTTTCAAAGCATTTCTTTTGTATCACTAAGGGTTTGTTACTATTGGTAGCTGTAGTATTACCCCAGATTAAGTTACAGTATCTTACACCGAATTCGAATAACGCGCAATACAATGCTCTCATAGGTAACATATATCGCACTTTTCTAAGAATTCCGACTGTACGAGGGAGTTTGGACTGCAGATGCTCAACATGAGCATCATCCCACAACATGAACTCATTAAAGTAAATACCCAGGGATTTTAGTATATTAGTTAATTGTATTTCATTAACCCCAGTCTCACAGCATTATTAAAAATATAAGTCGTGTTTTTAGCTCTAAAAATGTAGTTTTTGTTTTGCTTGAGTTAACTAAAAGGTCATTTTTGATATACCATAGATATAGTTTAGCTAATACTCCATTTCCTTTTGCCACTAAGCCATTTGCAATCAGGCCAGTCAAAAATGGGCTCGTGTCATCTGCATGCATTACGTTCTCAACTTCTCTCTCTCTCTCTCTCTCGCTATATATATATATATATATATATATATATATATGAGAGGGAAGCCAACAGCCACAGAAACCAAGGCGCATAGGGTATTTGTTTTTAATTTGTGGTTTTAATCAATGGACATTGTAAGCGAATATGTTAACGCTTAAAGATAATTGACTAGAAAAGCGGAAGAAAAACAACCACATGCCGCCGGGAGGAACCGAACCCACGGCCTCCGAATTCCGCATCCGGTGCTCTACCAACTGACCTACGGCGACGGCTGTCAAATATTCTGCTTTCGGAGGTACTTAGGTTTTACTTGTGAACTAACCTTGAGAGTGTTCACCAGCGCCACCCTCACCCACAAGCGGCGGACGTGGTACGCCCTTTATTACCGCTGGTGTGACGTGGAACGTCATCGAATGGCGAGGGCGGAAGCTCTGTGAGAACCCTCTTATGTTTCCTATGGCATCAACGCTGCCAGAACCGAGGCCCACGTTATGCCGTTAAGAAGACAACGGTACGGAAATGAGGGACTCGTGTTACATTTGAGAGAAGCCAGCAGCCACAGAAACCAAGAAGCATAGGGGATTTTTTTTAATGCGAAAGCATTAGGTGGCTATGTTGCATCATCAAAACTTATCCGCACGATTGTGAAGGTCCAATACAGATAAATGTGCAAACATTTGATTGTGTTAGATAGCGCGTGATGAGATCTTGCTGTGGGGAAAATTTGGTTCATGAGTTGAAATTAGTTAATTAGACGCGAAAATTACACTTGGACGTCAAAATAGCCGTTGACGTCGAAATAGTGTGTGGATGTTTGCTTTCGCATTGCTACAATGCGGTTCGCCGCAGTGATCTGTTTTTTTTTTTTTTATGTGTGCTTTTGATCAATGGAGATGATTAGCGGATATTTTATCGCTTAAATATAATGGATTAGAAAAGCAGAAGAAGAAATAACCACATGTCGCCTCTGGGAACTGAACCCATGACCTCAAAAATATATATATATATATATTGTGACGAAGACGAAGCTGGCAGTGGCGCGGGACGGAGCGCTCGCGCTAGGCCAGCGGCCATTAAATCATCTCATAGCCATCGTTCACCACGTCTCATTCTTCGGCTGGCCGCCACGTAACATTTGGTGTGAGGTGCGGGGTCCCTTCATCGCCATCCTGGTCACGGAGCTTCGGCGTCCTGGGCCTGCCGTGGACGTCGGCCGTGAGTACCTGGTCAGCGCCGCACAGCCGTGCCCCAGCCCGCCCGACCTGAACCGACCTCGACGCTCACCCCAGCCCCGTCCCCTGCCCGGACCACACGACGCGACGACCCAAGACCCCACCGACCCAAGACCCCACCGACCCAAGACCGCACCGACCCAAGAACCCACCGACCCAAGACCCAAACATGACGACACCGCCCCCCTGCCCCCGCCGTTCGGTGCGTCCAGAGACCTCGGCCGTCAGCTCCTGGCACCCTACGGCGCGGATGCTTCGTGGACCGGGACTCATTCTCTCTTTCTCACCGTGGCGGCCAGCACTGCACCATCTTCTACATATTGTTCGATCCTCCACTCAAGACCATCGCCATTTCGCCGTCTGTTCGTCACCGATCGGGACGATCGCTCGGAGGCCCCGGGTAGTGTGACGAAGACGAAGCTGGCAGTGGCGCGGGACGGAGCGCTCGCGCTAGGCCAGCGGCCATTAAATCATCTCATAGCCATCGTTCACCACGTCTCATTCTTCGGCTGGCCGCCACGTAACAATATACACGCACACGGGGTGTTCTAAACTACTGGTAAAGTTTGCCGGGCACTTGTCCCGGTACTTAACATTCTAAGTGCTCAGCGTTTCCTGTACATGCCATGGCAACAGAGCAATTCCTTTCGGTGGTCAGTTTCCACCCACTGTACATTTTGCTGCCAAAAAGATGGTAACTCATGCCGGTAACATTTATAACACATATGCAGCTGCATAATTTGCCGTACCCTAGAACGCTCGGTGGACAATTTCGTGGCCTAACGTTACTGAGGTCAATAAATCGCTTTACCATGCCAACTGCAATTATTCTCAACTGACATCCGCCAATCCCAGTTTAGAGTCGCATCAGTATATTACCTCTGCGCATGAACGGCAGTCTTTCCTTGAGGGAGACAACCGCTCAGCATCGTCGGTGTCGGCTTAAAAGAAGAGCTTGACAGGCGGAATGCCAGGGGAACTTCCACTAACCATTTTCGCGTCGCGTAGCGAAAAGTGCACTGCACCAGCCATTAAAACGTCGTAAATACCCACTTGGTTTCCTTTCGGTCCCTGTGCTCGTTCGTATAGTGGTACAGGCGCGGCCATAAGTAAACGGAGCACGCTATTGCGTTCGAAGTGCAATCACGATTTCTCCATTGGTAATCAAGAAGCGTTGTTTCCCTACAAGACAGCCCACCAACCTCCTCTACCAGCATGCGCGTACCACTGCTTGAAATTTCAATTAGGTGACGCGACAAAAATATTCGAAGACAGTTGCATGCTCCGTTTACTTTTGTGCGCGCCTGTACAGGTGTGCCGCAACGCAGCACAAGAGCGCGGGTTCTATTTTTCGCTGCGGAGGCAATACTTATGATGCAGGCGAAATGATGAAACGCCCTTGAGGTTTCTCTGCACACTAAAGGACCCCAGTTGGCCGAACTTAACCATGTTCTCTACATGACGGGCATCATCTCACAGAGTCGGCGCATTACACTTCTCAAGCAATGTCTGAATGTACGCGTAGGCTCTTTGGCTCAAATGTGGGAGCATGAGCGTTGCGGCCGACCTTTCATATACAAGAGTCGGCATAGTTAACCAGCTGTCAGCGTTCGTGCGGATGAATAAAAAAATTTGCAGTGTACGCATTTCAAAAACGAGCTCGGAAGGATCGCAGGGAAGGATACGTATACTGGGATCCTTCCCTGCGATCCTTCCGAGCTCGTTATTGAAATGCGTTCGCAGCAAATTTGTGTACCCCCACCATGGGGAATGCCACCGCTTCTACCGTGGGGCTCTCCCCATCACGTACAGTTGGGGGAAATGATACGCCAACGCATGCTCTGGGCAATCGGAGCCCTCAGTAGTTCGGATTCACGCTGGCACCGACTGCGCTGCGAACGCACTGCCCTCAACGTCAGCGTGAAATTTCTATAATCTCCACGGGGCGTGAAAGGCGTCTAACTGAGCGGAAGTTTATACAGTGATCAACAGCGAAGACATCACTCTATACGCAGCGGCAGAGTTGCATCTACGCAACTAAGCAGAAACCCCGATTCACTCCGGATGGCACTGGGCTGGCTGCAACCGCACCGGCCGCTGAGGAGGTGGAGTAGGTGTTCTTTGGCGCAACAGCGCCACATGGATACCAATGGCTCTTGAGACGAGCATCTATGAGCATCCAGAAATATAGACGGAGGCCCTGTGTTTGTAGACGTCATGTACCTCGCGGTTGCACGCGGTAAACATGACAACGACGACAAATTGCTACACTGCGTCATCAAAGATGTAAAGCGATGGGCTCTACAGCATGAAGTACTGTTGACGGGGGACTTCAGCGGACATATATCCAGCCCACCGACGGGTACCAGGACCGGAAAGGGGAGCTGCTGAACCGGTGGTCACATAAACTTACCCTTGAAGTAGTCAACCTCCGGGCCGACTGCAAGGGCGAGTACACTTGGTGCGGCCGCAACTGCGTCAGTGTCCCCAAAGTTGGCGGCTCACGTCAGACCGGTACACTTAGACGATGACGGACGCTTCAGCCTGCGGAGCGAGGCTTCCACCTTCCACTTCCACCTGGCGTCAACGTGGAGTGGAGCGACGAGGCCCAGTCCGTCGGTACCTGCCCACCTATGAAGCTGTAGCCGTGCAATTCGAGCAGCTCCGGGTGCCAGAGCAGGCAACGACGTATGACGCATACGTCGATGAACTGAGCCTCACCATGCGCCAACACGAAGTACGCCCCAGCTCGCGGGGCGCCACGCAGCAAAAGCCGTGGTGGAACCAGGGAGTGAAATAAGCGGGGAGAGAAACATAGGGAGTGAAACAAAGGGAGTGAAACATAAGAACATATACATATATACTAAGATAAAAGCTTGGGCGAGTAAGTGGTTGTTCATTCTAAAACAGCGCAATTAAGACACGGACAAAAGGAAGAGACGTACAAACGGGCGCTGACTCACAACTGAAGATTTTATTGCAAAGACACCAACTTATATATGCGGGCGCGCAATAAAACTTAAAGAAGTGCAAAAAGATACAAAAGGAGGGGGAGTGAAATAATCAAAGCACATTTGTCGTCAAAGGTTTCACAGATTAGCAGAAAGATACATCACTTCGTTGTCGGTTCTTTGTGCACTGATGGCACACTGACATGCGTGTCTTTATTGGATGCTATGTTAAATGCCTCAATGAGTTTATCTACCTGCCGGGCTAAGACGTCGCATTGATCGAATTCAGCATCACATTTCTCAGACTCAAGGTGGCATGCGCGACATGTTTTGCAATGGGCGGAGAGGTTTTCTTTTAATCCCATTTTCTTATCATTCTTGTGCTCGCGCAGCCGGTCATTCAGACATTTGCCCGATGTACTTTTTTTTACTGCATTTCAAAGGAATCGAATAGATGACTTCTTTCAAAGAAGGAAAGAAGTCATCTATTCCATTCCGTTTAAATGCAGTAAAAAGTACATCGCGCAGACTGGCAGATGTCTAAATGACCGGCTGCGCGAGCCCATGCCACCCTGAGTCTGGGAAATGTGATGCTGAATTCGATCAGTGCCTAATCTGTGAAACCTTTGACGACAAGTGTGCTTTGATTATTTCACTCCCCCTCCTTTTGTATCTTTTCGCACTTTTTTGAGTTTTATTGCGCGCCCACATATATAAGTTGGTCTTTGCAATAAAATCTTCAGTTGTGAGTCAGCGACCCTTTGTACGTCTCTTCCTTTTGTCCGTGTCTTTTTTGCGCTGTTTTAGAATGAATATACATATATATCTTCATTGAAAGCGCTGCGTGCAATTGTGCAAAGAAAAACCACGCAGTGCAACCAACGGCAGCCACAAGCGATCACGCTTGCGGGTCGCAAGGTAGCGGCGGTTTTTGTCGTACGTGTGGACGCCCGACCGCAAACCACCCCGACATAAACTCAGAGACGAGGTCACGGGTTTGGTTGGGTGCGGGCTTCCTCTCGAATTTTTTTTATTTTATTTCATTTCTTGAGAGTTTTACAATGAAAAGGGGTTAGCTGTCAGCGACCGCCCCAACATTAAACACGACACCTGCATGTAGTGTACAGCCGACCGATGTGCGAATCGCGTGGAAACCACACGGAGAGTCGCCCCGCACCAAGCAGCCCCAGCGGCTGTGTCATGACAAGTGGCACCACGAGCACTGGACACGGCTATTGCCCGTATCGTGGTGCACACAGCACAATACCACGATAACATTCGAGCAGGCCTGGTCAAATGCGTGGGCAAGCAGGCATGAGACCAACTCGCAGAGCTCTTAACCTACATCATATCGGGCGACACTCTGCGATTGGCTCCAAGGCCTCACGTGTCTTGTGCCAAAGAGGGGAGGTGACTGCGGCCTTCGGGGCTACAGGCAGTGTGCTGTACCGCCTCTTCACCCACATTGTGAAGAGATGGTTAGGCGGTTGGGCCAAAGCTAAAAAACTCCTCACGGAATTACAGTCCGGATTCCAACAGGGCTCGAAGACAACCTCTTCACCTTGACCCATTGCGATCGATACACGAGGACTCCTCGGATGTTTCCCAAACGTGGCCAATGCCTAAGATAGCGTCCCGCATGAGTCACTGAGGTCGATAGACATGCCACAGGAGTGGGCAGACTTACTGGGCCGCATATACAACGGCAACACCGTGGTGGCCAGCCTCAACGGCAATAGCTCAGAACCAGTAGCTGTTCGACAAGAACTGAAACAAGACGTCCCCTGTCTCCACTCCTGTACGTGCTGTACGCCTCGAAAATGTAGCAGCTGCTCATAGACTAAAGTATAAGCATCATGCTCATCTTCTCATGGACAGGTCTTCCGGGGTCATGGATGCTCACAGGGCTAGCATAAGCGGATGATGCTGTTGTGCTGTTGGCCGAGAGCGAGGCACAGCTGCAAAGACTACATGTGCAGAACATGTGGCTACACTGGGGCTGACCTTTAACCCTGTCAAATCACCTGTGTTTCGTTTCTCGGGCTTTTCAGGCGATACTCCTGGTGTGCTGCTTCCCAGTAGAGACCCCGTACCTCGAGCCGCAGAATACCTATACCTTGGAGTGCTCCTAAACGTGTAAGGTGTCCTACACGCGGCTCACGAAAAACACCTGAAGATGGCATCGATCCGTGCAGGCAACATGCTTCAACAACAATGCCTTTGGGGTTACAGCCGTTATGTGCTGGTGCGCAAGCTGTGAAAATCAGTTCATGTGCCGGACGTGACTTTCGCAAACGCCACCCTGTGCCTTTCGGCCCCCACAAGAGAGGTCCTCGAACGTGGGCAGCGCTAGGTGGGCCGACTGGTGCTTGGATGCCGCGGTCGAGTTGCTGTGGAGGCGATTCAGGGAGACATGGGGTGGTCGACGTTTGAAGCTCGCGAAGCCCAAAGCCAAATCGCATATGAAGCGCGCCTCCGCTGCGATGGACGACACCAGGTGGCCTCGGAGGCTGTTCCGTATGCATGTATGACTGACACTCAGACACAGTGGTGTGCCCACGGGCAATTCCTGCACCGGAAATATGGCTTCTCGACGCACACCGGAGATAATCCCGCCGAGCGCAAGACTGATGTACGGAATCAAGAACGTCAGCACCTAATGGAGCGCGCCAAATGGCGGGGTGATCTCCACTGAGTCGCTGAAAGACAACAGCGTCGGCAGCACGCTGCCGTTCAAGGCGCGGGCGGGGGCGCTCCGCACCGCCGCCGCTTCGACCGCACTTCCAAGGTAACGTTGGTACAGACGGCAATGTGCAGGGTGTTGCGGGGCCTGTGGGATCGAAGAAGAAACTGCGCAGCACATTCTGCTCCAGTGCACACAACTATCATCCCATCCGAGAGGCGGCACCAGGCTGCCGCAGGCACTGGGACTTGTGCCGGCAGAAGGCGATCAACGCAACGGCGTCATCTCCGCTACGAAAACCCAGCTTCGCATGCGATGGACACTCGTCCGACGCTAGCCCGCCTCCCCTTATCTCAATTATCCTTTTTTTTTACTCCCTTTATTTTCTTAATGTTTCCCTGTGCAAGCGCAGTTGCACCCACCTGATACAAAGGAAACAGCCACACATAATCATCATCATGAGAGAACTTGCGAACCGGTCCCGGTGCGAGAGGATCGTCGGTATCGTAAACACTATAGCATCGTATTACGGTGAACTAGAAGTATATCGATGCCTGTTAGCACAAGCACAGCCAGCATATATGGCCAGCATGTGCGCGGAGGTAGTAGCGCTGCTGGCGCTACGCGAATAATATTTCAGAGAAAGAAGATTATTGTCACGCTGTGGGCATAACAGCAACATTACCCAAAGCGAAACTATTCGCTTGTCTCCAGTTTATCCTCTTGTTTTGGCTCTCCTCTCTGAACCCTGGCCTATCCCCCGTCGTAGGTATGTGCCATGTCACTAAGGCAACAACAGCAGCAGCAATGCGATGCGAGGTGCCCATGACCCTCTTAATACCACGATTAAATATTTATTTGTGTCGATCAGGGTTCTCTCTGTCGAACCTTTGTGAATCATGTGGCAAAACTGAATCACCTGATCACTTTCTCCTCCTGTCGGTGATTTGCTTCTCTGCGAAGAGCTTATCTGGAGATTTCCCTCTCTGGATTAGGGCTTCCTCTTTCTATTCCGGTTCTTCTCTATTTTGGGGAAAGCGCCAGGGGCTATGGCCTAAAACCAGTGTGTGAGTATCTTCATGATTATATCATCAGGGCGATTTTTTCGTTAATTATCTCCTTTCAGTCAAAATTTCACACACGTCGCCCCGATTGCGTCTATATATCACTACTGTTCGAATGTGCAATGCACCCTGGCCAGTCCTCCACTGTGGGTATGTGCAACTCCACGTGAGGCAAACAGCAACAGCAGCAGCATCTGTGGTGATGGTTAACACGAAATTAATGAGGACAAAATGTGTTCTCGAATGAATGACCGTCAAGATAATCCGCCCCGCCTCAAACTACACTTTCAAATTGCCCGCCTTTTAAAACCGTTGTGCTCAGCAATAAGCAACCTTCACACTAGAACCACTAAAACAAATTTAACGAAGCTACTTAATAACCATGGTACGTTATTTTGCATATTCATTTGGAAATTCGTGTTTTGTTACGGGTGAAATTACCAAAACTCACTTCAGAGCGCGTCGATACTTGCTGCTAAAGAAAAATGGCGACTTCCAGTGATATGCTGCCTCCGTCCGAAGTTGCAGCCGGTGGTTACGACCAAGATCGGAGACCTCGGCTGCAAGTGAGGTTTTGAGGGACATTATTGAGATTAAAATGAGAGCCCGCAGTTTAGCTGTCTTTTGTGCTTAACCCATAAGCCCTGCGCAGTTCTGACAAGTCTGGCAAGGAACTTCGATTTGTTTTTCTCTGTGGTCTGTGCAATGTCGGCATTTCTGAAACCTAATCTCTTGACTGTCTTTCTGTTTTAGTAAGCCGCCAAGGTTATAGCCGTTTGCACTTTGGCAAGAAATAAAAAAAAAAAGTTGAGAGTAGTCGCTCAGAATCCTTGCTAACAGCGAGAAAACATTTATTCGCACCCCAACTTAAATTTTCATTGAAACCTGTTTCAAGTGCAGTGTGCTTACACGAACTTCATCGGAGTGCACAGTGTTGCAAATGACGCGCATTTTTCATCAGAAATTGATCACACGAGCCCCGTACCCGCATGATCAGCTGATCTTCCCTGTTCATCGATGCCTGCGTTTCATACAATGCCCTCTTGTTGACACACTGCAACTCAAATTACACCATCCTGTTCGCATTCCGTCAATCGCCGGTAGCTTTACTGCTCCCCTATCTCTATTTTAAGGGCCATGTTTTAACGCCGGAAGAGATCAGAGTCTTCCAAGAATGCAGCCGGGAAAGCTTTATATACCGTGGTGAGTGCCCTGTTCGTATCTCATAAGTTATTGCTTGAACAAATAACTTCGTAGTCATTCACAGTCGACAGTGTGGTAACGGCTTCGCATGTTGTGTGCCAATAGGGGTTTGCAGCTTAAGTGCAGTTATTGCTTATTTTGAAGATTGCATGAGAGACGGGAGAAGTACAGCCTTTTTCAAAAATTTGAGCCCACGGGATTCGCTTCTTCACCACGCCGTGTGGCTCGTCGTGCATCCCCAACGTTCCAAATCTGTCGAACGTAAGAAGAACACTGCTCATCACGCTCCGAAGTTTAGAGAGATATATATAAGTTTTATTTTTCAGCTCAAGGATTCTGCAGGAACCTCTTTACACTCCTTAAATGTAAAAAAATTGGCTCTAAAATTTTGACAAAGGCTGCACAGGTTACGTGCAATGCAGTTCACAAATATGGGAAACGGAAAGAAGCATGCAAACTAAAGTCATTAAGGCACGGTGACTGAATTATGGAAATTTCAGACACACACAAAAAAGTGTACGCAAAGCTGGCTGAGGTGGCACGACAAATTAAGCAAGAGGTGACTAGTAAGGTGAAAGCGTGAATCCTGCTTTTTTTTTTTTTTCAAATTTAACCAGCATTGTATGGTGTACAAGCTTCATTCACTAATGAGCAAGGCTGTGAACTAACATTGACATACAGAAGGTTTTCGAAGCCACTTGAATTCAAAGAAATGCAAATTTTGTCCACGCACATTATAAGTGGTGGATATAAGTTATCCTGTGGGCAGGTTGTGATGATACCACAAGGCCACGCGGCCCACCTACCTCCTAGCCTCCTAGGCTCGGTTGCTTCTGTGCAGGTTTTTCGTCGATTTTTCGCTAATGGTCAACGACGCCGACACCAATGACAACGCCGGATTTTCTGCAACACGAATTCCTTAATGCTGTCACATTTACAGATGCTCTTCAATTGAGATTTCACTGCTCGTTAGAGTTGTAGGTAGTCAAAATTATTTGGAGCACTGTGCTACTGTGTGCCTTGCAGCCACTGCCTTAGCTTTTGCTCATAAAGATCTATTAATTATATCAGATTTTGACATTGCTACGTGTGCATGGTAATTGCCCAGCAGTGGACATAGATAAGCTGATGATGTTGATGACATGTGGACATGCTGTGATGCCAATGGCCACTGACATTACCTCTTTGCATTCTATGCCCTCAGCTCTACCTCTCGGGCTTGCTGCTTCCATCGGAGTCCAGTATGCAGTCAAAGCTGGTACGATGACATTCTCAAAGTGTACCTAATTTTCCTAGTCCAATTGCAAACAAGACTTGTTGCCTTATGCATAGGGACTGGCTGTCAAATTATTGTTTCTCCATTGGCCATCTGCATTGTTGTTCAAGTGATGCCATGAGCAACGCAATTTTTTTTCGCTATCTGGACGTCCAACCACCTTTAATTTAGCGAGCACTTTAGTAATGATTAGATTTGCAGTCTTTTTTTCTTTTTTATGTAGAAATGCATTCATTAGGAATAAAAAGAATGTTGAGAATTCCATTGTGGTTAAGCGTTAATAGAAGACGGTTTTGAATTAGATCGTGTGGAATATAGTCCCCTTATAGAGTTTATATACAAGCCAGTTTGTAAGGGAGCATTAGATTTTAAACTTTGAAAGGAAAAGTAACATGGTGAATCTGCTTCCTCCAGTTTAGTAGAAAGATCAGTTCAGATCTTGGGTTGTGGGCTTAATAGAGGATTTTGGTGGCTTGTAAAATGGTCACAGCACAAAAACGACATCACGAAAGGAAGAACAGGACACACACAACGCTGAATATCAACTCATGAGTTTATTCAAGAAAATGGTCGGTATATACAGAAAACAAAGTATGACACCGCAGGGAAAAGGAGACCGTGTGACTGAGAAGGGGTAGATTTACAATCTGTGGAATAGGTACTCAATTTCTTTCGTGGTTAATGAAACAGATGGGTTTGCGCATGTCGGCCTTAGTTGTCTATGTTCCATAAAACACAACACAATACAAGATGGGTCACCCACATATGGAGCATGGTGCTTCGTGATGTGATAAGCTTCTATAATTTTCCTTATTAGCCAAGATCTACCCTTGTCCAAAATTTGGGAGGTTTGGTACCTCGGCCGACATTCTCCTCCGCTGCAAGTTCGATAGTGGGCCGCCAAGTTCCCAGATACGGCTATACTATCTACATTGTATTGTGTTCTAGTAGACATACATTTAAACACCTGCCTGTCTGGCCGACATAAAAGCCGCCACACATCCAGGGCAAAGAATAGATTACTTCTTTTGAACATGGGACAAAAGGGTTTCGATGATTGGTGTGGCAAGCATTTTTATGAGCCTCCGGTGATCTTGCTGAATTTACAAGCTCGACCATTTTGATGAGTTTGCTAGGAGCAGGAAATAAGACCCTCACTTGTTGCTGATTGTCTATTTTGTTTAGTTGATGGAAAAGGCTGTGAAGATATGGAACCACCGTTGTCTGTTTTTTTTGTCCAGAGCGTCCAGTGAAAGGTTGTAATCGCCTAAGCTTTTAGGTGTCATTTTTCGTTTCAGTTTTTTCTCTGCAGCAATCAAGATTTGAAACCAGCTGTGAGAGAAGCCAGCTGTCGTCAGCCTTGCTATTTGATCTTGAAAGCTAGCGTCTACGCAGTGCCCGTGAGATTTCTGCAAGGCGTTGTACATACGCATGTCTGCTATTGCCCTTTTCACCAGTTTTTACTGTGCAGACTGGTATGCTAAAAGAGGGTTAGTAGCTCTAGGTTCGTACTTCCAGCAGATGTGAGAGGCCTTGAAGAAAAGCTTAAGGTCAAGGAACCTGATGGATGCATTAATTGGTTTCTCTTGAGTCAAAGTTAAAGGAATACAGGTGCAAACAGAAAGTATCCTAGGTGTCTGGAACAGTTTTTAAGGCGGAAGCCTTTAATGTCTCATCGTTGTAAGCAGTAGTTGTCGACAGAAAATGTCACGCTTTTCAATTGGTGGAAACGGTCGTGACGTCACAGTGTGCAAATTTCAAACGGGGCCAATTGTACTTTGGCTAGTAACCATGCGACCAATTGAAGGGATCGTATAGTGATGCTCCAAGTAAGTGGGACTGAGCTTAGTTAATTGCTTAATTACCAATTAGCCTAATTAGCTTTACTAGTCAGGGCATATAAATAAATAAAACCGATTAAGAAATTGGTCGAGCTCAGGAATCGAACCCCGGTCTTCGGCGTGAGAGATGAGCATGCTATCCACTCCGCCATGCCAGCTCGATGGTTTGGAATGAACAAAGGCGCGTCTAGTGAATAGGGTGTCTTCACTCACTCTCATCCTCCTCCATTCCCTTCTGGCGAGGTTTAGGTGTCCACAAATACATTTCCTTTCCTCAAAAACCAATTTACCGACGAGCGAGGCGTAGAACCGAATGGGCGATGGCGTTCTGTGGACTCCTTGGCAGCGTTGCAAGACGCTGTCGCGTTCCACTCTTAGGGGCGAAGCTTAACATCTTAACCACACATCAGTGACCACACTTTAGGTCAAAAAAGTGCCCCCCTGAATTTTGTGAGACAGTTACTGCGTAATTTCCTTTCTTCAAATACAATTTTCATTGTCTTCATTACGGCTCCTCTTTATCTATCTTATTTAACTCCCACTTCCTCCCTTCGTCTACGGTGCGGTTCAGGTGTCCACCGAGATGACAGAGAATTACTGCGCCATTTCCTTTCCTCAAAAAGCGTTGCGTTCAAAGGGCAAGGCATCGCGCCGAACGGGTGGTGGCTGGCGTTCCGTGGACTCCCTGGCAGCGCTACTGTCGCGTTCCACTCCTAAAGGCGAAGCTTAAGCGGCATTAATTAGCAGTTAATTAGTATTCAGACATTAATCAGTAATTAACCATTAATTAGTGATTTGTCATCACTTAGTAATTAGTACTCAATTGTATGTGACGCCACCAGTGCCACAGAAACAGCGAAGGTGGTGCGGAAAACGCTTCCGCCTCTACCCACTTTAGACAGTGGAAGTGCCCCCTGAATTTTTTTGAAGGTCTCAGTGGAGCATTCCAGGAGCAACTAGGAAGTCGTCGACAAACCTAAACACTTTGACTATGCTTGAGTCGTGAAGACTGTTCGCTAAAATTCTGTCACATGTAGCCAGGAATATATCACTAGGAATGGAGGCAGTCGTTGACTTTATGTATATACCTTGCTTTTGAAGGCATTTACTATTTTCCGGCGTGGAAAATGTGGAACGCAGGTACAACGACAATAAATCCAGGAATGATGTCGTTTTCACACTGTGACCACGTTACAATGACCAACCAACTCGCCCATACCTCCACCCTCATTTTGATGCTTGCTTGCTATTAGACCTCGAACAGTAACTTTTGTCTCGTTTATGTCACCAGCAGCATTGGAAAATACCCCTGAAAAATGCTACATTTAAGAATGCCACTTCCTCGCATTTGATTTACTGCCACCTCTCTAAGTCAGTAGAGGAAATAGAGTTTTTACTAGAAACCTAACGGTGTACGTGTTTACAGTGATGTGTAGAAATTTAAGATAATGTTAGGCTGCTCCAAGAGGGGCTCACAAGAGCATTTCTGCAGTCATGCTTTTCTAATGGTTTCATTCTCATCTTCATTGCAGGTTACATGGCACCACATCCCAGGTTTGGGCCCTATTTGAAGATGTTAGGTATTAATTGTTCTTCATCCTGAATTTTCATGAGCACCAGATGAGGCTTGAAATTGTGTGTACTTCTGTGTTGGCGGGAATCAGGCTAACAGTATAACCAAAATATAAGCTCCTTACTTAAAAACTTGCAGTTCAGGTTTTAATAATGACATATGAGTACTCTTAGAGGGCATAATTTATAATGTGTCGATCACATGTGCACCGGGTGTTTTTTATAATCTGTGCAGGTTTCTAATTAAGAGCCGTGAAAGATATGGCAATGCGGCCTCTACAGTTGGATTGTATGGCATGATAGACATTATTATGTTCGTGCTACTAGGTAGTTGCATGGCGGTTAGTTAACTAGTATTGCAACTTCTTTAGCTTTTGTTTTTAGGATACAGAGTATATTGTGGAATGGGAGGGTTTTGATATCACAAGCAAACCCACTTTTTTTTTTTCATTTTTAAACCGGTATTTAGTTCAAGATATCAGGCATGGAAAGATATCCGACATGGAGGCACGCAAAACTAGCTGGCACCAAAACAGACATTCAACATGCGCCAGAAGTGGTATGGCTAGGATTATTCATGCAATGTTGACATATTGGTAGGATTATTTATTCAATAGTGGTAGGATTATTCATTCAATGTTGACATTGTACTGCCACATGCATCCTCTCTCAGTTGCAGCTTTGCTCACACTTTTTCTCTCTCCTGTTCATTGTCAGCCAACTTTCCTGTTGCCATTGCCATCTATCAACATATTTGGTTGTTGAAAACTTGGTTTGCATTTACAGGTTGTACAAATAGTGTTCTCTATTGAAGTGGCGCTGTGGACCAACTGCATCCAATTTTTTTCCTTTGTAAATATCGATTGCATTGTTCTTCTGGACTATGTTGATCTTTGTCCGGCAGAAAAAGATGCATATAATATTGAGAAATTACATTTTAAAAGTTTGTAGAGCTAGGCCTGCCAACTTAGCGCATGAATCAGCAAAAGCTGTTATAGCTTTGGTTTAGCCACGTAGCCCTGCATTCTGCCATGGGACCATCCTCAGATCGGGCATTCTTCCATCCTCGTCATAACTTCCTCTTTCCACAGCAGTCACCATCTGGCCTCTTCGCATAGCAGCCATCTTCCGGTTGCGCAATCCTCCACTCTCGCCAATACCTCTCTCCCCCCTACCCCCTGAAAGTGGAGACGGGGATTTTTCTCAACTTTTACATCAACCATGGCGGGCTGGTGGCAAATGAGTTGAACATAATTCATGAACCATTTGCATTCACTTGCCACGGTGGGCTTGAGGCAGTTCAACCGCTGCCTGCCTCCTGTGGCAGATGGAAAAAAATTGATTCACTAATTAGTTAGGTTCTTACGGCTGATGCTGTAGCTTCCATGATAGAATGCAGGGTTCTGGTTGGTTGGTGTATGGGGTTTAGCGTCCCAAAGCGACTCAGGCTATGAGAGACGCCGAGTGGAGGGCTCCGGAAATTTCGACCACCTGGGGTTCTTTAACATGCACTGACATCGCACAGTACACGGGCCTCTAGAATTTCTCCTCCAAAGAAATTCAACCGCTGCGGCCGGGATTGAACCCGCGTCTTTCGAGTCAGCAGCCGAGCACCATAACCACTGAGCCACTGCGGTGGCTGAATGCAGGGTTCTGTGGCTAAACCAATCCTATAGCAGCTTTCACCAACAAATTTTCCGGCCACTCGGTTCAAACTAATGCTGTCTACACTGAAAAGAACTCAGTGATCACAGTTGTGAAACAAGTGGTATTGTAGCCTAACCTCCAGAGTCGTGATTGAAAATCGGTGTCAACGCGCTGCAGTTTACTTGTGAAATCAGCCAGCAGTGGCAGCATCTGTATTTAATTTCTATCTTCTTTTCTAGCTTATAAAACCTCCATTTTCAGCGAAAGTACCATGTTTATCGTGAGAGTGTGGTAATTAGTTGATGAAAGCCAACTTCAGTTTTTCCTTAGAATCCCAGTAAGAAGCACTCATCCAGTCTCTGCTTCTTTGGTGGAGGTCACTCACAGAAAACTAATATGCGCAAATGAGTGGCATTAGCAGGCGTGCCCTTTTGTATGTGTGCATGTTAGTGATGGTAAAAAGTGATGACCAGAAAGGCACAGCATCCATATTTCACCATCATCATCATCAGCCAGACTGTGCGACTGCAGGGCAAAGGCCCCTCCCAAGTCCCTCCAATTAACCCTGTCCTCTGCCAGTTGTGGCCACCGTATCCCCGCAAACTTCTTAATCTCATCTGCCCACCTAACTTTCTGCCGCCCCCTGCTACGTTTGCCTTCTCTTGGAATCCACTCCGTTACCCTTAAGGACCAGCGGTTATCTTGCATTCACATTACATGCCCTGCCCAAGCCCATTTCTTCCTCTTGATTTCGACTAGGATGTCATTAATCTGCATTTGTAATCAGGGAGTAATTACTCATTGGCATCCACCCGAGCGCAGTCATACGGCTACAAAGGAAAGCCTTCCTTTGTAGCCGTGTGGCTGCGCTCGGATGGATGCCAATGAGTAATTACTCCCTTATTACAAATCTACTCCACCTTGGGGAATTCCCCTAAACATTTGACCAACACAGTTCCCACTTCGAGTTATTGATCAATTCGCTCTCGCCTTACCATAAGCTTGCCGTCCTGGTTAGCTCAATTGGTAGAGCGACTGCTCCGGTGTAGCGGTGGTCCTGGGTTCGAACCCCGGACCAGGACGAATTTTTCTTTAACTACGAAGTTTCTGAGAAAGCTGTATAGCTTTCCTTTGTAGCCGTATGGCTGCGCTCGGGTGGATGCCAATGAGTAATTACTCCCTTATTACAAATCTACTCCACCTTGGGGGATTCCCCTAAACATTTGACCAATCTGCATTTGTTCTCTCACCCATTCCGCCCACTTCAGATCTCTTAACGTAACTGAGTCACCTAATTTACCAACTTGTTCCGATTGCAAGCTTATATTTTGGAGTATCGTATCATGCGACGTCATTTCTCTTGTATTCATGCCTTACAGTTCTGTTCTTACAGGAGCCGGATTTGTAGGATGGATGATAGGAAAATTCTCCTATCGTCGCCAGTGCGAAGAAAAGCTTATGAAGCTTCCAAACAGTGTCATCGGGGAAGCTCTTCGACGAAAGTATGGCATGGCCTCATCTGATGCGTGAGTCATTTGTCTGGCTTTCAAAAATGCATCAAGTTAACAAATCCTCCGGACTTAACTACTTCTGTCATAACAATCATACGAGAAAAATATTGCGCTGGATGCTCATTGTGCATGCTGCAAAATTCTGATTTCAGGTTTCTCCTCTTAATTTATTATTGTTTTAAGTTATAGGTTTCACTCTGAGAGGCAGTACTTTTTAATCTCAAAAACACATATGAATTTCATGACTGTGAACACTTCAGTGCAAATTGCAGTAGCATAAAGACTAAACTATGACACTTTATGATAGAGAGCTGCTGCACAAGAAAAATTCTTCTGTTGGAAAAGTGAATATTTTGATTATTAGCACCCTTGTCATAAAAATAGCATCAATGGCTGAAGTATGCGTGAACATTAGCAGGATAATAGGAAATCTGGGGAAGTATGGCTTTGCAAGCAATTCTTGTGTTGCCATGAAGGAGTGGTGTATATCCAGCACTATAATTTACCAGCTATCATTAAATTAATTTAAATATACACTTGCACCAGAAGTTGTGCCATTCACAGAAGGCTAGGAAGGTGAGCAGCTGCCATACAAGAACAAAAGCATCCTTGAATCAATGCTTTCACCCTGCTGCATTCAGCTGATTAGGACATTTCATATTTGGTACCATACCCCTGCCCATTCAATTGCACTCATATCATTGAATAAAAACGAGCACATAAAATTGCAGCAGAAACATGAGTTCGACCACTTGCATACGGACTGCATAGGATAGTCCTTAGTCTGTTTCCTCTCTCATGGAAAAGCCACTGTCCTTAAGAAGTGTCCATAGCCATTGATTAAAATTAACCTCACTCCTAAATTGTGGTATGAAGGAAGCTGTGTTTAATGGTACATTTGCAACAGCACAGTTCGGAGATGATTTTACACTTGTTTTCCAGTAATGCATGCATTTTTGCCATGAAATGTTTTTAGCTGCCATTCTCAGCCAATACAAGCAAGCATCATCTGAAATTGCAGAAAGCCTGAGGCTCAAAAGTTCCCAACTTTTCAGTCCAGATGTTAGCCAACAGAACTTGCCACACTATAGCCCCAGGTGAAACTTTTACCAGTGCCAAAACAAACAGAGCAGTTTTTTGTTTTTTTTTGATGCTTTAGTCCGTTCAGCCACTGCCACAGGCTGTCGTGATGAGTGTTCTAACTGGTAACCTGTCGCACCATGCATTCTCATGTCGTCTTCCTCAACTTCCGCCCCACTGTCACCTTGCGGTGACATGATACGGGTTTGTGAAGCAGCAGAGAGTAAGGACAGCGCAGGCTCAAATAGAGCATGTTCATTGCTCAGTAGAACATGGTGCACCTGTGTCTGTTTCTTGGTGCTTAGCCACTGATGGTGACAGCCGAGCCTGTCCACTGCTCGACAATGCTCAGTCTTCACGCCCGTAACTAGTGGCAAGTTCAAGTTCACATTCGTCCTTCCTCCGCCCAATTCTGTGCACATGAGTTCTTCCCTGCTACGTTGATCGCATTAAAGTTTTTTCTATCACAAATAGCATCACAGAGAATTCAGTCTTCTTTAGTTGCTGTAGACAGAAAACGTGCACTCTTTTATGGGATCTCGTTAAGCCGACCCAGCTGCAAGGCAAAACCTTGCAAAAAGTTCATTCTGACAATTACTGCTCCAAGCCATCTGCTGTCTCGCAGCATTTTAGGTTCAGCACATGTGTTCGTGTGAAAGGTGAGCCTGTCAGTAACTTTGTGGCATTGGTCAAAGCCTCTCTGAACATTGCAACTTCGGAACTGAGCTTAGCATTATGTTGACAGACCGCATCGTGTGCGGCATCAACGAGACAGCCATGCAGACGAGGCTGCTCGAGAAAGCAGACCTTATGTAGGAAGATGCTGTAAAACTGCACTTGCCATGGAAGCTGCAAAGAAAGATGCCAGTGAGGCAGTGAGCTCAAGCAGAACTGTGCTTCCCACGTGCCAAGTGGCAGCATCTAAGTGGCATGTCACAAGGTACTGCTACAGAGACGAACACATTGTAATCTGCGTGCAAGCACATCAGCTGTACATGCAATTACTGCAGGAAGCAGGGACAAATTGGTTGATTGCCCAACTGGAAAAAAGATTGCACTTCATTGTGAAAGGGAAAGTTTACAGTCACATGCATCCACATCTCCTGCTTGCAAAACATCATGTGGAAGGTGTCAAGTCAACACTGTGCCACCGCGGTGGCTCACTGGTTATGGCGCTCGGCTGCTGACCCGAAAGACGCGAGCTCGATCTCGGCCATGGCGGTCATATTTGATGGAGGCGGAATGCCAGAGGCCCATGTACTGTGCGATGTCAGTGCACATTAAAGAACCCCAGGCGGTTGAAATTTCCGGAGCCCTTCACTACAGTGTCCCTCATAGCCTGAGTCGCTTTGGGTCATTAAACCCCCATAAACCATAAACCAAATCAGCACTGTTGACAGCACTTCTGCTGACGTGTTTGACATTTGGCCAGTTGACACCATCGTGCCTTCGCTACCATTTACCGTCACCATTTGCAGTAAGCTACTGCATATGAAGCTGGACACCGGTGCGAGCGTTTCTGTCATCGAAAAGAGTCGTCTTCTGGAGCTGCTACCAGCGGTATATATCATGCCGTGTGATGTACTCCTGTGAAGCTACTCGGGCAAACTTACACAAGTTCAAGGTAAAGCAGATGTCACAGTGTAGACAGAAAAGCAGTGCTACCTTTGTTCCTGAGTGGGGAATGTTCACTTATACTTCTGGGCCAAAACTGGATTTTTAGAGCTGAGCATTGGCGGTGCTCACGTGGAAGCAGGCATTCATGCTGTTCTTGATACTATAAAGGACCTTGTTCAAGCATTTCCTGAATTGTTTGAACATAGCTTTGGAAATTTCAGAAGTCCAAAAGCACAGTCCATGTTCTGCAACATGCTCTGCCCAAGTTTTTCAAGTCGCACCCCCTGCCCTTTACCCTCAAGGATGGAGTGTCACAAGGCCTTCAGCATCTACAGAGGGAAGGCTTCCTGGAGCCAGTTGCTTCTTCAGCTTGGGCTGCACCAATTGTTGTTCCAGTGGCTAAGAAGCATGGACGCATCTGGATTTTCGGAGATTTCAAGGTTACCATTACTCCAGTGGCTGTTGTTGAAAAGTATCAGATTCCAAGAAATGTTTCACAGTCTTAATAAGATCATCATCATCGCCAAACATAAAGGCCAGACCTCATAGCTCATCTGCGAGGCACACAACATACATAACTACGGTGACACGTGTTAGTCAGCCGTCGGTGGCTCTGATTCCACAAGAGTTTGCCTATCTTAGTCAGTGACTCCATTTGATGGTACCCGATGGTAAAATTTACCCGATGTGCTTGATGCTTCGTATTTTGCTTGCCATGTTTTCTTTATATTGCTGCCTTTTCTGTTGTAGTAAATCGCTTAATTGCTAGCCAGCGCTTGTGTCTGTGTTGTGTCGTGTTGATGAAGACTCCAGAAAGTATGTCACGATCTCCAACACATGGGATTATTCCAGTATTCACGAGTTCCTTTTGGCGTACCATCGGCACCAGCCTTGTTCCAAAGGAAAATTGAGAACCTTTTCCGAGGGCTGGCTCATATTGCTGTATGTTTCACTCAAATCCTCGTCACTGACTTGAATGATTCAGCACACCTTTGCAACCTCACTGCTTTCCTCTCTCGACTTCGTGATAAGTTGAAGTTTGACAAGTGCCATTTTTTCGTCCGACAAGTTGAATGCCTTGGCCACATCTTTAGCAAACAAGGGCTGTCTCCAAGTTTGAGCAGGGTATCTGCCATCTTTCGGGCACCTACACCCCGTGACATCAAGAAACTAAAAAGTGTTTTAGGACTTGTGAACTTCTGCAGGCGTTTTCTACTTAACCTTTCCAGACACATCTATCGTCTGCATCTGCTTATTGTGTACGAGAAGAAATGGATGTGGGGAAAAGAGCAAGAAAGCATTCAGCGCAGTGAAGCAGTTAGTAACATCTGCCTCAGTCCTAGTGCATTTCATCCCAAGAAAACCACTGTTTCTCTGCTGTGATGCCTCTCCGTACGGGATTAGCGCAGTTTTGACACACTGAGAATCTGACAGCCAAGAACAGCCAAGACAGCCCATTTGTCAAGTTGCAGCCAACTTGACTAAGAGATTAGTCTTCGTATTTGGAGTTGAAAAATTGCACTAGTACGTGTGGGGCATTTTTTTCACTGCTTATAAGGTTCATAAGCCACTGCTAGGATTACTGAGTGGTGTCAAATCCATTTTAGTTCAAGCATTATTACCACGACTAGTCAGATGTGCATTGAAACTTTCTCCATAAGCTTGTGTACAAACCTGGTCTGGACTTGGGTCATGCGGATGCCCTCTGTAGGTTGCCGTTACCAGCAAACAGCGGGGCTGTACCTGCACCTGCTCAAATGTTCATGCTTGAACAAGCATACCCAGGACTTTTGTCACCTGCCATTGTGGCACAGACTACAAAAAATGATCAATTCCTGAGTCATGTAGTTCTTGCTGTCCTGCGAGGGGAAACACTTTCACCAGGACCAGAAGGACATCCATCCACAGCAAGGAGCAGTGAACTGAGCCTGAACGAAGGTTGCTTGTTGTGGGGTTCCCAAGTCGTTATCCCAAAATCTTTGCGAGCCAAAGTCCCCATGCTACTTCATGCCGGACATCCTGACATTGAGAAAAGCAGGACAATTGCCAGAAGCCACGACTGGTGGCCAGGAATTGATGGCGACATCACTAAGAGCGTGAAGAGCTGTGCAACCTGCCAAGCTTACCTGTGTGCACCACAATGCATTCAGCATATGCTGTGGCCATTTCCACTGAGACCTTGGTCAAGGCTTCACGTAGATTCTGGAGGCCTGTTCATGGGTCGCATATTCCTAGTCTCTGTTGACGCCTATTCAGAGTGGGTCAAAGTTTCTCCAGTGACGTCAAAGTCAGCGGATGCTGTTAAAAGTGCACTGCGAACAGTATTTGCATAGCATAAACTGCCAGATCTCATTATGTGCAATAATGGACCTGGCTTTGCTAGTGAGCAATACTTGAAATTCTTGAAACGTAGTGGAATACGTTGCTTGCTTGTACCTCCCTACCATCCAGCTTCGAACGGTACAGCAGAGCGCATTGTACACTGTTAAGATTAAGATCAAGAAAAGTGGATCTGGGTCATTCCATATACAGATTTCACGGTTCTTATTTCATTCTAGTACCACACCACATGAAGTCATAGGCAGAGTATCGTGTGAAACACTCATGGGAAGAAGTTCAATGCACCCTTGAATGTTCTTCGTCCAAGTCTACGCATTTCAGTGCTGCTAAGACAGCTTAGGCAGGAGCTACAGACCGATGGGTACCTGTTCTTGCTAAATGTGGGCTACAGCTTACTCGTAAAGAACTTTCATCAGGGGCCGCCGTGATCACCTGCACTTGTCAAAGAGCACTGCAGGTCAGTCAATAGCTATGTCCTCTATTGAAAGAAGTCTCTGAGACAGCCGCTGGACACCTTCTATGACACAGGATATTTACAGCATCCACCAACTGTGCCTGACACCGACTTCGTTGTTTTTGCAGACTCTGGCTCAGCTGTGAGTGCAACTAGTGGCACAGAAGTGACAATGTGATTATGACCGGTGGCACAGAAGAGACTGCTATGAACTTTCCTAAGTCAGCGTTCAGAATGCCTCAGTTGCGAAGAAGCACTAGAAGCCGCAAGCTAGCGCAGTGCTACTCCCCATAATGCTCTTCTTTAACTGTCTAATGGGGAGGACTGTTACAGTTTCATTCTCAGTCTGGTAGTGGTGCCACCTTGTGGCAATGCGATAGAGTTTGCGAAGCAGCCGAGAATAAACATGGCATGGCTGGAGTAGAGCATGTTCGTTACATAGTGGAGCGCGGCACCTCTCTGTCTGTTTCTTGCATAGGTCAGCACACTCATTCATGAGTACACTCATATCATCTCACTCACACTCGCGTCTGTGTGAGTGGATGTGAATGTGAGTGCGAATGAGAGGATGCGGTCATGGCTTGTCGTGAGTGCGAGTGAGTGGAGGTGAGTGTGGGTGGTCGTGAGTGTGAGTGGAGATGAGTGTGAGCACAAGTGAGTGGATGTGAGTGTGAGCAAGTAGATGTGCGTGTCAGTAGAGATGAGTGGACATGAGTGATGAGTGGCTGTGAGTGGTTGTGAGTGGACGTGATTGGCAAGATGTGAGTAGCGGGTGAACGCGACAGCGAAGTTTGTTGCATATATTTCACGATGACAGTATCCGCGTAGCTATTTTCATGTTTACAGCTGAGGAAAGTTAATATTCTTTGCCGAGGGCGCTCGAGGCAGCATAAGGCATAATGCCGGTGTCTTTAGACGACTGAGTGAGGATTCTGCTTGCATGGGAACTGAAATCTTTCGTTGCTGTTCACCCTACTAATTAGCCATTAGCATTGGTGCAGGCCCTTTGTGGGTGTAATTAGCCGCTACTAGTTGTGTCAGATCCTTGGATAAAATTTTTCAGCGCTACTCCTAGCTAATCATTATCTAAGGGGACGCAGAGTCTGCCCATACCTTTTTTCTGTCGGAACTGTTCTACCACTGTTTACAGTGCAGTTCAATTTTTGGCCATGCAGGTTTTTTTTTTTGATGATACTGGGGTCTGAGGACTTATGATGTTTGCATTCCAAGAACTGTTTACTTGCCGGGTCACTTTGAGGCAGTCTCTTCAGGTTCTTTTTTGCAGTTAACAAAAGACATATGCGTCATATTTTTTGTGGTTTAGAGAGAATGAAAATTCCTTTGGAAGCGCATTGTTACATTGATGCCTCAGTGGCGCAGGGACTGCCTTCCTCTGCCGATGTTACACATGAAAGTGAAAACTATTGCTCAATACTATTTTGTACATTATGAAATTCCATCACACTGAAATGAATGTTTTATAATCACTCCTTATCTCTGTGCTCCGTTTTGACCATAGGGGCCTAGGTGACAGGAGTTTGGGGGTGGTGGGGTTGGCATTCAAAAGTGCAGCAAAAATTTTTCAGCTGCTTTCGCATAACTTTTGTAAATATTGAGGTACAGTCTTTGTCAAAAGTAACCAGGCTGCACGTTTTCCTTCTCAGTCATATATTAAAGCTATTATGCCAGCCCTCAAGGACTAAATCTCTGGTATGGTAAGAAGAACCCCTGTTCTCAACTTCAAAGAACTTTTTGATCTTTAGGGAAGCCGAGAGGGCTCTGTTATACGAATGAGAAGCAAACCATGGAGCCTGGTTACTTTTGACAAAGACTGTACATGTTAACATATTTTATCTGCGGCACTTTTTTTCCATCGCAGCATTCATCATTTGCAGATATCAACAACAGTGTTGGCCATGCAGCAGCATGTAATGAAAATGGCATTACAGTGAACTATTGTCATTCTCTGAAAATGGTATTAAATTTCCCATGTGGCAGGAGGGTCACATACACGTTGTAGCCATACTAGTCGTTGCTTGTACACATATACACCAAAACATATTCACCGTGCCTTGCACTGAGAGGATTGAACTAAACTTACAGTGGGAGGACAAACACAAAAACAGCAGTTGTTTTGTGACTGACATGGTGCTTTAGCCTGCTTGGCTCTCAGGTTTTCGTGGTGTAGCAAGTTGCACTTCCAGGTCCCATATTGGCCGCTATGAGTTCGATTTCTGGCTAACATTTCACTCTTTGATTTCAACATCATGGCTTACCATGAAACAATGTTTAGAAACACTGTAGTCCCTGCACAGTGTACTTCTAAAACATCAGTCAGTACTCTAAATTTAATTTTTTTAGATTGCACTTTAGATATCTAGAGTTTTTCAGCTTCCCTTATCTAAGCACCATTCCACTGTGGCCAAACCTTATTTGCAGAGTTTAATGCAGCTTGTTGGCTTTCACAATACGTTATTCATCAATAAACTGGCTAAAGGGTCTGCATCTCTTTTACTGTGGCTGGATTCACTCGCCAGCACAGCATGGCTGGTTTGATAAAGGAGTTCAGGAGACCAAATGTCATGTTTCCTAACTGTTGTCACCCTCTGGAAAGCCAAGCACTTGACCAGGGGCGCACTTGTGTCCATTAATAAACCAAGGGGTCTTGCGTGTGACCCAGGGCCATCTGAAAGTGCCTTAGCAAGGAATTTTCTATTTTCAGTTGAAGTTACTGAACAGTATGTGCGTGCTACGCATCAGGATGATACTCTTTCTTCCCGGGGAGCGAGTGACACAGTGCATTCCGCATGTTCACCTAGCGCTGACCTGAAGCACGCACCGCCTCAAAAGAGAGAAAGTGAAAGTGACAGTGATCTCGAGCTGTGGTCAAGACGTTCGTCGAAGCCTGCCACTGTTCCTTGTGATCTGTGATGTCCCTCATTTGCGCGTGACAGTATGTTAATATGTTGTTCTTTGTGTCCCATATATAGAGGATGAGGCCCAGTTAAGAAATGGGTGGTTATTAAGACAGCTTTTTTTCAGCATCAGGTACTTAAAGATTCCATAGTGCAAGTTCTAATGAAAAGTGGCACGTGACAAAGCTGAAGAGACCCTTTTGCAAGCTTCAAACGTCGATGCATGTCAAGGGGCATCAAAGTAACTGTGAAGGATGAGGTCAGCAGCCAGTGGAATTGGAATTTAGAAGGGGCTACAACCCTATGGCGGCTTTGATGAGAGTGTAACAGAAGTTTGAGCTGGGCTAATGCTTGTTTTGGAACACCTTTGTTTTAATTATTTTCGCAAGTTCTCATTGCTGCCCTTTTGATCGCTTTGCAGTTTTCGTGGAAGTCCTGTGGACCATCTTGGCGAGTTGTCGTCTACAGTCTCTGGTCAGGACAGGTACTTGGGTGACCTGGGTTCGCAAAGTCTAGACCTGCGTAGCTACAATGCACCCCAAGGACTAGATGACAGTCAGAGGCCGTCTCTGGACAGTAAGTACGCAAGCGCAATTTTTTTTGCCGTTAGCATCCTAGATCAGGAGTGAGCAGATTTTGACTTTCATTAACACATTTTCATC